>NC_140456.1:19052879-19435379 GCF_963576455.1 Neolamprologus multifasciatus | reverse complement strand
CGAACCTCTTTTGCAAAAGAGCCTTACGTAAAGCAGGTAAAGCTAATCCCGAGTCTGCAAGACGCACTCACTGAGCTGCAGAAATAAGAGGATTAAATATGACACTTGGCCATCAAACCTCTTCTGATCAATAAAATGACTCCTGCTCGCTTTTCCCTCTTCTTTTAGATTTGCAGAGTGTTTCAGCTCCGGTCTGACGGGAAGCTGGAGCAGACAGTTTCTATGGCAACAGACAACCAGCCCCTGATGCAGCACTTGCGCATCACCTACCGTCGATCGTCTTGAGCAAGAAGGAGGGCTTCTCATGCACTGAAATAAGTTTCCAGATGTATAAATATATCTGGAAACACTCGATCAATAATTCCAGCTGTGTAAGGGAAACATAAACAAATCTACAGAGATATACCTCTATACTGTTATGTGGTAAAAAGGCTGTGGTATAACCTGTTGAACTGAAATAATCAAACTTAATCTTAACCACTAGTTAAACATCACAGACAATATCAGGATGTTCATGGTGTATATTTAATCTGTAAAGCTATTTCAATGTAAAGATAATAGAAATACTATATGTGACTGTCACTGCACTATCATAAAATTGTAAGCTAAAGCAGCTGGAGACATTGCACTGTCCTTTGAATGTGGGCTTCAGGGGTTTTCTTTTACTGAGTGGTACTATGTAGAAAAAAAAAAGACTATTTAAGGCCAATGTTTTCACATATGTGCTCACAGACATCCATGTCTGCGAGGGGGCAGCTTCACTGTTCGTGTGCTGGATAAATTAAATTGCTCATTTTGTCTTTGCTTGTTTGAGTCTATTAATGCGTTTCTGTCCTGATGGATGATACAAATCTGATTAGCCTGTGTTAATGCACTGCAACACACAACATCGGCGCTGGAAACACGAGAAGATACCGCAGGCTGACACACGATGACGGTTACAGCCATGGTTTTTAAATAGAAAGTGCCATATAATGTAAACACAGAGCTGAGATTGTGGAGCACCTTGAGGAACAGTTAAAGCTCTGATGTCTTTAGTTGCATGATATTATAAATCCTCGTGTAAAATTCTATTTTTCGCTCTGTTTACCTTTGTAAGAAGAGGGACACATTGGGTAAAGGAAGCGACTAATTCCCTGCAACAAAGAGGTCCTGTTAACACTTTTTCCACCAGTTGTCTGCCTCGGGTTTTCAAAATTATCTAAGCCGCTTCTTTTTAACCAAATCCAACTCGTCCTCAGTGACCCAGGCAGCAATAAACACCCTCACCTCGTCACCCTACAGGGCTGTTCTTTACCACCTCCAATTCCTCACAGCAAGGGTAAGGATGAGCCTGTTATAACAAAAGCATCACAATAGTCCCGTCTGTGAAGGTTGAAGTTTATTATAGGTTTCATAAAAACTTTTAGACACACATTTATAAGTTCACACTTAAAGTGACACCCATCACACGCAATCATCCTAAACGGCTGCTGTAGTGGCGTCCTCATACTGCAGTGGTTTGAAATACAAGTCATTAAATAAAAAAATAAAATCATAAATAGACTATTTACAGATCTAAAAGGAAATCAGTGTCCACAAAAATATGCACATTCAGTATATATTTATATATTACCATTCCTCGAGTTCTTTGGCCAAAATTGAGCGCAATGAGATCCAACGTTTCTCTTCGTTATTTTTAACTGGATATTTGCAAAGAGACTCTTTGTGCTTTGGTGAAGTACAATAGAGTTACTCCATGAAGTGTAAACAGTTAAATCCACCTGACATTACTCTTGAGGCGTGAACTCACTTTTTCCAGACTCAAACCTCACAACAGGACCCAGCCAGCTGAGCATCAGTTTCATCACAAACACAGTTTTCGCCTCTTTAAGTGTGAATGTTCTGAGAAACGCCACATTAAAACATCTGAGTGTTTGTCTCTGGAGTATGAACAGCCTCACGTTACAACACTGGAGAAGCCTTGCTTACTACACCGGTTAAAGCAGTAAGATAATACATAGAGGCGGAGTGATATGCTCTTAAATGTCACGGTGACTACTCTTTGGATGAAGGGTAACCACTTCACGGGCTCGGCCGACACCGAGAGAACACAAACATTTGTTGGTCAAACATTTGCTGATGGCCATACACAGCAGCAGACTGAAATCTACCGGCAGGCTCAATCCCCATCAATCACAGCGACCCTCTCCACTCCAGCTTTTTATTGACAAGTCTGAGATTTTAATCCCACACATAACACCCTCACCGTCCCACCTCCCACACGCTGTTCGTTCACGGCTCCTTCATGATGTAGACATACATCGTGGTAAGGAAGCACTTGAGGGACTCAAAGGCAGAGGACAGCCAGTTTTCTTCAGGGCAAAAATCCTTTTTCACCACACATTTTGTGATCTCCACCTTAACAAAATGAGATAAAAAGGGATATTTAAAACAAAAAACAAACTTGTTAAATTTCTTGAAGTATAAATATTAAAAGGAATCTTTGTGCTTCCATTTATTTTCTGATATATAAAAAATTTTACACATACACTTTCAGAATGCACTGCAGCAATGGTGGACACTCATATTGAACAGGTGGTGTTTGTGCAAGTAATTCCTATGAGCCAAAAAGCATCAGATGCTTTGCACACTCAATTTCAGATGAAGGTTTTTTATCCTACTCTTGAATTTGTATGATGTCACTGATAGCAGACTTTTTCATCAACTCTGGCTAGTCACAATTGGGAACAGCCAATCATAAGAAAGGAAGAGAATTAGAACTCTCTTCCTTGGGGATAGAGAGTTCTATCCCCAAGGAAGAGAACTTGGGGATAGAACTCTCGGCGAACTGAGGAGCTACTACGAGGACTGATCTAAGGTCAGTAAGGATTATTTTGAACTGTGAATCATGCAAAACTACCCTGGTACAGTCCATGAATAGACATAGGAGCTGGAAAAGAGCAGACTAGATGCATTTTAGAGAAGAACAGAGTTGTTTAGCACTTAAAAATCACACTTAATGTGTGATTAAATTGCAGTTATTGGAATTGCCTTCAAAATCATAAACAATGCTGCGCCAAAACCCCCACCTTATATTTATGAATACTCAGTAATTCTATCTTCTATGCTCTAATGTTTTATTTCTTATTTTGTCTGTACTTTTTTTTTTTTCTGGGGGGGGGGGGGGGGGTGTACTCTCTTAGAGCCATTTATCTTATATCTTATGTTTTAACCTTGTTGTGAAGCACTTTGGTGTACCTTCGGTTTTAAATGTACTATATAAATAAAGTTGTATTGTATTGTTACAAATACAATTAACTGTTTAAATGAAATTTCATATTTTATTTTCCCCAGTATGTGAGGATCTCAGTATGTTAATTCTAGTCTATAGATGTCACTAGTATTACAGTTTTTGTTTTCTACCTGAATTTGTGAGTCTGAAAGCAAGAAGTTGTAAAATTAATGTTACTGAGGAAATCAAATGAGTTAAATGTCATAATGCCTTTTTACTAGTGGCTTTTCGTATTGCAATCTGTTGTCTCTTTTGTCAGTCCACTAAAAGTAAAACTACTGTCTGACTCGGAAGATGCACAGACACATATACACTAAAGTAAAATAAAACAGAGTTGGAATATTATTTAAATCAAGCATGAGAATGATCCACTTTACAGCAGAAACTTTTCATCAAATCATCCAGCAGGAAGCCAGAGTAAGCAAATAACATCCCCGTATCTCAGACTGCTGAAAGACGACTGAAAGCTGACTGAGCTTCATGCACAATCAGCATGTTTGTCATGCACGAAGCAGTGCATCAAATTCAAATCCCCCACCCCACCCCACCCCCGCACACACACAAACAAAAACCAAGCAAATGCAAATCGCTGTTGTATCTCAAATGTCAACTTTTTATGCATTTTATGTTTGCCCAAAATTTTGCTGAGGCAGAAACTTACCCATCCTCCCCGTCGCTTCAGCCAGGGAACCAGGAATTTGCGGACAAACTGTCCCAGACTGTCCACTAAGATGTGCACTGTAGCCGGATGGCCTTGTCTGACACAGTCCACTGCCAGGGCTCCAGCTACCGCAAACATGGACACCACCTTACCCCATGTTATGCCTACAGGAAAAAACAGACACCAGTGGATTATGTTTAATTATTCTATATCTGTGTATCTGTGCTTCCACAGTTCAAGCTGATCTGGATTTTGTTTATCTGCAGCCACCGAAAATCAAACTGCCATCTTTACCCCACTATAAACATTCCCTCCCACACAAAGCAATGCCCATCGCTTTCCAGCTTCATATTCTGTGACCTGGCAGGAAGCACGGAGGGCAGTTGGTGCACCTTGTAAATATGAAAGTCAACAAACTGGTGTTAAGGCTATCGATAAGGCCACGCCAGGCTGTAAAATAAACAGGTTTACACTGCACTGCCACTGACGCAGTTTCAGATACGGGAAGGTCAACAGGTTCAAAACTGAACTGTGAATGGAGCAGAAGCAGCGGAGCTGAAAAAGACCAAGTATTTGTCCCGTTACCCAAGAGGCACCGACCTCAAAATAGTCCAATATAATAAATGACGGCATCCGGCCACTCCAGGCAAAGTTTCAAGTGCAACGAGGGATTGTTATAACGAACGTCATTGATGCAGTGCAGGGCTTAATGGCATTGGCCCCCTTTAGCCCTGCTTGCATTGTCATGGTTGCTCCTTAGAGCTGAGCCACAGCCTCTGAGTGTGGCTATTAAAGGATAGAGCTTAAATGAGATAACTGTCCGTGGAAGCTGTCAGAGCACGTCATGTCTCCCTCCCTACTGAGAAGCGGGCCAAGAATAGAGACAAGATTGCCGGGGATAAAGCTGGAGGAGAGGAGGGTGGAAAGAGAAAGAACAGAAGTGGGAGGCAGGTGAAGATGGATGGAGGAGAGATGAGCCATGTTGATTTTACTGAAGGCGACCACAGAACAGATGACTGTTTCCAAAGGAAGATATGTAGATATGATCCACAGATGCCATAAAAATGTCATTCCTTTATGTCCACCACAAAGTAATGACTAACTAAAAGCTTAAAGGGTGGTTTTAAAACAATCTCGAGACTGCAGGAAAAACACACATGCCTTTTTTTAAAAATTTATTTATAGTCAAGTTCCAACCCGTCCCAGAGGGCTGGGGCTGCCTGGGTTCACCAGTTTGTTGTTCTTGAAGAGGAATCCCACGCCGTTTCTAAAAACGATACCCTCGTGACGTCAAAAAGAGCAGACATTTATCCAGAACACAAGCATGAAAATGTCATTAACCAAGTCTGTGTTTGATCTGTCCTGGTCCCGCGTCAAAGTTTTACCAGACTCTCTAATCTATTCCCGAGGCGCATACAGAGGACATAAAGTCACTCTTTATTTGGATCCTTCAAAATGTCTTTCCTTCTTTGGACGGTTTACAAAACACATCTGTTGTCAAGACAACTTTATATAAAAGTTTTTTTAAAAAAAAGGCACAAGACCAAGACCAGCGTGATCGACTTCAACCAAATAGACTCAACTAGAATTTAACCGACAGGCTTTTTGACACATTTGTTCTGCAATGTTGTCACTAAATTAGCACAAATCACTCCTAGCCAGGAATAACAGGAAGAACCACTTAGGCTGTTTATCCAGAGGTAACAACTGTGAATCAAGTAAGAACTTCCACATTCAAGCCAGAGCCAGCTGCTGTTGTCCTAAGCCATCTTCTCCTTGGTTTTAATCTAATGAACCACAGGAATAGCTGACCATATATTTTTATTAAATAAACAAGTACATCAGAAAGTGACAGCTGAGGCAGAGCAGTTTAGTGACAACCTTGGACACATGCAGAGGAAGGATAGCGGATATACTGGGCAAAGGGTGTTGAACGTGGAGCTGCCAGGCAGGAGGAAAAGGGCAAGACCGCAGAGAAGTTTCACAGATGGCACAATGTTATTTATATGACTTAATATGGGAGAGGTTGTGACAGAGGAGGATGCTAGGGATAGGGTGAGATTGAGATGACCTGCTGCGGAGCCTCCACAGGAAGAGCAAGAAGAAGAATATGAAGAAGAAGAATATGAAGAAGAAGAATATGAAGAAGAAGAGGTGCAAGGAAGAAGATGTTGCTAAGCTATATCAGCATAGATTGAGACAGGATGACATTTAGCAGAGGAAGCAGAGGATGTTTATCTGTTCCCAGCTTATTAACTTTGTGTCATCTTTGTTAGTTATTCCAAAGTTCACTTTTTAAAAAAAAAAAAAAAAAAACTAGATCTTAGCAAAAAAAGAGGGAGTAAATAAACACAAATTAAAATACCAAAAACAACAAAAATATTTTCACCTATTGGCCAACTTATTTTAAAAATTCTGGCTGGTATCTCATTACCTCAGTCAATGCACTCTGGACTTATAACATTTATTCCTAAAACTGGGAAAGACCCTTTAGACCCAAGTGGTTAACATATCTTGGCTTAATTCTGACCAAAAAATCTTGGCAAAGGTCTTAGCAGGTCGATTAAAAGTAGTAATGGCGAAAATAATACATGCAGACCAATCTGGTTTTGTTCCAAACCGCTATGGTTCAGATAATATTAGGCGGCTGGTTAATTTGCAAAATTATGTATATGATTCAGTATATCCAACAGTGGCCCAATCACTGGATGCTGCTAAAGCTTTTGATTGTGTTGAGTGGGATTATCTGTTTAAGACATTAGAAAAGTTTGGTTTTGGTGACAATTTTATTAGGACGATAAAGATATTATATGATTGGCCTTCAGCGCGAGTATTGACGAATGGGCTCATATCAGATCTATTCCTTTTACAGAGATCCACAAGACAGGGCTGTCCCCTTAGCCCGGGCTTTTTGTAATTGCTATAGAGCCTTTGGCACAAAAACTGAGAAATAATGTAAATATATTTGGAATTTCGATGGGTAATAATCAACATAAGCTTCTATTATATGCAGATGATATGTAGTTACGTATGACACAGCCTGGGAAGTCAATTCCAGCCCTATTAGAATGTATAGAAAGCTTTACGCTGCTTTCAGGGTATCGCGTCAACAGCGATAAATCAGAGGCAATGCCTATGTCAGGACACTGCCCTCATACTTTATTTAAACAGGTGGTCCGTGAATGTTTTGAGGTATTTGGGGATACAAATTACCTCAGATTACACTAAGATGGTTCGAGCAAATATGGAGCCAATGTTTGAAAGAATAAAAATGGAATTTGGTAGATGGTCCAGGGTGCGTCTCACAATATGGGGTAAAATTAGCTGTATTAAGATGATGACTGCACCCATGATCTTTTATATTTTATCCAATATTCCATTACACATTCCAGATAAGTATTTCAAAGATCTAGACTTTTCGATCCGGCAGTTTCTTTGGGGTAGCACACCACATCGTTTAAGTATTAAGAAACTTCAAGCAAGTGCAAAACAAGGAGGTTTTTCATTGCCTAATTTCGAATGGCATTATTAGGTGATGAATGTGAAACAACTTAGAGCTTGGTTACCTACTGCACCAGAAAAAGAAAAAGTGACTTATGGTTTATTAGATAAATTGCATCAATATGATTGTATTTGGTCCCCCTTTACAAGCTGGCTTTCTGTAACTTGAAGAACAGAGGAGTAATGACAGAGTGGTGGTGTGGGGATTGGTGTGCGAAGAAAGAATAGGATAACTTCCCTTTGTTTTTGTTTTTTGTTTGTTTTTTGTTGTTGTTTTTCCTGTTTTTGTTTTTGTTGTTGTTTTTGTTGTTTTTTTAAATTATTTATTTATGTATTTATTTTTAAGTTCTGTTAATGAAGTTTAAAATTAAATAAATAAAAACTGTTGATGATTTAAAAAAAAAAATTATGGCTGGTATCATCCCAGAACTCTGCTGGTGTAGCCTGCAAATTTTTACATAAGGGTATTAAAGTAAGGCTGTGTCTATGTTAGACTGGATGTAATAATAATAATAATAACAACAACAACCACCAGATTAATTATTTGCCAAAAACAACACCTGAACTATGTGAGGACACAATTACACACCACCAAAGAGCACAGCTGGAGATTGGGATTTTTTTTGTGCACAACAGCAGTTGCTTCTGTATCAGTACAAAATTTAAGAACAAAAAAATCAAGAAAATGCAGACAAAATTAAGCATCAGAATTATGTTACATATCTTATAATTGGCTAAAAGATTCTTCTTTCAGCTTTAGCCTTATTTGGAAGAGATCACCACAGCGGACGGATCAGCACACCTACATCTACACTCGATAACTATCCTGAAGGAACTCACCCAGGGATTTGTGTCTCCTAGATTTTGAACCGTCTTCGTTAGCACACTATGGAGTTAGCAACTAGCTTTCTTAGACTAACAGTGACTACAATTCAACCTCATACAGCCATCCGGCCTTCATTCTATTTTCTTAAATGCCCATCCAACCAGACTCGAGCCTGTCCAGGCTGACAGCGGGCGAGAAGCAAGCTACCCCTAACGTAACATACACATTTTAGGGTTACAGAAAGAAACCAGAAGCAACATGGAGGGAAAACTCAAAGATAACCTAAGAACATGTAGGCTCAGGAAGGTCAAAACTCAGAAAAGCCAAAAACCAACTAGAGAATCCAAAATCTTTTCTTAGGCAACACCAACACCTGCCACTCTGCATTAATTTTCCTTCCTGTGCATCGTTTTGAGAGGCCCAAGATTGGACATGCTGGCTTACACTTTAACACTATGCTACATTAAGCCATCCATCCATTTTCTACTGCTTATCCAGTTCAGGTTACACCCTGTGCAGGTCGCCAATCTGTCACAGGACTACTCTATATTAATTAAAGAAAAATGTTTGAGTTCTCTTAGCAAGACACGACAACGCTACCAAGAAGCCCTTTTATGTTCAGCATCCACATCCCAAACTTGGGCTCAATTTAGTAAACTAATGTCTAAACATAGAAACTTGGATATAGGACTAATTATGTGTTTCAGATGGAGTCTCACTCCACCTACATCTGATTCGCACCCACTCACTCTGAGCCGAATGAGCCTGGTGAAAGCTGCAGAGGTTCACAGTCAGTGCCTCCATAAGCAGTCAGCAGTGAAGGTCACTTCCTGTGCTCTTTTAATTTCTACTGCGATGCATCATCATCATCAACACTGAGCTTCATAACAGCCTTGTACCTGCTGAGAAAATCTCTGTTGCTACACCGATGAAGGCATCCGAAACCATGTTCTCCATGGCAACAGAAATGTTGAGCTGCCGCGCCACGTTCCTGTACAAACTGGGCTGTATACACTCCAGCTCATCGCCTAGGTAACAGAGGGAGAGCAGAAACAAAAAAAAAGAAAAAGGAGAAAAGTCTGTTAGGAAGTGAATCTGAGCGAAGGAGATTAAAAACAGGTGAAAGTGTACCAGGTCACACATTTTAACCTGCTTGAATATTGAATTCACACATTTCACGTGACAAGAGTTCCCTCAGACACCTGAGTGCTGAGAAAAGATAGATGTGAAGAGGAGGGCTGGACCGCTGCTGCCTGGTTTTGGTTCAAGCTGTTCTCACACATGCAGATATAATCCTTGACTCATCATTTGGTCTGAGCTCATCAGAGCTTCAACTGCTCAGTACAGGCTGTATAGACATGTGGAGTATAAGCCTAAAGTGTTGCTTTAATATATTGCAAATGTAGCAAATACTCCAGACACAGGATCATAATGTAGGTGATCAGCAAATTCAGCCTCTAATCATTCACAATTTTCTGGTTTCTTTACCATTCTCTGAAAGCAGGTGTAAATTCAATACAGCCGTTGCTACTTTCTGACATTTTATGGGCCAAACAAATAATCAATTAGTTGAGCAGCTAATCAGCAGATCGTGAAAATGGATTGCATGTTAGATTGCAAATGCATGAAATGTAATGTCAATCATTTCTGAGATACTTAAACACAACATTTCCTTTCATTTTAAGTATGGTTGTTGGACAAGAAGAAGAAAAAACATCCCAAAGATACCCTTTATCCCTTTAAGGATCTGGATTTAATGTCCCAAACTTTACTTAACTCTGATAATGACTGATAATGAATTCTTAGTCTTCCCGCCTACTTACTTATAAATGTCATGCTATTTTCATGACAGCGCTAATAATGAAGCAATCAGTTCAAAAACTGGCAAATTCCAACAAGGCAATCATGGTTCAGAGGTCATCGATAAGGTGGCATTTATGGAAACTTACCAAGACAGAGAAGCACCATAGACACTTCAGCCAGCGCTGTGTTTGAGGGAGAAAAATTGAGTTCAGTTTTAGACCATCCCAACCCATTCTGGTTGAGCCTAGACAAGATGTAGTCTCTGCACAGCGCCTTAGACTGGGTCACCAGCTCCTTCTCGGTCAGTGATCGGTCAAACACATCCAGGACCTCTGCAGCAAACACTGAAGACTTGCGCAGGACCTCCATGTCCTCATGCAGGGTGAGGGGGATCTGTAAGTCAGAGAGCCTCTGACCTCTTTCAATCAGCTCAGAGTTCAGTGGTGAAGATAATATGGCAGCTGTGAGGAATAGGAGTAGATGAAAAGAGGTCAGATAAGAGGAAAACGAAGCAGGTGATTAAAAATCCCTGCTGCTACTACACACTTATTTTTTTTAATTCACAAGAATGATGGGTGAGTGTATAAAGACATTTGGATTCTAAAACGGGAGCAGAAACTTACATAAGAATATGATGGAGGCGTTATTGTTGTGAGTCACATGGTGGGATAGTCAACTTATTGCTACACTTCTTGGATTATGCAACAACAAGCGGCGATACCACAAAATGACTGAGGAAATATTCTGTTTCCCAGTCTCAATATAACACACACACACACAAACCCATCGAGCTTTTTTCACTGCAGTCACAACTTAACCCTAATTTTAAATCCCTGAACCCCTTTAACACGCGAGAAAAAGACCACGCTTACCATCAGCATATCCACATGATGACAAACACCCGCGCCTGATGTCGCAAACGCGATTTATCCGATAATGGACCTCCGATTTATTAATTAGTAGACGTTTCAGAGCGAATCTCTGAGGTCTTTCAAACAAAGCTGGACTGTCAGAGCAAGCGCATAAAAACTCCTCCACTGTGCAGACAAACCGGCCCAGACAATCAAGCAAACAACGGGCGAAGTTCTGCTCTCATTTCCACGCAGCAGATAGTGGGTCCACTTGCTTCTCCGAGACGCACCGACAGAGGGGAGGGAGGAGGGTGGAGGACGCCTACCTGTTGTTCCACCTTGCCATTGGCGCGCGGTGGGTGTGCTCGTTTCAGAGCCGGGAAAAGCCCGGATAAGGAGTTTGACAGCCGCCGCCTCCCTCCCACCACAAGCAGCTTCTCACCCCGGCGGACAGAGGGAGACAATTCAACTGCAACTACTTTCATTCACAAATCTGAGGGGCGATTAGCTCGGCTTTAATAGAATAGCCAGTTCGTTTGAATTTCTTCTAATATTCAGCCTTCAACACACTGATGAAAATCACCATTATGCTGTGATTTGAGCACAGGTGTGACTCAGGAGACGATCACCTGCCAAAGTTTATGTAACTGTTCCTGAAGCCAGAATTGTGCCGCTGTCAATCCCTTGCAGAGCTCCTTCACGCCGCTAGATGTCCCGCTCTGCTCATGGGTGTTGTTTGGTAAT
This sequence comes from Neolamprologus multifasciatus, assembly GCF_963576455.1. Classification (NCBI taxonomy): domain Eukaryota; kingdom Metazoa; phylum Chordata; class Actinopteri; order Cichliformes; family Cichlidae; genus Neolamprologus; species Neolamprologus multifasciatus. The sequence continues at coordinate 19,423,719 of NC_140456.1, read as the reverse complement.
ATCTATGTAGATTTACTGCATTGCATCCTGATCTTTTTATTTATTTATCTAGCTAAGATAATGAGATAAGATATGATAACTCTTTATTGTCATTGCACTGTCATACTTAGTACAAATACAAAGAAATATTTGCTACAGTCATGGAACACAAAAGAAAAAACTCTAAATGTCTTTATATTTTCTGTCATCTATTCAGTCAAAGAAGACCAGATATTTTTTGTTGTTGTTGTTTTCCGCTGTGTGTGTGTGGATGTGTGTATGTACTTGTTTAAACATCTTTTTGAGGACCAAAAATTAGTATCCCATTATACTTGTGGGGACAACAGTCACTTCTGGGGACAAAATGCCGGTACTCACAAATTTGAAAGCGTTTTTGAGGCTCAAAAATTGTTGTTTTAGGGTTAGGGTTACAATTGGGTTATGGTAAGGTTTAGGGTAAAGGTTAGGGTTAGGTATTCATTTCTGATGTTTGCGGTTTTGGTAAGGGGCCAAGGAAAGCAATGTCCTCACTAAGATATAAAAATGAGTGTGTGTGTGTGTGTGTGTGTGTGTGTGTGTGTGTGTGTGTGTGTGTGTGTGTGTGTGTGTGTGTGTGCGTGCGTGCGTGTGTGTGTGTGTGTTGTTGTTGTTGTTGTTGTTGGGGGGTTTTATTATTTAGTTTGTTTGGCTTTTTAGAAAACAAGTGCTCTAAGTAGGAATAAATATTACAATGTAAACTATATGAAAAATAACAGGTGAAAGGCATTGGTTAAATGTAAGTTTTTATTTGAAAAGACTGTAAAAAAAAGTTTTTTAAAGTATATAAAATAAAATATTTTGTTATTTCCTTTCCTTTCAGCTTATTTCCTCTTCCGTTTTTAAATTGCATGTGTGTTTTAAATCATAAAAACTAATCCAAAGGAATTTTTTGAGCTGGCTTCATTAATTTTCATGCAGTGTCACTGTTTCTCCTGTTTCTCCTGTGTTTTGAAGACCTGAGCCATTTATCCTCCTAAAATAGCCACAACTGAGAATTACATAAAAGCAAAACAGCAATTTGTGCAAACACGGGTTCAAACAATGTGGACACGGGAACTCAAGAGAAAACTGGATTTTAAGTGTAGCAAACTGAAACTGTTAAAAAAAAGTTGTAAAAAACAAATACAAAAATTCAGTATTGTGATAAATGTTAGTGTGAAGATGCTCTGGTTATAAAAGGTTAAATTATAGCTGGATGTGAAACTATGAATGGTCTCTTGTCATTGCTTTTTCTCTTTTATCATGATTCTATATTTCAATCGGTTAAAGATGTAATTTTACTTACATGTTGATTTTTTTGTATAAGTGTAGGTGTTAAATAAGCTGTAGTTTTAACCTACATCCTTTCACATTTCTTTTTTCTTTTAATCCTTATAAATGAACCGAATAAAGATAAAGATTTTATTATTTCTTATTGTAAGCTAAATGCACAGAAAGATGATTTGCAAAGTCAAATCTCAGCAGAGGATTGCAAATGAGCTCCTGCTCAAACAAGGACTCCATGCCTCAGATGATCACACTACACATGCTTAATGTTTATGTAACACCTGCCAAGTTAAACTCTGACAGTATAAATATTCCAGACATGAGGACTAAATGCTCAGAGGCCAAAGGAACATTGTGTCACTGTGTTTGTCTAGACAGAAAGATTAGAGAAAGACCTCGGAGTGAAATAAAATCCCACGAGAACCAAAGTGATACAAAAAATAAACAGAAAACATTTTTTTAATGCCAAAAACATAATTGCAAAACTTGACTCTTGACAGACAAAAAGCAACTTGGGGATCTTTTTTTTAGTTTGGTCAGGGATACAGCTCTAACACATAGTCAGTCTGAATAACTTCTTGCTGCACATTATGTAATTTATTTGTTATTCTATACTCTTTAGGAAAAAAGAAACATCTTGTCCTTTAGGTCTGCAACAGAAGGGATTGAAAACTACAGTTTTAGGAAGACAAACGCACAGTCATAAATGTACAACACATAAATTATTTGAATTTCTTCTTCTGTAACTCAGAAAGCAATCACACACCAGACGTGTGTCTTGTCTTGCACTTTTACCCCCTTTAGACAAAAAAAAAAAGAAAAGAAATTAAGAGTGACGAATGATGGCCCTTCCTCCTCAAAACCAAGCTAATAATCTGCAAACAGATTAGACTTCTGCATGGTGATTCCCTGAAAGAGTGTTTACCTCTCTTGGCATGTTGATTACTGCTGATGCAGGCTTTATTCACATAAGGATTAGATGAAGCATTATAAAGTTAAGTCATTGTTTTCACTGGGAGTGCACTTACTTGTCCAAACTCAGGTGAATGGGAACATATGATCTCAAAAGATTTTCGGTGTGGCTTCTTGGTTCAGTCAGTTTTGCACAATAAAGTAGTTTTCAAGGCTTTAACGTTTAAATGCAAGATCAAAAATTAAAAAATAAATACATTTATAGGGTCAGACACCTGCAATAACTTATTAAAAGTCCAACTTAAATACTTTTCTATATGTAAAGGGAATCAGAATAAGTAAAGTGAGACTATAATGTGTTTTGCAGTATTTTGTATAGTATTTTTTTTTTCTAAATTACAATCTGTATACTGTTTACATGATCAAAATTAACTGAACAAATCCAAAACAATTAATAAATAAAACCAAGCTTGAACTCATAGCACTGAATGGATTTTTCTAGAATACCCACAATATGAAAAAGTTTTGTCAGGCTTTTGAAATTCCTCACATAAAACTTGCCACTGAAATGTTACTCAAGATCACAGTTATCTCCAGTTATCTTCCATTGCAGACAGGCACCTGTCTCGGTTATTAGCAAAACAGTTGCCAGATAAGTGATTTTATTGTAAGAAAACAGTGATAAGAAAGAAAAAACCTTTTCACACATATGATCAGTATCACAAACCTGAATTTTTACATACATGGGGAGGGGAGAAGAAAAAGTCTCTACAGTTTTGTTTAGATGGGCTGCAAACAAGCAATGGATTCAAAATGACAAGGTTGGGGTATTTATACATAAACGTAATGAATTACATAACTCGGTCACTGCTAACCACTCATGAACTCGATTGTTCAGCACAAACTGCTCTGGAGTGCCGGCTTCCATAAATGACAGAATCACTGAAGAGAGAATGTGTGAGCATGGGTGACCATATGATTTCTTAAGCAATCCTCACTGCTATTACATAAAGCACAGAGCTGAGAATTTAAAGAATCCCCCCACCCCCATTCATTCATTTTTCCACATCCAGATGAGGCCCATCCTGCCTAATTTTCCACAATTGGCTAAGTGAGGGAAACTATTATCTGCGCTGCGCAGTGGGACTGAATGTCAGCTTGTTTGCCGGTCTGTTAGCTCATATGCGATAAACTAAAGTCAGTGTTTAACAGTCACAGGACCAAGATGGACAGGGAGTGTGCTGTATTATTTAGGAATATGGCAGCAATGGAAAACAGCTGACCACGTCGCTGGAGACAAAAACACCAGGTCTCACATTCATGTCAGCTTATGCTTAAAAAGGGCAAAAACACTCCAATAAGCAACATGTTGCTCTCACCCTGCACAGTTAGACTTGGTTTGAATGATCATTTTAAGTTCAAGGTTTTGTCACATTTCCACCAATGCATGGATGATTTAACATATAAGTGTCATTGCATAGAGTTCTGCCTGCATGTGAAACTGACAGCGCCCATAAAAGTAGCATGCTTTTAGAAGAAGTCCTTCACTTTTGTAAGAGCCCTGTCTCTGGGTGAAACTGAACTGTTAATATGTTAACAAGATCAGGATGTTACACTTACAATATGGTGCCTACCATGAATGTGAATGGCACATTCAGGAAGCCACCTGTCGAGTTTTAAAGGAGCTCTATCTGAAACTGAAACTGCCCATGTTGGAAAGTCTTTACTTTCTGACACAATGCTTTGCATTTCCAAAAGAATTTCACCTTTTTTTTTTTCACTTTATGTTTTCATGCTTTCACTTGAGTGCACTTAGTGTTAAAGTGTCATGCAATATGTAAACAGACAGCAGTGATTCCCTCTCCCCGCTTCCTTCTTGCCCTCTTTCATGTGCACGGATGCCTTTCATTCCTGCCTGCCTCTCCGTCTAATCTTGTGGTGCCGAGTAAATTTCTAACACTATCCAGGCCTCACGCCTCTGCATTGCCGGTGCTTGGGGAACAGGTAAAACCAGAGGCACCAGAGGGCCTGTCAAATAGCTGCAAGGGTTGGGCAAATCCAAATGTGTCGTTAGGTTTGTAAGTGTATTGTGTGGGTTTCCAACCTTTAACCTAAATCAAGTATGAAGAATGACAATATTACTTTATCCTCATGTACTTCTTTACTTTATTTATTTCATGGCTTTTGGCAATCTGTATTTTTATATCAGTTCACTTTTTTCACACAACTCTGTTTGTTTTCTTGCATTTTAATGAACTTATTAAGCAACAATGGAGGTAGTCGCCTTTGGCTCTAGGTGTCTCATGCAGGGGGCCTTTAACTCTTTCACCCTATCGCCTTCACCACTTATTGATGAGGCAGTCCAATCACAGGCAGTCTCAGTGTGGACAGAGAGGTGGAGCCAAGCACTGAAACAGGGTGTGGTTGTGAAACTACAAAGTAGAGCCATGGGGTTTAAATTGAGCTGAATGAGCCCAGTCCCATAGTTGTCATAGCTCTTCTGTCACTTTTACTCATCTCTCTCGGTTTCTTTATCGGTCTTTCCTTAAAGCATTTTAGCTACTGTTGGTCTATTTTCTGTGTGATTGTGTAAATATCATACATCAGAGGACAGCTGGAGGCTTCAACCCACGGAAAATCCTTTCATGCTTCTGGTTTTTCTGCCTGATCGCTCTCACGGGTGTCGCAGATCTGTTGGATTCACTGGATTGAGTGCTGCCGGCTGTGGCAGAGGAGCTGCTTTCCTCGCATACAGGAGTGCTCAGAGGGTGAGTCACTTGTTACACCTTTTAGCTTTTCACATTTGGCTTCTTGTCAAAACTGAAGAATAAGCTTGATCTAGTTCAAAACAACATAAATGATCTTGTCTCGTTCTACAATTTTACTGCCTGAGCTTCATGATCTGCTCATATTTCATTCACTCATTTGGCCACATGGGCCAAGTTCTTTGCCTCACCTGTTTGACTTGCTCTGTTAGTCCCAATGAGCATTTCATTGTTTAAAACCTGTCATCTGAAATCACATGTTTCACAATTCTGCCCAAAATATCTATGAAGGACTTATTTTAAAAAGTTTGAGCTGTGAAAGAAGTACTTAAATTCGCTCTCTTTTTTTCCTTTTATATCTGTTTGAAAAATTGGACCCGAGGGCACTCAGGGGTGTTTGTTGAGGCTATACAGCTGTCTCCTGTTTGTTCAGTCAGTGAGGGAGCAGGTTGAGCAGTCATATTATTGCTCACCTGCCCAACCAACCTCTTTCAGCTCCACTTCATCTCTTGTTCTCTGACTCTTTGTCTTTTTGTACTGTTTTTTTTTTTTTTTTTTTTTTTTTTCCCAGGTGTTTTGAAAGGGTACAGAGGAAGCAGTCACCATGCTGCGAGAGGCTATAACAAGCGTTGTTGAGTTCCACAGTTATCTACAATCAAGAACTGGTAAGTGTCTTCATTTCTCTCTTCACACCTACAATCTGCTCAAATCAGAACATTTTATTTCGTCATCATCATCAGGTGTGAAACAGCACAAAAGTATGTATGACCTGAAGTGCCGGTGGACCCACCCAGATATTCCAGTATGGAACCATGACGCAATGACTAAAACATGCCTGTGTTTCCTGTATGTGTTTTCCAGATGCCAGAGTCAGAGATTACCCACTGATGCAGAGCCCCGTGCACATGACGACCATCCTCCTGGGTTACGTTGCCTTCTCCGTGTACGTGGGGCCTCGCGTGATGGCAAATCGCAAACCTTTCCACCTCAACACCGCCATGATAATCTACAATGTTTCCATGGTTCTGTTGAATGCCTACATAGTGTATGAGGTAAGACGAAAAGGTATCTGTTTGCTCTCTTTTACTACAGGTGTGATGTCAGTGCTAAAAGCTGCTGGTGTGTTTTTTTTTGTTATTGTTTCTTTTTTAAACACTTAGTTTATGATGTCTGGATGGGCCACCACCTTCACATGGAGATGCGACCTTATTGACCCTTCCACCAGCCCACAGGCTTTTAGGGTAAGTCAGTACATTTTTACAGGGGAGCTTTCATTGTCTCAAGCTAACGTTTTTGTTTTTTTGTTTGGCTTGGGTTTTTTAAATGTAATTTATTTTATTTCTGATTGAGTGTCAGATATCTGACATTACAGCCCTCTTCCTTTCCACAGATGATTTGGGTGGCCTGGCTGTTTTATTTTTCCAAATTCATTGAGCTTCTTGACACAGTAGGTGCATTTTCTTTTTTTTTTTTTTTTAATCTTCCCCTTATTATTTTGGCCTTTTGATCAGTTAACCGTGACTGATCCCATCTGTGCTTTTGCAGGTATTCTTTGTGCTGAGAAAGAAACAAGGTCAGATCACATTTCTTCACGTCTTCCATCACTCCTTTATGCCCTGGACGTGGTGGTGGGGCGTCACCCTGACACCCGGTGAGCTTACTAATGCATGTAATCGCATTGTTTGACAGTGCAAGACCAGCACAACTCTTCTGTGAGATGTTGCATCTGTACATTAACATAATCTTTTATTACCCCCCTTCTTAAGCTGGAGGAATGGGCTCCTTCCATGCCATGGTGAATGCAACAGTCCATGTTATCATGTACACCTACTACGCACTCTCTGCTGCAGGGCCTCGCTTCCACAAATACTTGTGGTGGAAGAAGTACATGACCGCAATCCAGCTTGTATGTTGATTTGTTGTTTTTGTATTTTCCACAGCAACAAATTCAAATAAATGGCATATCTGATTTTTGGCTACAGCTCAACTGTTTTACAAAAACTAATGTTTGTGAGGGGTGGTTCTTTTTCAGACGCAGTTCATTCTGGTCTCCATTCATATCAGCCAATACTACTTCATGGAAACGTGTGACTATCAAGTCCCCCTGTGGATCCACCTGATCTGGATGTATGGGGTCTTATTCTTCCTCCTGTTCTCCCACTTTTGGGTGCAGGCCTACATAAAAGGCAACAGACTTCCCCTCACGCCCGAAAAATCGAAACAGAACGGCTCAACCAGCGAACCGTTCACTGTGGTGGCCAACGGAAAGCACCTTCAGAATGGCAACAGTCACCACTGCACCAACGGCAAAATCTTCATGGGCAAAGTCAAGGAAGTCTAACTCTGTGACCCTGCCTGGAAAATGAGAAGGACTCACAGACTGTTAGTTCGAATTAACACCATTAAATTCAGCATTCATATCTACTGGCATATTGGACTGACATCAATTTCAGTATGCTTCATCTAAACTGCAGTTTCTTTGTAAATCTAGTCTTTTGTGAAAGCACATCCAGTGTTCTTGGGGTGTGAATGGTGATCTCTACCTGCCCACGTTGTGTTTGTAAGTTGTAACTGTGATGAATACTGTATGAAGATTGGTGCTTATTTTTGTCACTGATCGTATTCTTCGACTCGGGCTCGACCCACACTGCTGTTTTTGCTAACATGGGCTTTGTTGCTTGGGAGTACGGCACAGTTTTCACACAAGACTAGAACATGTAAATAACTGCAATTATTTGTTAGCCCCCAAAAAGGAATTTCACTGTAAATGTCAAATATTTAAGTTTGTTTTTTTGTTTTTGTTTTTAATTTATCTTTGAAATAAAACTAAATTTAAAGGTCTGTGTAACTTGAAAAACAGTTATGGTGTGCACTGACCGAAAAGTGTTACACCTAAACTAAATTTCAATTTTAAGAGTTGTGGGAGAGCAATGTTATACTGTATATTACAGTTTTGTGTTGTTTTTAAAGTGCACATACACTGCTGTGCATGTTCATCTGTATTAATCCAGTCTGAGTTTTACAACTCTGTATGGTCTGTTCTCTTTGCACACTGTGCTTTAAGTTAATAGGCTTTCTATGCTGTTGTTTCTGAATTATAACTAAAGAAGTATGAATATACTGAAACCCATCAATGTTTGCTGCTATTGATTACTTTAACGCAGGGGTCCCCAATCCCAGTCCGCAAGGGCCGGTGTCCCTGCAGGTTTTAGATCTCACAATCCCATGATTAGTTCATTACCAGGCCTCTGGAGAACTTCAAGACATGTTGAGAAGGTAATTTATCCATTTAATCCAGCTGTGATGGATCAAGGACCCATCTAAAACCTGCAAGGACACCGGCCCTTATGGACTGGGATTGAGCGCCCCTGTTTTAACGTGTATGTGCCCTCTGAGGAACAGAGGTTGGGCCTTTTATGCTGGTTTTAACTCTTGGTCAATTAAAGATAACATTATGGGACCTTTCTAAAAGCAAATGATTTATAAACACGAGCTTTCATAATCTGTACTCGTAGCTGCAGTTGCACATCCAAAAAAAAAAAAAAGTACATGACAGCAAAAACCCAGCTTATTTTTGCAATATGACGACAAATATTTTAAGGAAATTCTGCATGTGAACCCAATCAGCATTCCTTTTAAATAACTTAAATGCAAGCACTCAGTTCTGTATTCAGAGTGAGCCACCTTGTGGCAATAGTTGGGCATTTGTATTTATATTAAGTGGGGAAAAAAATTCAATGAAATACATCCTCAGGCCTTAGATACTTGAGACACATCTACAAAGTTAGTCACATTTTATCAACCAACACTACAGAATAACAGAGCAGATTCAGCCCATACTAGAAGACGGTAAAATAAAGACAAAATGTGAATCACAGGAGGGAAGTGATCCGTTATAATAAATCAACTTTTGTGATGTAACAAAAGCCAGCTCTAGTCTGACAATGAACAGCAAATTTAGTTCTACATCATAAGCAGGATGTATTTGAAAACAACCCACCAGTAAACTTTAAACTGGTCCTGACAACATGAAGCAACACAAAGGAAAGCAGATGTGGTAAAGTGTTTATTTATAACCCAGGTATACAGAACATCCTGATTAAAAAACTAGGCTATAAATACATTTTAAAAACTTACTGAAAAATCACTAGTACTGTACACACAACAGCAGACCTGCATAAATAAAAATGAGGCCATTAACACTTTAAACCACCAACTGGAGCATCACAGACCAACACCAGGTGGTTTCCTTTATTGTGGATAAATTAAGAAAAAAAAAAAAATATCGCAAATAACTCAAACTCATAACAGATGTAAAATCGCATTGAAGCAAATTATCTGATGGACTGATGAATGACGCTGCTGGTTGATTTCACCATCCTCTCTTTAGCCTTCTTCTTAATGGGATCCATTTCGAAGCTCTTCCACAGGCGAATGGTCTCATCTGCAGCAACAGTAGCAACAGTAGAGCAGTCCGGACTGAGAGTCAAACTCAGAACTCTGTCGTCATGGCCTTAAAGAAAAATAAACAAATTATACCAGGAGAAAGGAGGAACAGCAGGTTCTTAGTTCACTGGATGTGCCTTTATGTGGACGGGACTTGTTTACCGTTGAGCTCTGCGACTTTACTGAGAGAGGGATATTTCCTGACAACAACATTGTTGTGGGCATATCCATGAGCAGAGACCAGCTCCTTGTAGTTGGGTGCAAACACCAGGGATGAGATCTGAAAAGTTGGATTGGATGAGACATGTAGACAAACACATTTTAGTGGGAATGACCATTAAAACTGAACTGTGTGGAACAGGGATGTCAAACAGGTGCAGGGCCAGAACCGGCCAAGCAAAGTCTCCATTTAGGCCCACTGGACAGCTATTGAAAGTGAAAGAATAGATTTTGAACTTGAACCAGCTTTCCCTATTGATAAAGACCTTCCACATCGCCATTTATTCCACACTATAGTAGCTCAATACTATACTTAAATATTAATACAGAAATGTTCATTTTAATCCTCTACAACTATTGAGATCTGTTAACAAAAAGTGGAAATTTTGGGCGAGACCTTTATTTTACAATATAGAAAAACTGTTGAAATTTTATAGTATTTTTCTATTTATTTATAGTATTTTAATAGTATTTTTATTTATAGTATTTTTTTAATACTATATCAAGACAGTTCAGGGGTTAAATGTTTAAACTTCTTTACACTGCCAGAAAACTGAGTTTTACTGATCGGGCCCATTTCAGAACAATGCGAGCTGTATGTGGCCCACAATGTAAAATTAGTTTGACATCCCTGGAAGGATGCAGTTACCTGGGACTGAGTGTCAAGTGAACTGATACAGGAGCCACTGTTTACATTCCAGATACGGATGTGGCGGTCGCTAGTACCACCTCCAGATGCAAGGATATTGGGCTGCCATGGACACCAGGCCAGAGCCTAGAACAATGGAAAAGCATACACAAGTGGCAACGAGAATATTTAAACTTCAGTCTTCATTAAATTTTCATAAGGAGCAGGAAGGGAGAGAAAACGGAAAAGGAGAAAATTAGCATATTGAACTTCTGTTTGCTGCTCACCTTGACTGCTCCCTGATGTTCGCTCCAGCAACGGATCAGCTGGCTGTCGTTGCCAGCGCTGCCCTCCTGTGCACGGGGCCATATGCACACCAAGTTATCATTGCCTCCACTAGCCAAGTATCGCCCATCAGGGGACCACTTGAGGCCGCACACCTCCTGTGTGTGAGCAGTCAGGGTGCCAATGTGATGGTCTGCCACCCTCACATCATGGTGGTGGATGTGTCCTGATCTGGAGCCACTGAAGGGGGTGGTGAAAGAGGAGAACACACACTTGAGTGCAAAAATGGAAAACACCAGCGAGATATCACCACGGTCTTTGGTAGGAGAAACATATTTACCTGGAAACAACATGGTCATTCCAGCTCAGACTTCCAACCCTCGCTGTGTGGCTGGCCATGCTGCGCAAGCGCTTCTGATTTTCAACATCCCACAACTAAATGGAAATCAATACAATTTATAAAACACACACAAAAAAAAAAAAAAAAAAAAAAAAAAAAAAAAAAAAAAAAAAAACACACGTTCTGATATGTCCCATATTCATTTGAACTCAAGTGGCACGATGATCTCCACACGGACCTGAACCTTGCAGTCACTGGTGCCAACAGCTAGGTAGCTTCCCTCTTTAGTCCAGGACAGGGAGCAGATGTAGTCCTCTTCACGCTCCATCTTCATGAGAAGAATGATGTCTCCTTGAGTGGCATCCCACAGGTAAACGCTGTTATGAAGAGCAACAGCGAGAAAATTTCTACTGCTCCAATCAAGTAGATTCAAATCTAGAGGGGGGAGGAAAAAAAAAAGCCTAAAGTAATATTACATGTTAAAGAATTCTTCACTTACCAAACTAGGATGTTTATGCAACACTGAATTCCAGTTGGGTTCCTATTTATTAAACTGGAACATATATAAACTGGAAAACAACTTGGGAATGGTGTTGCTCTGAGATATCGAGCTCTCTCCCTCTCTCTCTCAAATGCTGCAGCGCATTAATGACGGAGTCCATTCTCTGCCTTTCTGTAATTTTGTGGCATCATTTAAAGATTCTTTGCAATTAAATAAAGTCAACTGTATGGAGATGTAAAATCCTCTTAAGTGCCCAACTTACAGAAATCATTTCTAAGATCAGGAGCATCCAAGATCCTGTCAGGAGTTGAAGATATGTATCTGGACTTTTTAATAGAGGCAGGGGTTGCTGTCTGAGTGTAGAGGACTTTTAGGTTGTTTTGGTAGCCTGTAAACAAGACAGAGCGACAATGAATAAGAAGAATTGCCTTCAATACAGCAGATATTTATGAAATGCACATATTTCTACCTTCTGGTGCATTAAGTGGTTTCCCTCCAAGATGGAGGATCTTTGCATCTTCAACGTTGTATCCATTCAGTGACACAGACCACGCTTTCTGGGTTTCCTTCAGACACAGAGAGCCACACTGATTGATATCCTACTTGTACAAATAGAAGCTTAAGTGTTTGTTACACAACTTACTGATGTAACTGATGTGTTTGTGTCCGCTGGCTCATTCTCCTTTGTCAGCAGGAAAGTTGCCACATCCATTTGCTTGCCGTTTCTGGTGGGAATGAAGCGATCACCCCCCATCTTGGATGGGGTCTGTTTCTTGTTTTTGCCTATGACCCATAAAAAAACAAAACTTCCCAGTGGTTAACATTTGCAAAGCTTTCCCCGAGTATAAATGCAGACAAATACACTACCTGGCGTTTTGCTTGGTGTTTTTGATGAGCTCAGGGACACATTAGCAGACTTTCCCGGCGACAAGCCGCTCAGGGCGGATGTGTTTGATGAGCTCGCCTTTCTCTGCCACCTCGCCATGGGAGCGTTTGTGATCGGCATGTCCAGCTTCAAGATGCTGTGGATGTCGTTCTCAAACCCAAACTGTGCCATTTTATCTACGTTTTCATAGACCTGGACATCACAACAGATAAACAGTAAGCCCGTGTCTGATTTGAAACAGTATAAAGGCTTACTGACAGCTACGATGCTCAGTCTAATGCTAGGATAGCATCTGTCAAAAAATGTCTTTATTTAAAAAGTAAGTCTGGTCCGATTGAAAAACTTCGCTATGCTTCTATTCCTGTTTTGAACGTTAGCTTAACGTGACCAAGATAACCGATTGTGTAGCATGAATCCAATGAAAAACGCGTTAGCACCATCGCTTAACCGATTAAAAATGATTTCACGTATAAACAAAACAAACTTAAAACTAGTGATTGAATTTAAAAGTATATTTCTGCAATTTCAAAATCAACACAATGACCTCACCTCGTCGAGAAAACGTGAAATGTAGAGAAGCACAAACTCTTGTCTCTCTCTCGATTTTGAATTTCGTGCGTATGACGCCACGACGTTTAAATGCCACAGAGCGCTCATGCGATTGGTTAGTTCAAGAAGCTGCAGTAAGCTCAGCGCATTGCTATGGTGACGTTTACGAATACGTTAACGTGATTGGTCAATGATACTTTCTTTAACGTATGAAAAGAAACCTCTCCACTTAAATGTGTCGCCCTCTATCTGTAGTTTAGGTCTGCGCTGTATGAATTTAAAGAGCGACACAAAACTAAAGGCCTGTAAGATGCTTTACTTTAAAACACGAGACCGCTATCAAGTATATTTTTCTGTATTTGAAGGCTAGTAAAATAAATAAATAAATATTATAAATAAATTATTATTATAAATAAATATTGGGTTTTATTTTTTTTAAAGAATATAATATTGGTAAATATTAATTTCAGGGAGAGTTTAAATATAAATATTTGCTGAGTGATTAAGCAAAAATCTTCTCATAGTCTGATAATATATTGTGTCTTTGCTCTTTGACTGATGTGTACACGTTGGTTTTCAGTCACCTTGACACACCAGTACACAAGTCTGGACCACAGCTTAAAGGAAGCACCTCAAACAAACATCTTTAGTATTGAACAAATAAAATATTTATTGTTTATTATGCACTATCATTTAGATTTAAAGTCATTTTCTTGTTTGCTTGGAATTTGGTCAATTGATTTACATCGGGGGTGTCCAACTCTACAGTTTTAGATATAACCCTGGGTCAGCATACCTGAATCAAATGATTAGTTCATTACCAGGCCTTTCGAGAACTTCAAGACATATTGAGGAGGTAATTAAGCCATTTAAATCAGCTGTGTTGGATCAAGGACACATCTAAAACCTACAGGACACTGGTCCTTGAGGCCCGGAGTTGGACACCCCTGATTTACATGATCAGGATTTACTTTAAATAAAGTGATAACTCTGACATCACAGGTTAATGTGAATTCCAGATTATACTTTTATTCTGCTCTCCTCTTACCTGACATGCCAACAGAAAAAAACTAAATAAAGCAGTAGGAAATAAAAAAGTAATTTACTTAAATAATCTCATGGCCAAGGAATCCCAACAGTGTTTGGTATAAAAAGACATGCAACTACACTGAAAGCTTTTCAAGTAAAGATGCTGCAGTCACATTTTTAGTTCAAAACAACCAGGATTTGACACTTTGATCATTCTCTCAGTAGCAAAACAACATAACATTTAAATATTCTACATAAAACAGAGTACTGTGCAATTTTAATGCAAAAAACAAAAGCTTATGTTTCACTGGAGGCAGGAATGTTACCTAAAGCTTGAATTACACATCGCAAAGGCCTGCTGACATTCATAGAGCTACGCTATCAGTTTTCATACAGAAATATGCTGGAAATATCATCAGTTTTTTTAGTATTATTGCAGTTGTCAGGTATTGTAACAGAAGACGTCTACACAATTTCCCGATCCTTTTCAGTCATTTCAGTCATATCTCTGTGGTAATGGACAATTGAGCCAATGACACCTGTGGGGAAAGGAAAAACACAGATCATGGTATGTGACATATTACTGAGTTCATGAATATGTGGTTTTAATCTCTAATGATACTTTTTATGCAGAAATTTGCTGACTAGGTAGTTACAGTCATTTAAGACAGACCACATGACTGGGCCACAAACACCTTTGAAAAGCAAAGGGAGTCTGTTTGACTTCACTTAATCTTTAACTTTCTGAATCTTTCACTAGGACTCAGAGCAGAGAAATGCACGAAAATAAAGTGAACACATGAACATGTTGTAGTTTTCTTACCTCCAGGGTGCCTGAAACCTGGATAGCAAGTGTGAAAAAGACAAAACACAGGAACATAGTTTACACTTCTCTTGGGTATAAGAGTCATTAAAATCATGTGACAAGTTAGGGCAGAGATAAAGGTCAGCACATTCTGTTAAATGACAATGTGCAACATTGGACTGCAGTCACCTCTTAAACATGCATCTTGTTGCTACATTAAGCCTGCAGTGAACTGTGAACATAGGATGCACAACTTCATGTGCTGACATCTAAATGGAAAGAAAGCAAAATTCTCAATGCCCACCTTTTATTTTGTAGATAACGATGCTGACCATAATTAGTACACCAAACACAATGAGCGCCAGGACTGGAACCAGAAGATGAAGGTGAAGAATTCCTGGAACTAAGAAAATATGTTAAATTTGTAACCCGACAGTCAACAAAAAAATTTCCGCTCCAAAACACGTATGTCCTGTATGTGAACTCTTGTAACTGCATGAAACAAAGTTGTTTTGTTTAAGTACATGCCCATTTTTCTGTTTTAGCGTCATATATAACTGTGCAAAAGTCTTGAGCTGCCCCTTATTTGTTTGTATCTTGTATTTCAAGCCAGACTCTTGTCTGGTCATTAACAACAGTTCAAGTCCAGGCTTTCAAAGTTTTTCTTTGGACATTGGCTGCTTGACCATTTTCAGACAAATCTGTTGTATTTTTTTATTGTTGTTGTTTGATAAGGCCATGTAACACTGACTTATGAATCATTTAAGCATAAACTTACTTCAAACAATAAACCGGTATTATGTTTGCTTATAGAGCACTTATAACGAACTTAGCAAAGAACCAATTTTAAACTGTGCTTTTAGGCTCTTTGTTACAAGCAGCTGTTCCCATTTCTTTAGCTGATTCTGAACAATGCAAAAGACAACACAGTATGACAGACATAAAATAGTACCGTCTCAGTGAGTGTCTATTTGTAAAACATGCTGGAGGCTCTGTCATGGTTATGGGTTGTATTTCCACAAGTGGTGTTGGAGATCTTGTCAACAATGATGAAATTATAAATGTAGAAATTTTGAGCCACCAACCCTTAAAAAGCATCTTAATGAGACCAGTTTCCATTTCCAGCCTAAAAATGATTCCAAGGGAGTAAAAACACACCTATATAGAAAAACCCACAGCGGTGCACTAGAAGAAGCCCAGAGAACTATTCCTGAATACTACTTAAAGAAATGACCAGAAAGCTTGCCTAAGAGAGTTCAGCGCGTGTTGAAGAATAAAGGTTGTCATACCAAATATTTACTTTCAAGCTTCTTACATTTGGACAAACTGGTTTTGCCTTTTTTTTTTTTTTTTTCGTGCACACTTGCACGTTTGAATAAATCGTTGCACCTACTTCAAATAAATGAGGGGTGGCTCAAAACCTTTGCACAGAACTGTACTACATTCCTTTACTACTACTTTCAAAGAGGCTTTTAAAACTAAATAACTGAAATGATTATGAGATACATTATTACACATTTTCTGCATTTTAAAAAGATTAGCATTAAATAAATACATGTCCTGTTTCTGGATAAGGAATTTCAGCATATCCTCAAATCAAATATGACACAGTAAGGATAAATTTAAACTAACTTTATTGTTTTCTATAGTTGCAGGCTAATCGAAGTCAACTCAGTAACATCGTCTTCTTATTCTTAACAAAGTCTGCCCAACTGTGATGGAAATGTAAGTACTTAAATGTTCATTTTTTAGGTCTGTAATCACTGCAAAGGAGTTAAAGATATCAGCTTAGTGTTTGTTCCAGATAATGACTCACTGTGAACAAAGGAGTCAATCTTGAAGAATAGAGGTGGTCATACCAAATATTGACTTTCAAGCTTGTTAGAAGTGCACAGATTTGTAGAAATGTACATTTCAATAAGTCATGCACTTATTTCCCATTTTCCTAGAAACATATAACAATAAATGAGGGGCGGCTCAAGACTTTTGAAGAGCAGTGTATCATCCAAGTATATGTCATTGAAAATATTTTGTTATTTTTGTATTCAGACATGAATTACTGCATATTATACTTATGGGTTGCTTATAAAAATGTTATTACAGTTATTGTTGGAGAATCTGACAAGTTTAAAAAGGGCAGTCGGAGCAGGAGTAAAAAAGCTTCTCTAAGTTCAACAATTTATTGAACTGATTTTGTTCCGCAGCGCTTAAAGCAGGCAGGAAAACAGCCTGAAGTAAAATATACCTGACTGTTTCTCAGAAAGGTTCAAATGCTTCATCAGCTTGACGCATCCCTCCTGCAGATGGAGTCTCTCTGCTCTTGTTTGCTGCACTTCCTGGTCCCAAACCACTTTGATGGCCACCGCCTCCTGTACGTGGGCTGTCCACATGTCATTCTGGTTGAGAGTCAGGTACAACTGGCCGTCAGCAAACACACGATCTGCCCAGCGCAGCTTAGACCCTTCCCACATGCATTCTCGAGAACGAAGAATGGTGTGGTTACCTGTTGAGAGTTAATGGGTTGTGACCCTGGTGACAACAATCTCACTTACACAAACGTTCAGTTGTAAAACAAGACAATTTGATTTTCTTACTTATTGAAGAGGTCTGGTTGAAACTGATAAGAGATGTTAGGAGTGTGTCATCTAATACGGCTTTGATAACTGCATTGAATTCTGGGCTTTTGCCCATTAAAGGAATTCCATTGAGAAGGGCTTGCTCTTCAACCTGCTGACTTCCTGCCCCCCTCCACTGCTGGATCTGCAGTACGACGGTATCTAATGTAATATGGGCAAAAACAAAAAACAGATGTAAATTTTAAAAACACATAAAGAAAAAAGGAAATGCAATTGTAGCTTTATGTCAAGAGATTTATTCCAAATGACACTTCTTCAGCTGAGAGTCAGAGAGTGGAGACACACACGCTGCAGTTTTTACTTGCAAGGGCGGTCACAGAGCGCTCACATCAGAGTGGGAGCCCTGTGAAGTGTGCTCTGTTACCGCTCTGGTCTTTATTTATATACAAAAGTAATACAATAGTGAATACATCTGTTCATAGACAGAGGAATGTTAGTGCGTATGTATGTGCGTATGCAGGTGTATGTGTGTGTTGTGGGATTCAGAAGGGAGTGAAGATAAGAGTGGTTCAGCTCTTATTATCGCTGTGGGAAGAAACAAAGAAAGAGAACAGAACAAGTTTTTGTAGTGAACAACAGTCTAACACATCAAAAGGTCATCATGCAGTATTCTATCATATGCTAACTTATATCATTAAAAGCTTATACTGACTACTAAGTACAATTTTCTATTGACACTTTATTTATTTATTGTTGTATTTTATGGAGACAGCGTGAGAGATAGAACCACACACAATAATTATCATATTATCATGTGAGTATTATTAACAGCAAGCTTTAGTTTCCTATGGACACGTGTCACATGGTGTCACAGGAGATGAAAATGTGTGAGCTATGAGGAAAAAAGTTTTTTCATTGGTAATATGAAAATCTACTGTAGTATACTAATCTTTTTGTGTTATTGTAGAGTCATATAACCTTGTATTGGGGTGGGTGGAGGGGCAGGCTTTAGCGCTCAAACAAAGATAGTGCTTTGTTTGACTAATATATTGCTTTAAGGTTTGGAGATGATCCAATGAGCAAACTGTAAATGGGTGCTAAAAAGGAAGATGAAAGTCAAATGCTTAGCCAGCCTAGGTACTCGTGTCCCACAAGTATATTGTTGCGAAGTGTGAAGACAATCCATAAGAAATTGTGGGTAATGTGAAGTTTTTGCTGAACCTTGATCTTGACCCAATTTTCACCTAAATAAGATCTCGAGCTGTTTTTGGTATCTACCATCACACAAAATCTGAAAATGATATCCTAAAAAACTGTGGAGCACTAGACTGCAAACACAACCAATTGCATAATCCCTCCCTTAGAGAGAGAATAACCAAATCACACTGCACTGATGTATCTAACTTTCACTTCACAAAAGCAAAACTGAAAGCAAAAGCTAATAGCCTTTCTAGTAAATATTTTGCATTTACCATACTCCTGCTTACTGGAGCAGGATAGACATTTTATGTTAATCACATGGTGTGAAATAACAGTAAGATGAGGTGATTTCTACATTCTGTCACACAGTGTTTATAGTTGATTAAATAACCAACACTAAAGTGTAGCTCTTTGAAATACTTTGCAGCGTCACATCCCTCGGTATATTTTGATTGTTTTTCTTCTCTCCCTCTCTTTATATATATGCATATTTTAAAATTCACTGCATTTGTCAAATTGATGCAATAAAAGAATCATGTACTGTGCAAGTTGCCTGTTTTGTATCTGTATAACTTTATACAATTCAACATAAGACGCCCACAGATAACTTTTGTTTGGTTGTTTGTTTGTTCGCTCGTTTCAGTTTCTGATTACATGGCCAGACATTGTTTTATATTCCTAGGAGTCCTGCACATACAAATAAAACGACCTGTGAAAGAATTAAATCCAGTCAAATCCACCACCCGAAGATTAAAGAGAATAACAGAAAAGGGGTGGATTCATGCACTGTTTGAAGCTGCTGAAAGCCGTCCCTGCTGTTCTGTCAAAAGAAATTAAGCAATCCTATACATTTTATTTATTTATTTATTTAATGAATTACAGTGAAACCATATAATTTTTTTTAAAGACGTGATTCCTACCTGCATCGACAGGAAGACTCCGGCATACGTGAAATGATAGGATCAAAACAAAGCGCAATGAATACATTTCTACACGCGTACAGGACTGTACTGGAGCTCGGTGTCAGATTCAGTATTGTTCATCCGTCAAAGGATGACCAGTACATCAGGCTTTAACAGAAACTACTCAACAGACACAACGACAGCAATAGTCGGATAGACCCGATCCTATAGGCTTTTACGTTTCGGTTCACCTGACTTCAGGCTTCCGCCCTGCTTTCTCTCTTGGCTGTCCGGTGAGGTGGAGTTGTTGTTGGTGTGTGTGTGTGGTGGTGGTGGTGCGGGGAGCGTGGGGGCAGCCAAAGGTAATTTAAGGTAGCTTTCAAAACAGCGAAGTTAAGAAGTCAGAGCAAAGGACTCGACTGATAATTCAAAACAGCGCTGCGTAACCATGGAAACCGTAAATAATTAAAATCAGAGCCATCACGTTATCTTTTTTTCATTTTTTCCATTTGTATGTAAACATTGTAACTCAACGCATTTATAGATTCATAATTGTCAAAGGTTTCCGGACTGTCTCCTAATTTAAATCCACCGGTAAGTACCGTCACCGCGCCTATCACGTGACGAATTCTGAACCCTGACACGACTCTGACTTATTCAAGGGCTCTAGTTCGACTACCACCTGTATGTTTCTATTACTTTATTCTACCCTGCTTGTGTTTCTACGACAGGTATGCACTGACTTGCAGGTTCATTAGGTACACGTTTTCGAATCAGCCAATCGGACTGCAGTAACTCCGTGCATGTAGAGCTGATCAAGAAGATCTGCTTAAATTCAAACTGAACATCGGAATGATGAAGAAATCTGATTTAAGTGACTTTGAGCATGGTTGTTGGTGCCAGACCTGCTCTGACCAGCAGTTTTCTATGGAGAAATGTCTTGTTAATGCCGCAAGACCGCTTCGAACTGGTAGGAAGGCAACAGTAACTGAAAAACTATTCATGACCAAGGTATGCAGACAGGCATCTCTGAGCGCACAGCATGAACCTAGAAGCAGATGGACTAGAACAGCAGAAGACTGCAGCAGGTGTCACTCCTGTCAGCTAAGAACAGGAAAAGGAAAAGGTTTCCAGCACTTTGCTGAATCTATGCCAGGAAGAATCGATGTAGTTCTGAAGGGGAAAGGGGCTCCAACACTGCACTAGATATGTGTACCTAATACAGTGGCCAGTGAGTGTAGTTTTGGGGGAGACGAGCTAAATTTAAGGTGTTTATAGAGGGATAACTCTGAGCCTGATATCCCTGAGAGCAGATTTCACCCTCAAATCCTGCAGTCAGTCCAGTTTAACACAGCTGCTGGCTGCTGTCAGAGATGTGTTGAAAGTGTAAACAATGAAACTCATTTTATATGCTTAAATTGACTTTACGTATAGCACTTTTCTACTCTGTGTGGGCACTCAGAGCATCTTCTTACTACAAGTGTTATTCAGCCATACACACAAACATTTGTACGTGTGCTGCTTTCTATGTCTAAGAACTTTGCCTAACATTCGCACACACATACTTCAATGGATGCATCTGGGGCAACTTGGGATTTAATATCTTGCCCAAGGATACTTTGACATACATGCTGGAGGAGCCTGACCTTCCAATTAGCAATCTGATCTGATTGTGGATTATGGAGTCAGTCCGCTTAACTTCAGGCTGGGTTGTGATATCTCTGAGTTATCGAGTTTTACCCTCAAGAGAGGAAATTCAAAACAAAGTCAAAACAAATCAGCAGACTGAAGCTACCACAGGAGGAAAAAAAAGATGTCTGCGCTTACTACTAAAATACATTTACTCCTCTTTGTATCATGGAATAACGAGGGACCAGACAGATCCTCATCGGGCCATTAAATTGTTCTCTGCCAATTTAGCCTCTGGGGGAGAGTGCATAAGAATTGCTGTAGTACAAACAGTTAACACAATACTTTAGCAGATTACAGTATGCATAGTCTTTAATCTTAAATTTCTTTTTTTTTTTTAATCCTTTGTGCTGGTGTACCAAGGAAAAAATGACTTATGGACCCACCTGTATATTGTATATTCTGCGGTTTATATGTTTGCTGTGCCTTCAACTTTCAGACAAATGTTCTAATTTTGTCATTACTCTTCTGAAGAGTTAATATTTACATTTGTGTCTTGAGTTGACTGGTCAATGATTCTGGGAGGTGCAGCTTAGAAACATATTTAGCTGCTAGCTAAGCATGAAAACAACCTTTATTCTCCTATCCTGGCAGCCACACCTCTGCTTACCCCCGATAACATGTCAAGTAAGAATTGTATGTTCCTTTTTAAAAAAAATCATATCTAACACGTTACACAATCACACTCATGTTGTCATAACAGAAACACATTGATTAGACACCATGGGCTCAAATCGGCAGTGTCTGTTTGTTATGTTTTTAGAAACAACTATCTGGATGCTGATGTTGTAATCAGGTCTTTTGTGGACGACAGCAGTGCCTCAGTCTTATGCAAGGGAATTCTTAAGATGGGCGGTACGCAGCACGCATGGGAAGTGGTCGTATAAACAACCTGCCGTGGTACTGCAGGAAATGTAACAGAGGCAGGGCTGTTTTATGTTACATCAGACAGAATTACTTCAAGCACCCTTTTCACCTTGTATATGTAAAGTGGTTATGCTGCTCACTTTAAATTGTCATCTCTCCTTCTTTTGAGTCATTAATGTGCTACATAAACATCAACAGTTTTACAGTCTGCGCCAAATAATTGCTTAAAACGCTAATAAAATAACAGACCTTCCAATCACAAGATATTCAATTCAGTTCTATTCAGTTTTATTTATACAGCACCAAATCACAACAACAGTTGCCTCAACCTGCCTTATATTGTAAGGTAAAGACTCTACAATAACACAGCAAAAAAAAAACCAACAATAAAATCTGATGATGATCAATCAGATGACCCCATATGAGCTAGCAGCTGGTGACATTGGGAAGGAAACACTCGTTTTTAACAGGAAGAAACTACCAGCTGAACCAGGGGGGCAGCGGTCTGCTGTGACTGGTTGGGGGTACACAGGGTAGACAGATAAAAGAGTTGAGTAAAGCAGAAATGCTCAATGCATCAGGGGATATGCATCTGGACTTATTTTGCAGTATGCAACCTTGCAGTGGAGAGGATCCTGATAGTCATACACTTTGACCTCACTGGCGCACATGATGGCAAGGTGGGGTAATATCTCACAAAGGAGTCTTGGCACTTTCATGACACTTGCCGTGATTCAGAATCGTGGCTCATATGACTTTTAACTAATTACATGATGACAGGGTGTGTGAGTGACTCAGAACCACCTCCAACAGGACTATCCCATCTGGGACTCTCCTACTAGAAATGAAACATCTTCATAAATCAAAAAGAAATCCAGGTGCCTTCATTTCAAGCACTTAAGGCTACCAGGAGCTGGATGACTAAGAACCTACAAAGACATACAGTGCCCTAAAAAAGTATGTTTCTTTACATTCTTTGTTTCTTTTCTTTTTTTTCTCTTTTTTTCCTGCATATTTGTCACACTTAAAAAGTTAAGATCATAGAACAAATTTCAATATTAGATAGATATAACCAGAGTAAATACAAAATTAAGTTTTTAAATGATCTCATTTATTAAGGGAAAAATGCTATCCAAGCCTACCCAGCCCTGTGTGAGAAACTAACTGCACCCTTAACTGTAACTGAATTAACACTTTTTTTTTTTGAAAAGTGAGCTCAATTTCACTACATACCGAGGCCTGATTGATGCCAGACCTGCTGAATTGAGAATATACTCAGACAGACCCTGTCAGACAAAGTGAAGTAGGATAAGATTTCAAAAAGCAACACACTGTGTCACACTCAAGGAAAACATCTTTAATACAGTTATTGGTTGCAATCTAAAGAAACAGCTGACAAACAAAGCTAATAACATCTATCAGTCTGAAAGGGGTTACAGTGCTCAAATTAACCAACATGTTAGGTGTCGGTGCTGCTGCAGAACAGTAGTAACAACTACCAGACCTCACAGTCATAGCTGTGCTGCTGCTGCAACCACCAGCTGTGGAGAAGGAGGAAGCCACAGAGAAAGATGAGATTAATGTGGTAAGAAAATAGATGAAGGGACGTAGGATTCAAGGATTCAGATGAAATGAATGGCTGCTTTGATCATGAGTCATTGCTAATAGTTTTTAAATGTGTAGCTTTTAATTGTCCCATGCTGCAGGGCAACTAAGAACTAACCCTACAACAACTGTACCAACCTGATGCCCGGCCCAATTTTTTTTGTCCCAGTCCAGCTCTAACTGCATGTATAACATCTGCTGAACAGATTTTTTAAAAAGTAAAAAAAAAAAAATGCACTGTGCAGTCTAGCAGATTTATATTCAGGTGTACCGTGTGAAATCCAATAAGTTACAGAATAAGAGAGGAAATAAAAACAGCTTGCATTTGAAATTATATACTGAATAATGCAAGTTCAGCAACGGTACTTTCTTGTCAACTAGTGTTACATTTATGTCCTGAGTTACATAAACCTTACCGTATAATTTGTTGATGCTCGTTTCCAGCGGCCTTCAGCGCCCCCTTGTGGCTGATGTCAGCGTATGCCTCCGCTGGATTGGCTGCGCGGTTGTCAGGAGTGTTTACAGGAAACATGGCTTCCCTGTCTGTTGGAGAGCTTCAAGAAATGGAAGGTGAGTAGCCACATTTTCAAGGGTGCAGCCGTGTTGTGATCGTTATAGCTTGGTAGCCTGGCGGCCATTTGGATAAAAGAGTCTTGTTTCATCTGAGCACGCTCCTTGATGTTTTTCTCTTGTGACTAACCAAACCTTCATCCTTGCTTTGCTAGCTAACAGGCTAATAACAAGACGCTAGCTGACGATATTAATTTAACGTCAGTTCATGCTATCTTTATAAAGGCCATCTACAGCGGCGTTTCAGGGTGTGTTGAGTACCCCATAGTCATAGACATTTATTTTTTTTCCCGTCCATGTAACATGTTTCAGATTCAGCTCGTAAAAGCTGCTAGCTGTGATACAGTCAGCAACCTAGCTGGCTAACGTGCTTAGCAATGTGTCGCCTGTGTGTTCAGTAGGTAACGCGCGTTCAAACTGATTTTAATTTCTGAATTTAATTCATTTTATTTAATGAAAATAAAGCTGGGACACATCCCGCAACATTTAATACTCGTAGGTAAAATCCGTTGTAGTGCTTTCACATTTTTCCACAATTTGAGCGCGTTGCAGAGCACAGAAATGTGCACTATCACGATCTTGTGATAGTGGAGACAGAGGGTGGCTGCTCCAGATAAACCTGGGCTTGGCATCATCCAAATGTGTGTGTAACCAGTCGGAAGCTGTGAATCTTTGTTGAGGTTTTGAGGCTCTCTTCTGTCTGCGTATTGTAGTGGACCGGAGGGGAGAGTCTGAGGAGTCTGGTGACGATGAAACCAGGAGGAAGAGCATCAATGGCGATGTGGACCCTAATCAGCCCACTGCTACAAGTAGGTCATCTTCACCTCCTACCCAGCCACAGAGAATGTGCTTTATTTTACAAATTAGGCATGCTGCTTGTGTTATTTTCTCACAAATACTTTCTTAGATAAAATCTTTATGTGACAATATGTTTGTGATTGCAGTGGAGCTTTAATTTGATTTCATTTATTCTTGCTCATATTAAAGGTAAAGAAGAGTCTCCTGTTGACATGGACACCATAACTTTGGACCCTGAGGAAGAGGTCAGTTTAAGTTTTGAAGAAATTGCCTTTCATCTCTGATGACTTGTTTTGTTTGGAGTTTAAGAAAGTGAAGATTATAGTGTTAGAGTTCATATTAACAGTGTTTTTTGGGATTTACAAACTTCTGTGTGTAAATCTGTATACAGGTGCTGTGCCATAATGGCTAGTAACCACAGACTGCTTAATCTCTTATGGTGTCTATATTTCTTCCTAGGATGTCGATCTTGTTCACTGTCGTATTGGAAAGATTGAAGGACTGGAGGTGCTACAGAAGGCTAAAGTAAGAATTATTTAGGTGATGCTGTTGGCAGCAGTGTCATTGGCGTCTGAGGCATTTTATTAGCATTTTGGATTCATCTGCATTTTTTTTTTAAAATATTCATCTCTAAAATAAGGACCTGTTACGTGCGCTTTAATTCTGCTCTTGACGGTATCCTCTGTTATTTTTGCCTCTCCTCTCTTCACGCAGACGCTCTCCTTACGGCAGAACCTCATCAAAAAGATAGAAAACCTCGACAGTTTGAGTGCCCTGCGAGAACTAGATTTCTATGATAATCAGATCCGCAAACTGGAGAACCTGCACAACCTCACAGAGTTGGAGTAAGTGTGACAAAACTGTGATTCTTATGTAAGCCTGAACAAAGGTCTCACATATCAAGGTGTATTTATTCTGAGAGGGACTGTTGTTTTGCCAACCCACAGGCAGCTTGACGTGTCATTTAACGTTTTGAGGAAGGTGGAGGGTTTGGAGCAGTTGACTCGGCTGAAGAAACTTTTTCTGCTTCACAACAAAATTAGCAGCATTGCGAATCTGGAGCACCTCACAGGTCTGGAGATGCTGGAGCTCGGCTCCAATCGCATTAGGGTGAGATACGAAGGGACTGTGCTGCACTGAGAAGTTGTTTTGAACTCCTTATGTAAATAATGGGTTTTGTTTGCAAAATATAAATGAAGATTTGTTGGAAAATGTAAGTTGTGATGTGAAGTTTTGTCTTAATCTTGTTGTGTTCACAGGTCATTGAAAACCTGGATCCACTTACATCTGTGCAAAGTTTGTTTCTTGGCACTAATAAAATAACAAGGCTTCAGAATCTGGACGCTTTACACAACCTCACTGTTTTAAGCATCCAGGTATCATCACGCATATTCATCACTTGATTACAGTTGCACACGCTCCAGACAACAGATAATCATTGGGTTTGCATTTACTTGCAGAGCAATCGGATAACGAAAATTGAGGGGCTTCAGAACCTCATCAACCTGAGGGAGCTCTATCTGAGCCACAATGGCGTTGAGGTCATTGAGGGGTTAGAAAACAATGTGAGTTATAAACTTTAAGGCACACATTTCCAAAACACATAAAAGAAAATAGGGTTCCATACTGTTGAATTGTGCAAACATGTAACAGCAATGTTTGTTTTTCCGAACAGAAAAAACTCACCACCCTCGACATCGCAGCCAATCGAGTAAAGAAAATAGAAAACATCAGCCACCTGACGGAGCTGCAGGAGTTCTGGGTACAAATAGTTTGTTTGACATGTTGTTTAATGTACAGCCTCAGTACAGACAGCCCATTTTTCACTGCTGACAGTTTGACAGAAGAAGAAAAGTTTCTTAGAACATTAACAAAATTTAACGTCGGCGTGCTTTAAAAGGCAACCATCATCAAATAATTAATTACACCTTTGCTTGTTAATAAAAATGATGACATTGTTGGTAGGGAACTGATAGAAGAGATCCTGCTGAGGTGGAGGTATGCGCTGGAGAAAAGAGGAATGAGACACCTGGGAGATGGGTAGAAAAGTGAAAATGCAAGGAGTAGAGGCAGTGAAGGTGGATGGGTTTAATTCCCCTGGGTCAGTTATTCAAAACAGTGCGCAGAGAGGTGAAGAAGAGAGTGGAGGCAGGGTGGGTGGATGTAATGAAGGCGGACATACAGAGGGCTGGTTGGACAGAGAGCAAAAATGACAAAATAAATGACAGAAAATTCAAAGTAAGACATAATTAGTTGAAGTACCCGTGTATTTGTATCGCATGATTTTTTTTTTTGTTGAGCAGCACATTTAAAATGAAACTTTCTTAAAAGTCAATTTTTGTTGCTACGTTCAGTGTGTTGCTCTTTAAACAGTGGGTCAGTACAAAAAGTTTCAAAGTGTAGTTCTTATATTGTTATGAGTTAAACTGATGGTGCACCCTCACTGCTCGTGTTGTTTTGTAATATCTCCTCAGATGAATGATAATCAGATAGATAACTGGTCTGACCTTGATGAGTTGAAGAACGCCACTTCTCTGGAGACGGTCTACCTTGAAAGAAACCCTCTACAGAAGGATCCACAGTACCGGCGAAAGATCATGCTGGCGCTGCCCAGCGTACGCCAGATCGACGCCACCTTTATCCGCTTCTAAGCTGCAGCGTACGATTTACCTGCCAGCTTCACAGTGTTCTCCCTCACCTCCCTGCCTGTCCTGCCTACACAAACAACAACCTTTCGAATCACATTGGCCTCACTCGATTATATAGCTGCGTCACACATTCCAACATATAGCACACCCACTGCTCACTCAACATACATGTATGCATGTATGCACTCATTCGAACCTTGAATCTGTACTTTTGTGTGGAAGCTTTTATTTATTAAGGTGGACCTGTGAAAATGAAAAACTACCGTACACTCATTTCCACATTTTTTTTTCCTCTGCACTTTTCCCCCCCTTGTGTTGTTTTGCATTTGGGATGTGCCGTTTTCATTCATGAAGTGGAGGAAATTATGAAATCAGTCTTATTTATCACACTATTGAAGTTTCACTGTTATTATAGCAGAGGAATTCTTAACATTGGAGGCATTCTTGTATATTTAAGGGATTTTGTGAGTTTACGTCTTTCATTTGGGTGGAGAAAGGCTGGGGTTTTTTTTGGGGGGGGGGGGGGAGGGTTGTTGAGACACATTAAGTAAAAGAACAATTCAGCATTAAAGGGAAAGTCTATAACATAATAGAGGGCTGCTTATGTTAAACCTTAGGCTATAGCTCACCATTGCATTCGGCTTCAGCAAGCTTCAAAACTGTTCCAAACTCAGTACCAACTGTGACAGTTTGAGAAGCCTCTAAAACGAAGCTCACGGTGCCATAATGACATCATGCTGACTCAGAGCAGCGCAGTAAAGGTGCAGTTTCATCAGTCCTTTTTAAGGAAAGCGGATCCTTTACGGCTTGATTTACCATTTTAATAAACTGGTTCTGTTACTGACAGAAGGGGGATTTTTTTTTTTTTTTTTTTTGATGTCCAGCAGCCTTGTCTGTTCCTTGTTCAGAGATTTTACAGCTTATAGATCCATTTGCTGATTAACAAGAGACCTCTGCAGTAAAATAAAACTCATGAGAATGTAAGAACAATTAATGTGTCCACAATGATGGTTTTGTAATCAGTGGTGCCGTCACTTTTTTAGTTTATTTTTATTTTTTTTAGCCTTTAATGGATCACTGATTACTATGACAGAGTATTAGGGCCACATTGAGAAAAAACAAAAACATTGTTGCTCATTTTGAGAATAAAGATGAAATTTCGAGATTAAAGGCGAAATGTGGAGATTACCGTTGTTGTTTTGAGACCAACTGCCACGGTTGCACTACCCTCTAAAAAATGCCTTGTTTACATGAGTTAGTGAAACAAATTGTGATCAAACATGCATCCTCTTTATTGGACGAGAGTGTAACCACTGGTAACCTCACATCTGTCCACTGCCAGTCGTTTCATGTTGTACAAATCAGTTCTTCTGAGTTTGTGTGTTTCTGTATAAACTTTTCAACGTCCTTAAAAGAGAAATCATTTCCTTCCTTGTTACTCGATTTTACTAACTCAGGGGGTATAAAAACCATGATAGTTTGTCTGGAAGCAACAACTGTAACCTCCACATTTTGACTTTTTTTCAAAATTACTGATAATATTTTTTTCTTAATGTGGCTGTAATACTTCATAGATTACAGCTTGGTGATTTCTTTGGCTAAAAAAATGCTCATAAAGTTTATTTGAACCGATAAAATCTAAATGTAGATTTTTCCTTCATTTACATTCTACTGGCTGGTTTGATCTCATGATAACTAATGTAAGATAGACTATTAATGCTGCTGGTACAGACAGTCTTTATAAACTACTAAACTACATTCAGCAGATGTGTGAAGACACTGCATTGATTCATTTGGCATTTAGGATGGCTTCCCAAAAAAAAAAAGAATTTCTGTGTATTTATTGACGACATTTAATACAGGATTTTCTCAGATCAAACAATACAATGACTGCCTGGAACCAAAGTTAATAGATTACTCTTTGGGTTTCCTGTACATAGTGCTCCTGTGTATGATTGAGTACACTTGGTTTTATCCCTGGTACAATTAAAATGCGATGCATCTTTTATATGAAATATGAACTCCCCACCTCAGGGCTTTTAAGTTCACACATGAATACAGTAGAGAAGCATCAAATTTATGTGCATTAAATGAGAAGTGCTAAACTAAGTGCTCCCTTTGCACTCATAATTATAACCTGATTTTATTTGGATTCACTGGAAACCTTTGAATCGTTAAAAGTACCCTGAGTTGGCATTTAAATCTCCCACTGTAGCCTAAAACCCACGCTGAAATGTTGGTTTCTATCGTACAACAACTGTTTATTATGCTTATGATCACAGCCTTTTTAAATCCAGTTGCTTGTGATCGTGAGCATAAATTAACAGTAGAACAATTATCAGACTATCAGCACTGATGTTTTTGCTTAATTGAAATGAATGTAATGTTATTTTTATATTCAGCTTGACTGAAACTGGCCAGTGGGATTGAAAGTATCACGTTGTGTATTTGTAAATAGAGTTTGGACATGCCATGATGTAGAAAGTCAGTTCCACCATCACCTTCCCTTTGTAAAGTGATATTCTTTTTCCTCTTGTTTTGTTTTCACCCGGCAGCACAACAGATTTGTGCGAGATACTTAAGATACTTAAGATGACATGACTCTGACTGGTCACTGAGGGAGCAGCTGTTCAGATTGCTGTTTGCTCCTTGTTGTTAGGACTGAGTCTTCAGGTTTTGGGCTTGGTTGATGCCGTTTTCAAACTGAATGTATGATGCAAATAACAATAAAATGACACTACTTAAGAAGTGGGTTTGTTTCGTTTTAATTTCAAAGACAAAGAATCTCATAAAGCACAGTGTGAAACTTGATTCACCGTCAAATGATTATGTAGCTGGGTATTAAAGGATCCTTTATTATGACAGCTGCTTAATGAATTTGATTTGCTACATTACCAGCCAAAACAATAACAACACACTCTATGAAACCCCGCAGCTCATCATCTGTCTGAAACAAGCTGTTTTAGCTGAATGGCCATTTAAGCCAAACTTTGGGTCTCCTGTGTATTAGAACTTGTCCTATTGGCTGCCCCCAGCAAACAGATGGTTTAAATCACAGGTGGGTGGGGCTTGCTATGCTCACATTTTAGGGGACATCAATCACGAGTCATCATAGAGACTCAAGAACAGGAAAATATATAAAGGGTGTGATGTGGAGCATAAAGTCTGGCCTCATAGGGACTGCTTTTGCATATGAAACGTTGGCCATGTTTATTAGCAGTATTTGTCTTTTTGTATGCATTATGTATGTATCTGACAATAAGGAAAAGCATAATGAATTTCTTTTAAGTTAAAGTTAATGGACTTTGACTTTAAACAAAACTTAATTCCTTGAAAATCTAGATACACTCGGCTGCCACTTCATTAGTTACACCTTAAGATACACCTTGTTAGTTCCCTGTTTTCTTTCAGAACTGCCTTAGTTATTTGTGATTCAGATTCAACATGATGCTCAAAACATCCTTTAGAGATTTTGGTCCATATTGACATGACAGCATCACACAGTTGCTGCAGATTTGTCACCTGCACATCCGTGATGTTAATCTCTACTTCCACCACATTTCAAAGGTGCTCTATTGGATTGAGATTTGGTGACTGTGTACGCAGTTTGAACAGAGTGAACTTATTGTCATATTCAAGAAACCAATATGAGGTGATCTAAGCTCTAGTCTTCTATTGTTCAACTTGCCTGTAGGAACTCTTTTCTGAAAGTAGTGGCACCCGGTGTGGTCTTCTGCTGCTGTGGCTCATCTGCTTTAAGGTTTGACGTATTGTTTATTTAGAGATGCTGAAAGAAGTTTGGTTTGTCACCTCTGACCTGTGGTATCAACATGGCATTTTCACTCAGAGAACTGCTGCTCAATGGATATTTTCTGTTTTTTCCAAACCATACTCTATAAACCCTAGAGATGGTTATGTAGGAAAATCCTAGCAGATCAGCACCTTCTTAAATATTCAGACCGGCCCGTCTAGCACCAACGACTATCCCATTTCTTGCCCATTCTGATGGTTGGTTTAATCTTCAGCAGGTAATCTTGACTTTGTCTACATGTCTAAATATGCTGAGTTGCTGCTATGGTATTGCTATTGGCTGATTTTGGTATTTGCATTGGCAAGCAGTTGAACAGGTGTACATAATGAAGTGACCTGTGAGTGTAGATGAGTGTAGATATGTTTACTGAATTATGACCAGGTAAATTATGTATGAAATATAGCCGTCTACACACAACATTATCATATGAATAACTCTGCGTCTACAGCACAGAAATTGTAACTAGCCGGTCTCAGTGTCTGAATATGAATTAAAGAAAAGTTTATATTTTTAGCAAAATAGCAGGAAAATAAAGATAAATTTGATTAACTTTTATTACTAATGTAAAAGGGTATAATATAATATAATATAATATAATATAATATATTGTACTGTATAAAAACTGTATAAAATTCCAACACGTATTTTTTACGTAATAAGCCATCACCGGTAATTGACTTTAGATCATTAAAACTACATGACCCAGAATGCAGCACTATTGTTACGCATGGGGTACGCGTCGCGCCGGGCAGGGGAAAAATTACGACTTTGCGCATGCGCCTCATCTATGTTGTTGTTTGTGGCGGTAAGATGGCGGCGCTCGGAGATACCTCAGCTCCGGGGGTGAACGGGTTAATACAACAATTCACAGCAATAACAGGTAAAAATAACATTTTAATTAGCGTTTATTTCACTCAGTGGATTTTTGTGCTCATATAGGAACACTTCCCTCGCCGGGTAAATCTTGAAATCCGTGCGCAGATGAGAAAACGGGCGTTAAGTGTTGCTCTTGCTCCTGCGCTGCCAGTGGTTTGCAGAGGGGAAAAAGCACAGGCAGTTATCAGCTAAACTCAAGTGAAAGACTCGGAAAATGAACCTTAAAGCCGCCAGCTTTGAAACTTATTTTTAATCATCACTTAGAAATATCTGCTTTTCTTATTAGTGCTCGTTAAAGACACAATCTCGCTAACCTAGAGCGGTTTGTATGCTCTTTTTTTGCGTGGCGTGTTGCTCGATAATGTGGAATGGAGGTCGGCTGTTCAACATTTCCCTTCTTCATCACCACCAGCCAGACTTCATGTTGTTGCTGTCACTATGCCTCTGATTGTGGCCCCAGACACTATTTATTGGTCACAACCTGAGGACTCCGAGTGTCAGCGCATATACTATCTATAGTTTATCAGCACTTTGACACAGTGGACGGTGTTTTTTAAGTTATTAAGCGGCAAAGAAGAGGGAGACTCTGTTAAGGGGCTGCTACTTTATACGGACATGCGCAGTACAGACCAGAATTTCATCGTCGCCCCGCGGCACTCCGCTTATAAATCAGGTTCATTCAGATGTGGAGTGTCCACTGTCACGACGTTGTGGACCCTCGCCATGTGTGTTATAAAGGCTTTTTGCATTGTTCAGGGTTTTTTTCCCCGCACATTTCCGTTTATTTACCAAACATCGCGTGGTATATGCGGAGCATTTCCGCCCACTAAACCTTTTCTGAACTGAAACTGAACTATCATGCGGTTGTTGGACTTTAACTCTTTTCACTATAGTGATAAAGCGTTAGTTTAAGATGTGCTTTATTTGTCCTAAAAGTTGGGGAAACTCAGTTAAACAAGTAAAGCATTTTTTCCCCATTTAAAATCAAAATAAATATAAAAGGTAAAATAAACGTGTCCATTGTCAAAGTGACATGTGGTTGCTTCTGTGACCACATATACGGAAAAACAAGTAATCAAATACTAAGATATTCCCAAGTTACTAAGTACTACTAGACTATGTTGTCACAGGATAATAAATAACATTTAATCCCTTGAGTGAATGAAACACGTGTGTATGTACTCATAATGTTTAGTGAGCTGGTTATAACTTTACTTTGGGCCTTATGTGGAACAGTTATAGCATAACACAGTGAAGTTTGAACATTTAAGAATTTTTAATGAGGTCAGTGTTGCTGTTTGCCACCCTCTGTGCTTTGCTTTCACCCAGTTATATGATTTTATTCATACTGCTGACAGTGTTGTGAAATTATTGGTAAGGTTTGCATAAAGCAGAAAAAAAGACTTAATCCAGTGTAATAGAAAAGAAAAAGCGGACAAAAGGTTCACTGTCACGAGTTTGATGTGATGCTGGTGACACCTTGGTGCATTGGTTAGTACCGCTTTGGAATCCATCCTTGGTACTTCAGCTTCCTCTAATAGTTCAAAGACATGCTTGTTTAATGGTGATACTAAATTAGCTCTAGGTGTGAATGTGATGGTGAATGTGCCCTGCCTTTCTATGAAACTTGGGATAGGCTCCAGCCTTATGTGACCTCACAAGTGGAAGATGGATACCTAGACTGTGATATACCACTCTCAGAAAAACACGAGCATTGTAATATAGCAAGTAGGGATTGAGGAAAAAATTGATAGAGCGATGATGATATTTTGTGTAGTGATGTTGTGTGAATACAGGGACACAAAATATTGATATGGTATTAAACAAGTTTAAATACCCTGGGAATACTGCAAACAAGGGGGCTGATCTAATGCACCATCATCCCGAGATAACATTAGCCAAGCAAAATTAAACTAAATCAACTGAACTGAAAACACTGGTGACACTTAGCTTGACAAAGCAACTACCTAATTCACAGTTAATGGCTAACTCAAATGAGTAAAAATAGGACAGCGGCTTCCTTGTATATAAAAATAATCGGCTGTATTTAATATTTTTCTATACTGTGACCACAACTTGTGCTAACTAAATGTTTATGGCATTGGTGATTGCACGGGTTGCCTGATAGGTGGTAACTTTTCTGCAAACAGTAACAGTCTCACCTGGACTGACTGCAGTCAGCTTCAGAGAGATTGTTGGAAGTTTACAAATAATTGCGTCTAATTTATTCTTGTAGACCGATTGCTAACATGTTGCCATCGGTCTGAATGAGTCGTGAGCACAGCTCGAGGAGGACTGAACTGGCTGCTCACTGGTTGTAGTCTGGTAATATTTCTCACCCCAACTGGTTGCAGCAGATGGCCGCCTGGTTCTGCTGGAGGTTTCTTCCTGTTAAAAGGGAGTTTTTCTTTCCCACTGTCGCCAAAGTGCTTGCTCATAGGGGGTCATATGATTGTTGGGTTTTTCTCTGTATGTATTGTTGTAGGGTCTGCCTTACAGTATGAAACACCTTGAGTCAACTGTTTTTGTGATATATTAATAAATTCAATTAAAGTTGAATTATGAACAGGAAGGTTGTTGAGTGTAACTGTTAAATGTTAATTTCTGTGTATATACACAGCAACAGATATGTGATTTTCAACAAATTGTCACAGGTAATTGCTGCATTAACCAAAATAGACTGCATTTAGTTAACAACTTGACCCCAATTATTCGCAGACCAATAGCAGACTTATGGCGACATTTATGGCAGTTTTTAGTGACAGTGTTGGTTTGCTTGACCGTCTTTTATAGCAAAAAATATTTAAAAAAAAAAATGTTTTATCACACTAATGTAATTAGGGCCTGGCCAATAAAGTTGTTGTTTTTTTTTGTTTTTTTTTTAGCACAGATACCAATATTTGATTTTCAGCCAATATTTTGTTTTGTTTAGGCAGTCAAAACAAAAAAATATTTGTGATGTGTGGTTATTTATGATTCTCTACTAACATAATATGACAATGCATTTTAAAAATAAACTTTTATTGTCATGAGAAGTGGTAGATTGCTCCTTGTACCCTCCCAACTCTGCTTAGATTAGCAGGTTGTTGTTGTTTGCGGTGATTCAAAATTGAGTTGCCATTAGAAAAAAAGCCGAGTACCCTCTAGTGGGCAAACTATGCAACGTCAACACTCCTAACTAGGGATGGGTATCGTTTAGGTTTTATCTGATACCGGTGCCAAACCGGTACTTTTGAAACGGTGCCGGTGCTTAAACGGTGCTCAAACCGGTGCTTAAAGAATGGAGAACACAAAATTGGTCCAAAAACCTCTCATGTTCAGCTGTTTTTTTTGTAAAAAGATAACAATGTTAGCCTTTTCTGCAGCTATAGGGCATATATGGTATCACTCTTGGCTGGAAGCAGTGCTTAAACAATGGAAAAAACAAAAACTTTGTCCAAAAACCTCTCATGTTTAACTGTTTCCCACTTTTTATTTGGTCATTTTAGCCTTTTTGGCCAGGGTGAAGGGAGTATCTGCCATCAAACAAGAAGACAGCCGCATGTAGCTATGATGATGTTTGCTAGTTCACCTTACATGCATTAATGTAATAACGTGGTTAGCCTACTCAACGTAAATTATACACGAACAACATTAAGCTACTCACGCAGAGAAGAACGGCTGCTGCTGCCATCATCATCCTCATCATTTCTGCTACACTGGCAGGGCTAGGGGCCAGGACTCTACTCTTCAGCTTTTTGGGGGATGTTGCTAACTCTTCGTCCGATAACAGGCACCACACCTGCAGTAGATGCGCTCGGTGTGAGGTCTCGCAGCAAGCTATCAAATACGGCGCATTTTTCGGCTTTTAAAAAAAACGCTATGCGTCGCCAGGTGTTTCATCGGATTTCAGGTGTTACCTCCTTTCCACAGTATCACCTTAAAGCACTTGTTGCAGGCTGCTGAGTTTGCATCTTTTGCTGTGAAGTACAGCAAGACTTTTGACCGCTTCGCCTTGGGCATTTTTAACCTGTAGCTCTGCTCTAAAAGAACGTACGTACCTGGACCCGCCTACTATCCCCGGAAACGTAAAATGATTGGCTAGAATTCAAAGTGTATCACATCTCAGGAAAAAAAAGCACCGAAATAAAGCACCAAAATGTGCGCTGCTTTTTGGTCTGGTTACTACCGTTTATATCAGAACCGGTGCCATCATGGCACCGGATACCGGTACCCATCCCTACTCCTAACACGGTGGAAGTGCATTTTGTTCATTTTGACTTTATTAATTTTTATTTATCAGCATCTATGAGATTTCCAATACGGATATGTTAGCAAATACCTTTTAGCTACTGTTTGAAAATATCGGTCAGCTGATATTTGGCTCTAAAATACAATGTGCCACTATGAAATTCTCAATGTTATTTGTTAATCTGTAAACATTTGTGAACGCATTGTGCTCATGGTTAGTGCCTAAATATCTAACTCTCTTCCAGGGGCCACAGAGAGCGTAGGAAAACATATGCTGGAAGCATGCAACAACAACCTGGAGATGGCAGTGACCATGTTCCTAGATGGAGGCGGGATTGCAGAGGAGCCCAGCACCAGCTCCAGTTCTGCAGCGTCAAGCAGCAGAGCGCCCTCTACAGAGTAAGCTGTGACTTTTCTCCACAAGCCTAGGTCAGACAAACGTAAAACAAAATCCACAGAGTTAGTTTGTCTGTTTTGGTCATGTTTTATTTCAAAAATGGAAACTTCTCTAATTTTCTGCTGATTGTTTATCCAAGCTTAGAATCTGTGTTTACCACAAGCTGACATGAGACGAAAAATAGCATTCATTTCATTGCTTCCTTATCATACTAAATGTTGATTGTTTGTAATATGATTACAGATCTTTTACAGCTGATTGCTTTTCTACATAAATAACTCTGTATATGTTGCCTTCATGCCTTCCTCAGTGAAGTGCGGGCTCCAATTCCTCAGAAGCAGGACATATTGGTGGAACCAGAACCCCTTTTTGGAGGTATGTTGTTGCTTTTATTTGTCAGTCCTGCTTAAGGCAAAGAAATCTTGATGTAAACTGCCAGCTGTCTGTAAAGATGATGATGAGTTTTTTATTTGTTTACTTATTCATTTTTTTATTACATACATTCAGTGCCAAAGCGAAGAAGACCTGCTCGATCAATATTTGATGGTTTCCGAGACTTTCAGACGGAAACAAGTGAGTATTTTCCAAAATGTACAAGTTAAAGCAAATCAAATGTGGTAGTGCTGTTTCCTAACAATCACCATTCAAAGTCTGTCTCATATTTCTGTTGTGGCATCTTAACTTCCAGTAATGGCCGAATGAATGTTTTTCTGTTCCTAGTCCGCCAGGAACAGGAGCTGCGTAACGGTGGAACAGTGGATAAGAAACTGAGCACCCTGGCAGACCTTTTCCGTCCTCCCATTGAGCTCATGCACAAAGGCAGCTTTGAGACGGTGAGGAGTCACTCACAGGACACTGTACCCCACACCTTTATTCAGCCTGTGTGAACTTTCAGCCAAATTTTAGATGATGACTGAGTAGGTAGATGGTGAAAACCTGCAATGTCATGCTTCCTTGCTTGTGATCAGACACCGCTAATGCAAAAACCTGTTCCCAAAAAAAGTTGGGAGGACTAAAATTTGTGTAAAAGCAGATTGCAATAATTTGGCATAACACAAATTTGACTGTTTGTAGTGGAAGAAACAACATCAAATGCTTAAAATCAGAAATTTTCTCATCTTCTGGAAAGGACACACTATGTTTTTCTCACTAGTTTGACTCCTTTGAAGGGGCAGTTACTTCAAAACAGCATGACCCCCACCTAAGGAAACACTGAGAAATGCTAGATGATATATACAGGTTTTAGGCCAAAATATGCCACCATTAAGGGGACTTTCCTTTTTCTAACTTTAGTGAGTTGGTGCCAAAAATAGATATTTAAAATGACTTAGAATATGTACCAGTATCATTTCCTAAATGTAGGCCGATATAAACAAAGACAGTAGAATTTTTAGCATAGTTTCAAAGAAAAATTAGATTTGATAAAAGTTCGACTTTATTTGACCTTGGAGAAGAGATCAGAGGTCAAAGTAACGTGATATTGAGAATCCCAAAAGATCATTTCTTACCAGTAAGAAACCTAGGTCGTGTCCAAATTCATGTGCTGCATCCTCCTGAGGACCTGGCATTCGTGGTCTACGTGGGCTGGGTCCTCAGAAGGTCGCGTAGGTCGGAAGTAAACGGCTGTGAAATTGGACGGTCTAGCCTTCAGATTTGCGTCACCGCTGTCTCGGTGGAGTCTAATTAACTGTCTGCTCCTTGCTATCTAAAATATAACAGGACACTGGTGTAAATTCTCGACCATCTCACACTTCTGTTTAATCAGTTTTCTGTTTGACGTTTATTCAGCTGTGTGAAAACCAAGGAGGAAGCCACCCGGGGGAATTAATAAAGTTTTATTTTATCTAATCTAATAACTTTAATTTCAGCCAAACCAGATTTACTCGCGAACAAATAAAACACTGAAAAAAGCCAAAAATAACATTTTTAGGTTATCTAAGTGACTTATATATTATGTTTAACCTGAGTAGCGAAAGACCATGGTGATCTAAAAATG
Organism: Neolamprologus multifasciatus; assembly: GCF_963576455.1. Lineage (NCBI taxonomy): Eukaryota > Metazoa > Chordata > Actinopteri > Cichliformes > Cichlidae > Neolamprologus > Neolamprologus multifasciatus. Next base: position 19,384,904 of record NC_140456.1, on the reverse strand, counting down.
ATGTGCCGGGAGTTTGCCGTTCTCGGTGGCTCTAGTGACCTAGCGGCTTAGCTCCCAGTTAGCTATCGAGCTGGTGGATAACAGACGTCTCTGAAAACATCGGACAACTTTTGCAAATATGTGATATCTTGATAAAGCGAGCCGATATTTGAAGTTTACACAGCTACATTCTCCCCTGAAAATATGTTAAAAGTTTATTTTGTGACCCAGAAAGAGTAATAAGAATAATATTAAAAACTTAGTAGCGGCCGCCATTGTTGAAAACTGGAATTGGCAGGGCCGCGCTATGAATTCTGGTATATGGTGGGCCACGATAGATACACCCAACCCATCCTTCAAATTCGGGGAAAAGGAGGACACATTTGTCGGCTGCATTCGGAGGAGTCTACGAATTTGGACGGCCTTCGTCACGTCGCTGTGACGCAATTGGCCTACAAATGCGGCCTCAGGAGGGTGCAGCCCATGAATTTGGACACCCCCATAGTTTTAAATGTCTCTATATAGAATTATTATCACTTTGACCTTCAGATCATTCTATTGACCTTGAAGGAGAGGTCAGAGGTCAAATGTGACATATTTTAAATCTTTATAAACTATTTTCTATATGTTGACATTATTTACCACAATATTCAGAGTCACAGTCACTAAGTCAATAGATTGTTAACGCGACCCCACCCCTAATTTTTTTCATCAGAATTCATACAAAAAAATTCAATAAAAATTTCATGTACACACAGAATTACACATAACGACACACAAGAATGAAGTGAACAGAATTTTTCGCTTTCAGCATTTGATTTGTAGTCTTTGAACTATTTCCAGTTGAAATTAAGGTTTCAGTTCATTGTAAATAATCCTTTTTCTTAGTTAATTTTATTATTTGTTCTCCACCAAGCAAAAGATATGTTTTGCGTTTAAATCAAAACTTGCAGACTTAATGATTTCCATCATAAAGTACATTTGTCTTTGTAAATTGTGAATTCCCTCTAATTACATGTCTTTCTTTACGTTTATAGGCTAAAGACTGTGGACAGATGGAAAACAAATGGCTAATGATCAACATACAAAATGTTCAGGACTTTGCCTGCCAGTGTCTGAACAGAGATGTGTGGAGTAATGATTCAGTGAAGACCATCATCAGAGAACACTTCATATTCTGGCAGGTATGAGGTTTTAAGAGCGCAGTGTGGTGTTTTCTATGATGCATGGCGTTATTCGTAAGGGAATTTATTTAGTCCATCCATCCATCTACAATTTGGTAGTTAGGTGTTAGCACCATCATCTCACAGCAAGAAGGTCCTGGGTTTGAATCCATTGGGTAGCTCAGGCCTTTCTGCATGCAGTTTGTATGTTCTCCTTGTGTGTGTGGGTTTCCTCTGGGTACTTGCTCCTACAGAACAAAGACATGCATTTATAAAGTTTGGGTTTTTTGTTCTACACAGGATATAAAATGCTTTTTTAAACCTGTAGGATATACTTCTATCATGCATGTTATATTTTTCCCGTGGATGGACAAAATTTAACAATGGTATAACTTCAATTGCAGCTCAGTGTGTAGCAGTGCCGCAATCAACACCTCTGGTTTATGCTATCAGAGCACTTAAATACCACCCTAATTCTTGCAACGAATACAGCAAGCCAAGCCAAAAAGTATATCAAGCCTACATGTTCACTACAATAACGAGCAGATGTGCCTGCTTCCAAGCAGTTGAGACCGTCATACACTTCTGCTGTGTGTAGGTGTCACTGCAGTCACATGCTGCTTATAGCAGATGGCAAACAACTGGCTCGTTCGTGGGTGGAACGAGACAACTGCTGGCATGTCATATTGTAAGATGTAGATTATAGTCTTTAGAAAATGCAGTACTCATTGATCAAAGGTGTTTAAATTCTGTTTCGTGTTTAAAATTGCCATCAGGTGAATTAACTCTGAATTGGATAAGTGGAAGAAAATGGGTGGATGATGGAGAGTTGGGGAGGGAGGTACTTTTCCAAAGCAGTCCACCCGTCTTTGCATTATGCAGTGTGGGCACACTTTAAGTCCAGTTTATATTCTATTGTTCATTTTCTTCCTCTGCAGGTATATCATGATAGTGAAGAGGGACAAAGATACATCCAGTTCTATAAGCTGAACAAGTTTCCCTACATTTCGATCCTGGATCCACGCACAGGTGAGTGTTTGTGGAAGGCTGATTGATGATGAGGGTTTGCTGATGTACGAACACACTCACACCATTGAGTTGTTTCCAGCTGATCAAGAAAACAAACAAATAAGTGACTTACTGGCAAGATAAAAGTACAGCTCTTACTCTGAGAGGCTTACAAAAGCAGTTTTTATTATAAATGCACAGGAAGATGATGTCTGCATGAATAATTTTTGTAAGACGTGAATAGTGTTATGAAAAATAATTTAAATGTCAGTAGTCTTCAAGAAGCTTGAATAACAGTGTTTATATCAGGAAATTGGGTTGAAGCAATACTAAAGCGACACAATTGGATATTATGTCACAATAAACTGTGTAAATCTGCAGTGTTGATCCAAACTGATGTGTGTGTCTCTTTCTCTTTTCTTATAATTAAATACTTAATTATTTCCTGCTTTTGGTGGCTGTTATTATTGACCGGTTCTGTTCAAACCATGTTCACATTAGGTCAAAAAATGGTGGAGTGGAACCAGCTGGATGTGGCGTCGTTCCTGGAGCAGGCAACTGGCTTCCTGGCAGAGCACGGGCAGCTCGACGGGCCGTCCTGCCACGCACCTCCTGCCAAACGAGCTCGCTCTGTGGGTCTCTCATCTCATGTGTCACCTCTAATTCCCTCTATGTTTTTGCTCTAATAAGAGCTCCTCGCTCCTGCTGTGGCTCTGTTGGAATTTCCTCAGTCACACCTCTGATCAGTTTTAGAGGCATCTGGGATGTTTGTTAGGATTTTGCATCAGAGCTTCAGGGTTTGGATAAATGTCATGCTATGATCAGTATCAGCATATTTTAGTGCTGTGATATTTGATGTTGTCAGTGTCACGCAGCCATCCATATTGTTAAAAGTCTTTGTGTTGCTTTACTCAGATCTTTGTTACTTCTTTAAAACAATTGTACACTATTTTATCTTTTAGGAAAGTTTAATCGATGCCAGTGAAGACAGTCAGTTGGAGGCAGCAATCCGAGCTTCTCTACAAGAGACCCACTACGAGTCCTCAAATGTCCCCGAACCCCCCGATTCTCCTCGATCAGACGATGAATCGGACGCAGAGCCTTTCTCTGACAGCGAAGGGCCTTTCTCTGTTGACGGCTCAGACAGCGAGACGCCAGCACCCCATGAAGAAAAAAGTTCGACCGGCAAACACACTGCGACCCCCTCTGCAGCCACTGCAGCCCAGCAGCGTCTTCATCCTGATAGCTCCACTTCTTCCTACAGAAAATCACCGTACAAAGAAAACAACCACAGTCACAAGAAAGAGGAGAGCAAAAAGAACCACCTGGAGCCCTCGGCTCCCGGGCCTCGTCATCACCAGCCTGATTCAGACTCTGGTGGGAATCACTGCGCCCCACTACCTGAAAGCGCAGGAACTTCAAAGATCAGCACCACCACAACCTGCGATGTGGACTGTCCTGAGGACAATGGTACGACAAATGAAAAGTATTTTAGGTTTCATGAGTGTGCGTGTGTGTGTGTCTATATGTCTGTTTTCGATGCAACCATAATAAGGTGAGCAGCAAGTTTGCTTTAAAAAAACAGTCTAAAGTCTAAAGGCCTTTGCGGACGTGCAAAGTCTTTCCGAATATTTTGTGCACTAAAAGTTAATTTTAGGGCTCATCAATTCTTCTGTGTCAACTTATTTCACTGCATGAATTTGTGACTTTTATTCACATTTGGAAAAATAAACAGATCTGCCCAGACAGACTACTGCACTGTAGTTCAAAGTGCATCAATACTGAATATACAATGATATGGAAATCGTAAAATAATGCTGTTTAGCCACAGACACACCCGGAGCTAGACACTGCTCCGGGTCAATCAGCTCTCTGAAATTATTTCTCCTTCTCCTCAGTTGTGGTTCCAACTCTTTCAAAAACAGCTCAAACTGTCCCGCTGACATCCTGAAATATATACAGAAGCAGTCGTGATGCTGCTTCAGCTCCTTGATCAAACCATGAAATTGTCCCTACTACTGTCTTCTCATTATGAATTTGATGATGTTCGTGTTTAGAAACATCAGGACCATCATCATCATCGCTTGATGTTGATGTCATCTTTTTCACGTCACTTTTTTTTTTCAGGCGAATTTTCTGCAAACTGCAATGCTTTCGGTGTGCATCTGCGTTACACCACAAGTTTGGATCCAAAAAATTTGCTTTTTTTCAACGTGCTCAGGGTATTAAAGCCTTAAGGTGTCTTAAGAGCCCACTTATGCCAACACATAAGTGGGTGCTGCTGGACTGACTCCTTTTAGATCAATGATGGCCGTGAAGTCAGTCCTAGTCAGCTGAATGTAGACAGACCCTTAATCCCACTGTACTATGTGGTCCCTTTGGCTGGATTTAGCATTAGTTTTATTGCTGGAGTGTGTGTGAAGATTTCAATCGAAATGTGTACCATATATGACCAGTGAAGACTGGTACTAAGCACTAGATTTTCTGACGGTTTCTACAGTCATATCCCTTGCAGAATGTGGTGGTTGTGTGTTGTTTTTACTTGGCGGGACCCAAGTGATAAGTATGTTAGTGGTTTCACTCGTCTTGTCTAAGGACAGTCTTGTGTAATATCTGTGTGCAGGTACCTTCTAGTGGTTGTAGTTCTGTAGAGCATAGACAGAAAAAGCAATGAATGTAGCTTCTGTGACATCACCTATTGTTTAGTAAAGTCTTGTCATAAAACCTCAAGCCGAGCATTTTTCCCCGTTGCCACCCTCACCGCCACTCCACTAGTACGTATACTGACGTCTCTACTGACAGCTTAATAGTTTGAAAGCGGAGCGTGACAAGGCTGCTATAGAACTGAGTCGGAGGAGTCGCCCTCTGCTGACCATTAAATAGAAAGCAAGTTTAAGGCAATTTATATTGGCTTCGCTTTTCAGAACCTCTAGGCCAGCCTCCTCCATACTGTCTATGGAAGTATCTGTTAGAGTAGCGATTCCTCTGTTTGTGCTTAGGACATATTAAGAAATCTAAACACAATCCCTCAGCTGGGCACACAGTCGTAGCTGTTAATTCAAATATCAATCCATTGTTTATCTATGTGATGTGTGTTTTTTATGCTTTTTGACCAGTGTGTTCTGGCATTTTTAAGTATAGTGGCTTTTCAGTTCTGACAGCATCATCTTAGAAACTGTTTTGTTTTTAATAGGTCCGAAAGCCAGGTTGATGCTCCGCTACCCTGATGGACAGAGAGAGCAAATTTCATTGTCTTCTAAAGCAAAACTTTTGGTGAGTGAACCCCAAAATCGCTGATATTCAAGTAAAATAAACAGTAGTACATGTTTATAATGCCTAATAAACATGGCAACATTTTTTTAAATCTTTTTTTCCCCTACCTTCCAAATTATACTCTCTCTTTAAGGCCCTGGTAAGACACGTCCAGTCTAAGGGTTATCCTAACGAACGCTTCGAACTCGTCACCAACTTCCCCAGAAGGAAGCTCGCCCACTTGGACTATGACATCACACTGCAGGAGGCAGGGCTGTGTCCACAGGAGACTGTATTTGTGCAGGAGAGGAACTAGCCTTCCAGACACACTCACTTTTCGCTTGTCTGTATCTCTGGTAGACCTCACCCTTTCACCAATGATGTGGGATGATGTTACTGGCCTTGATCCCATAACCTTTTGTTCTGGAGGTGGCCCTGGTTTTTGCCAAGACAGATAAGGGTGGATGGGCTACTTTCACCGCCACTCCACTAGTCCGAATACTGACGTCTCTACTGACAGCCTAATACCTTTGTAGTGCTCTACAATTGGCCAGTAAGGTTTAATGGATGCCAGCAGTCTTTAATGTTTTTAATAAACTATATACTCTGCTCTGAGGCAAGCCTCATTTAGCTTTCAACACTGAGGCATATCAGAACAGAATATATATCATATAGCTCGTCTTCAATTAAAAAATGAAAAAAGATGAAAAAAAAACACAAATAATAGATCACTAATTGATGATGGGCCACAAGGGACTTGTACAAAGAGACTTTTACCTCTCAGAAAGGACATTAAATCAGTCAGAGTTTATTTTCTAGCTCTTCTTGTTATTTTCTCTACCTGGGACAGGTAAAGGGAGGCTCATTCTTGTTTATTTTGACCCAAATTCGGTCTCTCACTTGGTCATTGTTGAAACAGTTGTAATCATTTGGAAGGCAGGGGCGCTAAGAGGCCAGGTCCAAAAATTACAAAGTCGTGAAAATGTGTCTTTTGATACTGAAGGGAATGAATAAAAGGTGGTACATCTCATCGGTCACACCTACACTGTACAGAGATGGCTTAGAGAGACTGATATTTCAATGTAGTCATTGTTTCCTTTCTTTTTTTATATGCTGCCAAGAAAATATGCTGATGTTGAAATATAACCACCAGAAAACAAAAAGAGAGGTTCTGCTTCATCTTTTTTTAAATTATTATTATTATTTTGAATCGTTTGTGTGGCTTTAATTTAAAGTTAAAACCCCAAACACTTGAACAGCTAACAGAGTAAATAACTTCAGATTCAGCTGGAACTACTGAGAACACAAAGGTGTAGTGCACCTCACTTTTAAGCGTTTTTAGTGTGTCCATACTACGTTTTGACATGTTTTATTCCTGGAGCCTCGGTGAAACCAGTGAGAGTATTTTACATCTTATGTGTAATGTACACTTCTCAAAAAAATGACAGGAACACTTGATCATCACAGTATAACACAGATGGTTAAACTTCAGGGGTTTTCAGTTGGTAACCACAGCTCCCAATGGGGATCCATTCCACCTGGTTTGGTCCAAATGAAGTGACAACAGCTGCACTGGACAGGCAACTCCCCCCTGCGCAGGGAAGGCCACAGACTATTGCTCCTGACTGATTTCCCTCTAGTTCTCCTTTTTGGAAGTGCCCTTGCCAAAAGTGGCAGCATGAAATGATACCAGTTAGTCCAGCTCTTCTGTGATACCATATGCAAACAGGAAGTTCAAGGTTTTCTGTCTCCTAGTACAGCCTTGAAGGTGTAGATGGGTTATTGCACAAGGAGAACTAGACAGAGCCACAGAGGGGGCATCAGCTCAGCAGCAGGACTGGTATCTGGTTCTTGATGCGAGAAGGAACTGGAGGAGCACTGCCAAAGCCCTACAAAATGACTTTCACTGGAATACTTGAGCATGTTTCTGATAGAAACACTACCTGAGGGTGGCATGAATGCCCAGCAGTTTTTAGTAGGACGTGTGCTCACAGTACAGCACCGAGCCGCTCAATTGGTGATGGCCTGACAACACCAGAGCTTGCAGGTTAGCCACTGGTGCCCTGTTCTCTTCACAGATGAGAGCAGACCACCTTTAAACAACATGAAAGAGTCTGAAGACGTTGTGGTGAATGTTTTCTGCAACATTATCTAGTATGACAGGTTGGGCAGTGGTGGTCTCAAGTGGGATTTCCTTGCATAGAGACCTCCATGTTTTAGCCAACAGCTGTTGGGTATAGAGATGAAAACTTTACATCTTTTGCTGGTGCACAGTGATGCCTTGCCTCGTGTGGGCAGTGTGTAGCCATAGTGGTAAAGGCATAGGTATCATGGCCCTAGAACAATATTTATGAGTCCCACAGATTATCTAGTACCTCACTTATGCTCTGATCCAGGATCTGGGAGAAGATGAACCAGGGCATCATCCACTGTCTGACCAGGAGCGTACCCAGATGTCTGAAGTGCATGGAGGCACATTGAGGCTGTAAACATTACTGAGCCAGATTAGTCTGATCACTCTGATTTAAATTTATAACTTTTTTGGTGTGATTTGATGATTTTGGTTTCCACTGGCCTTTGTTACATAATTTTGTTCTCAGCAAATTACAGTGTGTATCAGTAAAGACTTTCAGCCTGAATATTTTGTCATCAAGACCCAATGTGTGATTTAAGTGTTCCTGTAATTTTTTTAAATTTTATTTTATTTTTTTGGAGCGGTGTATTTAGATTTTTTTTGTGCTGAGGCTGTTAAAGACTTTTCTGTGTGTCTGTTCAGACTGAGCAGGTTTGTGTTTCTTAATATGGACAGATGGTGGTGATAACGTACCTTAAATACCAACAAGTCCCCGAACACAGGTGAAAAGACCACTAAGACCAAAAAGACACTGACACCAATATTTTATAAGCAGTGTTTTAAGTTTTAACTGTTCAGATTAAAAAAAAAAAAAGTTTTAGGAAGTATCTTGATGCATTCTCAATCATCAAGGTAAGTAAATCTCCAAAAGTTGATTCTGTTCATCTGGATGTAGCGTTTCGTCACTTGGAGTCATGCACGTGTTAACTGGTGCAGGGGTTTCTGTGGTGGAGTATGAGCTGTTCCCTTCCCAGAGATTTTTCTGTGTTTAGGTTTTTCACTCAGGCGTCCAGTCCTGGAAGAAAAGAGGTGATGTTTCTTAAAAATGTTACAGTGATCTATGTCAGTGGTAACAATCATAAGGCCTTGGGACTAGAAGCAGCCCAGCAAAGATCCACTATCTGGTCCACTGGAAGACGTTGGAAAATATGAAGGAGGGCATGAATTTTGGACTTTTAGATGGATTTATTAGATTTAGATTTTATTCATTTTTCTAAATATAAAGTCTCCATGGCCATTCATAAAACGCCAAAGTAATTAAGAGACAAATAAACAATTAAATGACAGAAAAGTTCCATCAGCTATTTAAAAAAATTGTTGTTTTTTAAAGTGTGTTTACAAAAAAACAACAAAAAAGCATTTTCTTTGAATTGACAGAAGCTTTGTTTTGTAATTAGAGCACAGTCTGAGCTACCAGACGTTGTCTAATTTTGCGTATTTATTTCTTGCAGTTTAAGCCCAAACAACATTTCTTTAACATAAAGAAAAACTAAGATATACTGTTGAAATTACATGGCTGCTTTTATTAAGACATCACAGCCAAGTGTGTAGTTAAACTTCTTTTTATTAACTGAAATGGGAGTTTCACTGGTCCGAATAAAAAATGGGCTGTATGTGCTGCAAATTGAATGTTGGCTTCAAATTTTGTCCAATCAATCAAAACATCTTTCTTGACAAATAAGAAATCTCACAGTTAATACAAGACTTGATGCTCCTGCATCACTGGCGTCAACTCTTTGTGTGACAGGCATTATTTCCAGTTTGATGGGTTGACATATTGTTTGTCACACCCACCTAGAAGCAGTTGTCTGGTCTTTTTAAACTAATGTGTGACCACTGCTGTGACTCATAGATCAGAATGAGATCTTTCCAAAAGAAAAATCCCTGGACAACACCTTAAAATTGTTATTAACAGTGCCTGCTGTGGGGCGCAATGGTCAGAAGTGAAAGAGTACAGTGTGCAGCTGTGCAAACAGATGAGGAGTCTTGAGTCTGTTTCACTCCCCTCGCTGTGTGGATAATACAGTATGAGACAATCATTCTTTCACCCCCTGCTTTTTGTGTAAAGGACAAGGGTGAATAAACACAGGAGGGGGAAGGGAAATTTTATCGCTGACTAAAACAGAACAGCTAAACCCATTTCCCCCCACGGAAAATCGTTAAGCCCATCAGAAGTTTCGCAAGTCTGAGATTACTGTGTGTTCCAAAGTCACATCTTCAGAGCAGGAAACTCTTTAAAACTGATGCATTTTCTTTTTCACTTGGTCAGTCAGTCAGAGAAATTGTGTTTTTCCCCTGCTGAATTTCTGGTACCTCCAAATAAAGAAGGAGCAACAGTTTAAAAGCTCACATCGAGTAGCAATGACCTAAATTAATTTCACACTGAAGCCGAGTTGATTAATCGGTGCTGAAATTTTAATGACACAGCAAGACAGCAGCCCTCAGGCTTTGTTTGTTCAAAGGGTTTGTCTGTTGCATAAAAGGCCGATTACCTCTTAGCTCATTCTCAGAACAAATCAATAACAGTTAATAAACAGTGAGCCATTTTTGGGTTGAGTTTAGACATAAAGTTCAGTTTGGACATCACATGAACCAGTACTCAGACTGGGATTTTAGTCTTCTGTGTCCCCTGGGGAGCTTTTTTAGAGTTTGAAAACTTTATAGGAGCTCCAGTGAAGATGCTGTTCCTTAGGAGATGCTTGTTCCTTAGGAGTCCCAATTTTATGACCTCCATGGAGTACCCACTTATATTTATGCATATTTGGAGAGTTTTTAGACTCTTGCAGGTTTTGCACATTGTCTTTTGTACTCTTAATGAAATGGATTTAACTCAATCAACAAAAAAGTTACAAGTTACTACAACTTGACTGAAATCCATTAAGTATTGCTCATAACAGGAAGAGATGCAAATCAGCTCATATAAGATCCTTGCATGTAATTGTGTATCCCAGAATGAAAACCTAGCATGGAGGTTCAGTGGCTTTTCTGTAGACCTGCAATAGATTGTGTAAAAACACACATCCTGGGGAAAGTATATGAATATCTGAAAATGCCCAGGAGCAAAAAGAAGCAAGGTACCACCATAAATCTTTCAATAACTGGCCACCAGTTTCCCAAAACACACCTGAGTAACTCACTTCAGCATGATCCTCCAGTCTTCCTATCATTTCTCTACAGGTTAACCATGACATCATCTGCCCTCAGACTTGAGTGAAATCCAGATCTTTTGCCAAGTATATCATGAAATGATGAGGGAACAGGCCTCAACTTGCCATAAAAGTGCCTGTGAGTCTTAAAATCACTCTGAAAACGGGGATCTGTTTAGAAAAATCGCTGAAATTCCTAAACATCTTGATTGTTTATTTAAACTCCAGTGTGGTGACATTGCCCAAAAACTCCTGGAGTTGACTGTATGACAGGAATAATTCAGAATGACGGCTGTTCAGGTCTCAGAGAAGCAGCTCTGAATATGTCTCCTTCCACTTTAATGTCGATCTCTACTGAAGGTGCAATTAAAGTCACCATTTCTATCAGTGACGTAATAACAGTATGAATAACTGAGGAGCCCGGTGTCTCTGATTCCTGATGGAGGAGTTGGATGTTTTTCTGCAAACTGACACTTTCTGAAAGTGTACTCATGTGTGGGCATCAAGATGAATCACTCCTGGCTCGTGTGTCACAGTTAACTCCAGTGTTGCCTCTCACTCAAACGCCTGCCTTGAACACGCCTTCACATCTTACAGTAGCACACAGCATTTCACCTGCACCTGAAGGGGTTATTGCATGCACAGTGGAACAAAACCTTAAAAACAAAGATGACCATAAAAAAGAAAACAAAGCATCTGCTCTTGAAGCTCACCTGTTTATGCAGACTACAGTACTTTGTTATTCCCCAGCTCTGTGTACTCTAGAAGAACAGCCATGGATGATAAGCTTATCTCCTCTGACTAAGCACAGTGAGAATGACTTAGCGAACAATAATCTCTGATACGCAGTCCTTCGCAATAATCCTACACTTCAGAAAGTTCAATCACAAAGCTACAAAGACAAATAATGGTGTTCAAATTCATGTTCACAGCCACATATAAATATATAGAACTGTGTGACGATTTTATTTGGTTCTGTTTTCTGATCGTATAACAAGAAACAGTCCTGCCTGCAAAAGCAGGACAGGTATGTTACGGGATTGTCAGGTGTGTTATCAAGCACCTCAAAGTCCTTTAAAAATGGGACTGACAGCAATAATCTTTGATTTTTTTTTATAGAGTAAATGTTTAACTCTAGCATGTGTGGCAGGAGTTAACCACCATGATGAATTAATTTCTGTTAGGATTAATAAAGTTTTGTAGAATCAAATGAAAGACAATTCATGGCCCAAGCAGTTCTGAGTGAAGTGTCAGCAAAGATTAACAAAAGCACAACATTCAGATTGAACGGCAGACTCACAAGACAGATAACGAGGGCTAAAATCATTCAAGATCAATTCCAGACTACATACCTCAGATGCCCACAACACTCATTTGTATTTCTTCTGGTTCATCTGAGTTCTTTAGGTTCATAACACAAAACAGGGCAAGAAAATAAACAACCTTTGAAACAAATACCCTGTTGGGTCTGTGTTTCCACAAGCCCCGCTAATTCTAGAGACTTATTCATCATGAAGAAAACAAGAAGAAGACAGTCGATCAATCGATCACTTGCGCAAGGGAGGCCTGTGTCCACCACGAAAATGACCCCGACTCTGACCTCCTCCTGCTGCCTTTTTATTGAGAGACAGTTCACACAAAACACGTCATAGCAAAGCAACGCCCACTTGGTTCTAAGACAATGCATTGTATGTATATGTGTGAACTTCTGTATCTAAGTAAGAATGTGTGTGTGTGTGTCTCAGACCTCCTGCTGACCAAAGGGTCATATAACATAAAAGCAGGAGGAACATCCCTGGTCATAAACAGGGTAGTCTCCCCCACACCCAATTTATGGTTCACCCTAGATAACACAGTGAAGCCATACAAAGGGGAGGAAGTTTACCAACATCAAACAGACCTTCACAAGGATGTGCCTGTGATAAAAACACTACTGCCCCCCCACTCAGAACCTCAAGAATCTGGGGAGGGGAAGACAGAAAGAATTCCTTTCACAAAGTTAAAACAATGTACAAATGGTAAACATAAAAATGACAAATATTTAACAATTCACTCTGACATACCCCATCAGATCAGCTGCATGAGCAATATTTGTCCAGTGTATACCTAATCGAAACACACTGCGCAATAGAAAGAGATGCTTATACACAGAAATGATTAACCTGGACTCCTGTGTCTCCTCCTGGGATTTAGTCCTACAATTAATACAATCATTCCACAAAAACTGAATGGCACCCTGGCGCTACTTGGACTCCGACCCTCTCTGTATCACTGAGTGATGGATTTTCTTACAAGGAGGCCGTCACAACACCACCTCCTCCTCCACCAGTCAAACACTACAGCCCCCTTCCCCCGGCTGTGTCCTGACCCTGTTTTTGCTGTGTCACAAAGCTGGAGTATGATGGTTCAGCTGGACGTATGGGGCAATCATGATGCCAAGTTTGCATAAAACATAAAAACTCATGTACTGTGGGCAGGAAGTGAAGGAAGTGAAGACCTGGAGAGAAGAAGAACTACAAAACCTCACAAATGCTTACCATACATGCACAAACACAGCCAAAGAAAGACAGTCAACCAGTGCCAGGTTCCTGCCATGCATCTCCCACAGATGTCCAGTGAAGTGCGCTCTGAGCATCATGACCCACATCATCACACTGTTTCGTCCTGCTGATTAGAATGGGAAGTAGTCATGATTTATTAAAATAAAGTTAAATACAAAATTATAATAACGATAAATGTAACTGATAATCTAAAGCACAGAAATATGTTTTTTATCAGCGTATTACAACTATTTGATAAGGTACAACTTTATTTGGCAGGAGATCAGTTTCTACTTCATAGATAAGTCTATAAAGTAAGCTTATCTTGATTTTTGAGGACTTTAATCTCTCAAAATAAAGACTTGTGTAATCTGCAGACTCACCTTTGGACACATTTCAGTTTTGCTAGTTTATCTTCCAAGTCACACATTTGTGCTGATTACCTGAAAAAAAATAAACATTTTGCAAGCTGTACTTTCCCTGCTTGTATCATTTAGCGGTACTTCCTGCAAGCCCACTCAAAGGTCAACATAACACCTTAAAAATGTGCACTCAAACTTTCCCTACTCAGAACTGTCCTCTTTGTGGAATGAGTTTATTTTAGATGTAAACATTTCTCAATACTCAGGGGTATCATATTGATTTCTCAGCTGATGGTGAATAATACTGTATCAGAGACCCTGATAAGATGGCTGGACTAATTCTTCATGTTGTAAAGTAAATTTAACCATAGCAATATTAATACTTGCAATCACCTATTCCACAATTATGTGTTATTATATCTAGAGCTGGGAGCAAAATCTGCATAAATATTTCTTCCCTCCTATTTTGATTTTTCTTTTTTTTAAAAAAAAGGAAGATGCATGGAAGAGATGTGCTTTTTGTTCCGATGATCAATTTTATTCATGGCTGGTCCAATTTCAAAGTTGGATGCATCCAACCTTTATCTTTACTCATCATCTTCACTGGACCTTATTCTGTTATTAAAAAATCATTATTTTAGGTTTCCTATTGTTCCTTTAAGTTTTACCTGCTTCAGCCAAGTAAGACATTTAAAGTTGCACACGGACACAGCAGCACTGAACAAAAACTGCATGAATAAAAATGAATTTGGATAACAAAACACTGCAGAAGCAAGAAAGAAAAGCAGATGATGCAAAATAAAAAATAGATCCGTTTTCACTTACACGGGCTTTGGCTGTGGATGCAGGATGGTGTGCAGTCCTCTGCAGAGCTGTAAAAATGAGATTAATTAGTTAACAATAATAATATTTTGTTTTGATTACTTCATTGTGAGTGGTAAATTAATATTATGTCTCCTAATTCCAGAAATACTAAGTACTTTCTAGATACAGCAAATATTCTTCTTATTATTATCCAATATTAAAGGATGGTGTACTACAGTAATGTTGCTACATTAAGTATTAAATCCATCCAGAATCACGTTTTGGATTTTCCAAAGTTACACCACCGAACATGCGTCATTAACCATGAACTGTATTATGAGCGGTATTATGTGATATCTCTACATTTGATGGCAAGAATAAAGGAAGCGGTCTTATTGGTCAAATGTGCAAATCAGCATGAACCTTAGAGCTTGCATTAGGTAATATTGACTCTGTAAACACAGCTCCCAAGTGGGTCACACAAACTGCAACTTTTCCAAGTAAAAAAAAAGAAAAGAAAAGTTTGCAGGTTCTGATTTTAGAGGCTGAATAATTATGAATATTGAATGAAACTTTTATGCCACTTCTGGATACAGAATAAAGACAATTATATTAAATTAATATACACATATATATACATTTTATACATTTTCTCAAGAAATACAATATTTTGTGTGCTATATAATGTCTGGTGGCATTTATACTTCTATTCCACGTGTTTACTAAAAAATTCAAATATTTTACAGATGTTTCTACAACAAATATTTCAGGAAATCCATTCTTTCCTGCAAAACATCACATCAGTATATTAAATTCTCTACTTTAAGCAGTCCAGAGTTATATTCTGAACCAATATTTAGATTTTTTTTCTTTCTTTCTTTTTTAAGTTAACTTCAGCATGACTGTGAAGATATTCCATTGCAGGGCTTTTTTTTTTTTTTTCTTTTTTTTTTTACATGTAGTGGAGTATTTTTACACTGTGCCATATATACTTTTAGTCAGACACCAAAATCCTTTTCACGTGGCTGGTTAGTCCTGAGACCAGAATGCTTTACTGCAGTAAAAGCTCCAGGGGTTTTTGTTATTGTTTTTTTTTTTTTTGTTTTTGTTTTACTCTTAACTGTAGTTTAAACTCTGTGCTGCAGAATGTTTTGTCCTCTGACCAAACCTTTAACCCACCTGAAAACAAAGATTTTTGGTCCTGCACGTGTATCCTAAATATGCTGATCTCTAAATATTTCTGATTTCAAATTGTGCAAACAAAGTGTTTCAGATGACTAAATGTGATTTCGTATTATGTGGCAATTTCAGATTGTCCATGAAACCTAATCTCTGTCTTTTGCACACTAAAGTACACACGTGCGCCCCCACACGCGCACACATTAGGAAACCTGAGCAAACTGTGGCATTTTTATCTTTTGTCCCGGTCCACTCAGGTTTGCTATAAAAGCCCGAGCAGCCTCCCAGTCTCTCTGCTCTGCTGATCCGGAGACCCCACCGCCCAACATGAAGCCCCTCCTCCTAGTGGCGCTGCTCGGACTGCTCGGTAAAAGCTTTTCAGCCCCGCACTACTATATTTAATCACACACATGACATCACATTTTCAATCCAAACTGACATCCATGTGTTTTAACAGCCAGCGCGTTCGCTGCACCCGGCTCTCAGAAGGTGAAATGGTGCGTCAAGTCGGACCAAGAATTGCGTAAATGTTTAGATCTCGCCGCTGCGGCTCCTGCGTTCTCCTGTGTGAAAAAAGAAAACACCCTCGAGTGCATTATTGCCATTAAGGTGAGCGCTTTTTACATCCAGAGCACCAAATTAACCACAAATACTCAATAATAGACTTTGACCAGGGCAGTTGTTATAAACGCATTGTAACTGAAGCGCTTCACAGTGCTCGGCTTATTCTGAAATGTTACTTAAGTAAAAATAAGTGAATGTAATGACTTCATTTTATTGTTTTTTTCTTCTTCACTTTCTTCGAGTATAGGTTCATACTCGAACTACTACTAAAACATATCTAAAGTAAAGATAAACTAACTGTATCTGCTGTGGAGTGTTCTAGAAAAATGGAGTAGAGTTAAAAAATTAAAAAATAAAATCCGAACCAAATGCTTTGACTTTAACTATTTCAATTGCATCTAAATATTCAATTTAATTTGGTTACATAAATACAATTTAAATGTTACATTTAATGGAAGCTTGTCAAATAAAATTTATTTGATTGGCATGGATTCAGTTTATACCAAGCACATTTTCCTTGATGATTATTTAGCTCATTAAAGAAACATCTGATTTTATATATTTCAGCTTCATTCACTTTACTCAGAATGATTGCATCATGTTTGTTGAGGATGAATAACTCCCCCCCTTTAAGTATTTAATGTGGGGAAAAAAACTACCAATGCCTTCAACTTATCCAGTGAAATTCTATGTAAAAATGACTTGACCTCAGTCATACAACAAATACTCTCTGGCAGGCTGGTGAAGCAGATGCCATTACTGTGGATGGTGGGGACATTTACACTGCTGGCTTGAACAACTATGACCTCCATCCCATCATTGCTGAGGACTATGGCGCCGGTATGTCTAGTCATCAGCTGTCATTAGTAGCCTAATGAAATAAGTTCAAGCAAGAACATGTTTAGTGTTTTATGTGAATGTGATTTAGCTGTTTCAATAATATTGTATCCTTTTTTTTTTTTTTCATTCATTCATTCAGGTACGGACACCTGCTACTATGCTGTTGCTGTGGCAAAGAAGAACACTGGATTTGGCTTCAAAGATCTCAGGGGGAAGAAATCATGCCACACTGGTTTGGGGAAATCTGCAGGCTGGAACATTCCCATAGGATCTCTGGTGACCATGAATGTTATTGAGTGGGGTGGCATTGAAGACAAACCTCTGGAGGAGGGTAAAGGACTTTTTGTTTCTGGTTAGCTAATAACATTTGACAGTTTTAGTGCGTATGGTCAAAGAACAATAAGATCAGACCTTTTAATGAGAAACTGAACACCTGAGAAACAATTAAACACACTTATTTGCTTTACTGACAAGAATTTATTGGCGGGATCAAAACTACAGGAAAAGTAGAAACAGACAGGGAAGAGGCTACCTAGCTTCTTTTTTATTAGTCCTGTATTTAACCAGGTAATAAAAATCTCATTGAGATTAAAAATCTCATTTCCAAGAGAGACCTGGCTTCTGCCCAGGGATTATAAAATCCTGTGCCTGTCAGCACTTCTTATCACTTATAACACTTCCTTTTGTTAAATATAATTAACTGAAGTTCAAAAACTAGTCTGTTTAGACTAGTTACGCCTGTTAGACAGTTGAACAAATCAATGTCCATCCATCTTCTTCTTAACCAATTCCGGATCACAGGGGCTGGAGCCTGGCTCTCAGGGTGAGAGGCGGGAAAGGTTGCCAGTGTGTTAGGGACCAAGACAGGAAAACCACCCACACTCACATTCGTACATATGGTCAGTTTAGAATTGACAATTAACCTAACATGAAAGAAACTGGTGTATGCAGTATCCCATGCAAGGGGATGCAAACTCTGCACACACAGTATAATATGAAACTTCTAAATGTTAAAAATGCATATGGGAACTTTCATATTTGTCTTTAAAGGGAGACAGTGGTGACACTCTGGCTCTATTGTAAGTGTTTTGGTTTTCTTTTCTAAATTATGACCATGGCCTTGTTTTTTGTTATGCAGCTGTGAGCACCTTCTTCCATGCCAGCTGTGCCCCTGGGGCAGCAAGAGGCAGCAAGCTGTGTGAACTGTGCAAAGGAGACTGCTCCAGGTCCCAGAGGGAGCCTTACTATGACTACAATGGAGCCTTTCAGTCAGTGTCCACTTTTTAATGTGAACATAAACTTCTACGCATTTAGCCGAACCTTTTATCTGTAATAATATGACTTTTGTATTTAACAGGTGTTTGGCCGAGGGAGCTGGAGATGTGGCTTTTGTAAAGCACGTCACTGTGCCAGGTCAGTATCACAACAACCTTTATCCATTCTAACATGTAAAGAAGCACTGAATCATAGCATTGTCAGGTTTTATTTATCAAAAAAAAAAAAAAAAGCTTTACCATGATTAAAAATTTCATTTTGAAAAGCGACAGGGACAAGAGGGTACCTGATGAACATGCATGACACACAAATACAACTGTTGCACACTGCACAAGTCAAGGACAAGTCGAGCAGAATTTCAAAGCAAATTTCAGAGCAATCACATTGACCATGAATGTCATTTTCTCAATCGATTAAAATCGTCTAAAACGCCCTGAAACTTCTACAAAATATGGGAAAGGATAACTGTGAAAAACACTGATGTAAAACCTGTGTCATATCACACTTCCAGAATCGGATAAGCCATCGTACGAGCTGCTGTGCAAGGACAACACCAGAGCACCTATTGACAATTATCAAACCTGCTCCCTAGCCAGAGTGCCAGCTCACGCTGTTGTTACTCGCAAGGATCCACAGCTGGCTGACTTGATCTGGCAGAGCCTTGACAGAGTTCAGACTGACCACGTAGGAAGTACACTGAATAACATCTAATTTCAGCGTATTCTGATTCCTTGTGTTTCAGCAGCCTTATTGCTTTCCTAATGAATCGTCTCACTTGCTGCCTTTTCAGAGCTTTAACCTCTTCTCATCTGAAGCCTACGCACCCACCAAGAACCTGATGTTCAAAGATTCAACAGTGAGGCTCTTGAGGGTGCCCCCAAACACAGACTCCTTCCTGTATCTGGGTGCTAACTACATGAGCATCATCCATTCCCTTAAAAAAGGTAAAGAACACAAGCAAGACAGGCAGAAACGCAATTGTTAGTCAGGTGTCGGTCTACTTATGTCTAAGTCTTTCTTCCCTCTCTAGAGCAGGCATCAGACGATGCATCCCCTGCCATTAGATGGTGTGCTGTGGGCCATGCTGAGACCGCAAAGTGTGACACGTGGAGCATCAGCAGTATGTCTGGGGACACCACCTCCATTGAATGCCAGAGCGCCCCTACAGTTGAAGAGTGCCTGAAGAAGATTATGGTAAACTCTGGAGGAAATATCGAAATCTGTTAATTTATTATTTTTTGTCTCCACTCTGTGACATTCATCTCTGCTTTGAATCGCCCCGCAGCGTAAAGAGGCCGACGCAGTGGCCGTGGATGGAGGTCAGGTGTTCACGGCTGGAAAGTGTGGCCTGGTTCCTGTCATGGTGGAGCAGTATGAACAAGGTAGATAACAAGAAGAAGAAATAACACACACACAATCCTGTGTCTTATTTCACCTTTTTTATATGAGTAATATTTGTTCATTTTGTCTCCTCTCACAGAGTTGTGCAGCCGCTCTGATGGTAGTAAACTTTCATCTTTTTCTTCCTCTTTTTATGATATGGACACATTTTTTAAAAAGTCTAGAAAAGTGCATTATTTTAATTGTAACACAACTTCAATGACCTGTTGTGCTGATGACCAGATTTCTATTTTTATCCTTGGACTCTACCACTCTACTACTACAACTATAATTTAACTAACTTTATATGAACAACCAGTTCAAGGAATCCTTATTTATTCATTAGTGACCCCTTAGTTTATCCTCTGAAACCTCTGAAGCTTTGAACAACAGGTGGATGGAGCTTGTCTTCATTATATATTAAGGATATAGTCTCTTTATGGCATTACAAACAACCAAGATTAAAAAAACAATACTAAATAAATCCCCAAATTGAGCATTTACATAAATCTGGAGACCTAGCATTTAGCTCATAGGTATTGCTTGTACATTGTTTAAAATTTTAGTGGCTCCGGTTTTGTAAGTATCCACCATGATAATGAAAGTTGACCTTTAAAAGGGGGATTCATTTCAAATTAATCCCCCAAACAGAGTAGATTTATATTAATGTCTCTCTCCAGTTGAATGATTTGAAATGTCTATCTCCCGTATCCACTCTCAGTCATAGCCTCCTCATACTATGCTGTTGCTGTGGTAAAGAAGGGTTCAGGGGTGACCTGGGAAAATCTGAAGGGCAAGAAGTCTTGCCACACAGGAATCGGCAGAACTGCTGGCTGGAACATCCCCATGGGTCAAATCTACGAAAGACAACAAGACTGTGACTTCAGTGAGTGACTGCGAGCTTCTCCTTCTTTTACCAACAGAAAGAAATTTAAAGCCACCCACAGAAATCATACATCTCCCCTTTTTCTAAAAAAGTTTGTTTAGATGACTCACGTGATGAATCTATATTTAAACAAAAGCCACAATCTTCCATTAACCTTGACAAAAGAGAGGTTTGCTGATTGTGGAACTCTTTCTGCATCTCTTCTTCTCATCAGCCAAGTTCTTCAGTAGTGGCTGTGCCCCCGGAGCAGAGCCCAACTCTCCGTTCTGTTCTCTGTGCGTCGGCAGCGGTAAAGCTGTGGGAGACCAGGCCAAATGCAAAGCCAGCGCTGATGAGAAGTACTACGGTTATGCTGGAGCCTTTAGGTACAGCAAGAAACAGAATGGCATCGCATACAAGTTTGTGTATAAGGAGAAAGTTAGCAAAGAGACGGGAAGCACTGGAAAACAACAGAACCGGCTCTTCTCAATCTTGCCAGCTACTGTTATGTTTTTTTTCTTATATATTTCTTTTGTAAACAGCCAAGAATGTGTCAAGAGCTAAAGCATGTTTTCCTCTTAAAACCAGAACTTTTTAATCGTTTTTAAAATTTTTGTGAACTTTAGCAATGATAAGGTGTAATTTTTAATTGGTTAGCCATTTACCCCCAACTTCACTCTTTGTCTCCAAAGTCATGATGTATGGCATATCATTACAGGTGTCTGGTTGAGGGTGGTGGTGATGTTGCCTTCATTAAACACACAATTGTGACAGAAAACAGCGATGGTAAGAGGACTGCACTGATCTGCACTACCTGCTCCGATGACATTACAACAGCTTCTAAACTTTATTCCACCTCTCTTTATCGAAGGTAACGGTCCAGACTGGGCTCGTAATCTGAGATCTTCTGATTACCAGCTCATCTGCCCTGCGAAAGGACCAGTGGAGATCAGTGATTATGCCACTTGTAACTTGGCTAAGGTGCCTGCACACGCTGTGGTGACTCGCCCAGAAAGCCACAGTAAGGTGGTCCGCATCCTTCAGGAACAGCAGGTTTGTGATAAAGTCTAAGATAGCTACTTGAAATGAAATAAGAGCTTAATATAAAATTGTTGTTGTTTCAAAGCACTGAATTCCCAGTGCAAAAATCTTACATCAAGGTTCAACTTCTCTAGCCGACACAGATGCTGAGTCTGAAATAGAGAAGCATCCTGTCATTACAGAAGCTGCATACAGTTTGTTTGGCATTCTGTTTTGAGCACAACAATGAATTTTTAACCAATTTTCCAAATAGTTGCCAATTAACTCTGACAACTTTAACATTGTCCCTTTGTAGGGGCTACATCTAAGACTCTACAGGCCTCAGTTAACAAGTTAAAGCTTATAACAGCAGAATTAGAAAAATACTGAGCAAATGTGGCTTGTTTGGAAAGATAAAGCCGCTTCTCTCTACAGAGAACATAGCAGCACAGCTTATATTTGCAGAGTTGCATCTGAACAAACCAAGAGACTTCTGGAACAATGTTCTCTGGGCGGACGAGACCAAAGTGGAAACGTCTGGCCTTAATGTACAGGACCACGTTTGTTGAAAATCAAACATAGCATATTCGCACAAACACCTAGTAGAAACTGGTGGTGGGGGGGTGTTGATTTGGGCTTCTTTTACAGCAACGTGGCACAAACACTTCAAGTTACTGCTCCCAAAGTTGATTCTACTTGCTACTGAATCATGGAGTGTACTTAGTTTGTCACAACTGCATAGAGTCCTGTGAAAACTTTATTTTTTGATGACTGTACTTGCACTTGATCTCAAGTGGGGGGGACCTGGGCATTTCAAAAACCAATAGTTACAAAAGTCACGATGACTTCTGTTTTTCCACATTCTGCCAGTTTCAAAGAGTAAAGTAACCAGTGTAATAGAAATCTAAAAACTAAATAACTTCCAACCTAAATTTTGTTCTTAGGCCAGATTTGGAAACAGCGGAACCGATCCTTCATTCAGAATGTTCCAGTCAGAAAATGGAAAGAACCTCCTCTTCAAGGACTCCACTAAATGTCTCCAGGAGGTACGACTGGGAACAACCTATGAGCAGTTTTTGGGAATTCCTTACATGGACGCCATGAAGGCACTGAGACATTGCAGCCAAACTACTCCAGGTTTGTACTACTGCAGAAATTACTTAGCATTTAAATGTTACTTTTGTACCATCTTGTACCAGATAAAATAACATTCATACTCGACATTCTCCAATTGTTTTTGTTTGCCTCTCTTCCCAACAGATCTGGAAAAGTCTTGCACATTCCATAACTGCCAGCAAGGCTAATGGAGATGTAGACAACACAGTGATTCAGCCATTTTACCCACTTACTTCCTACACTTACCCAAACATAGTGTTTCTCCTCTTCTGATCTTACTATAGACTTGTTTTTAGAAGCACAATTGACACGAAATATCATCAGTCCTGCCAATCAACAATATGTGAAACGATCATCTCCACATGTAGCTATTTTTATGCTGCTGAAACAGCATGTTACACTGCAGTTGTCACTAGATCAACTATGTTTTGTTAACACATGACTGACTTTTCTCAAATAAAGACATTTCAATGCTCTTTCACGGTGAAAGCACAATTTCTGACAACGCTGATGGTGTTTTATCTGATCTTCTCCCTTAATGATTGTTACCAAAAGAACAAAAAAGAAAAGACAATATTATCACATTTACTGCATTTACCAAAAACACTGAGTCACTGGCT
This sequence comes from Neolamprologus multifasciatus, assembly GCF_963576455.1. Taxonomy (NCBI): domain Eukaryota; kingdom Metazoa; phylum Chordata; class Actinopteri; order Cichliformes; family Cichlidae; genus Neolamprologus; species Neolamprologus multifasciatus. Next base: position 19,361,657 of record NC_140456.1, on the reverse strand, counting down.
CGAGTGCAGGTTTAAAGAGCTGCTGTCTGAAGGTGCATTCAATAATAATGAAACACTAGGTGAAAAAACATGTAGCAGAATGACTGTCAGTACCGGTAATGTACATTATATAATTATAATACAATAAGTATAACTAGACTCCATTTTATTAGCAAAATGTGATTTCACTAGCTACTTTCAAATTGTTACCAGTCTATATTTAAGCACATGGATGCACCGTTTCTAACAGTGGTAGTCAGCTGAGCTGCATTTCCACAGGCTTCACAGGCAAATGAATAAATAAACATAATTTGAGGAAAATCTGTTTGAGTGAATCGCACAGACAATGTGGCACCCTCTGCTTTTTGGATACTTTGAAGACTTTTGGATAATTTACATTCAAATCAAAATCCTGTGGCATGAACAATGTGAAGCTGTTCCATCATAGAGACTTCACAGCAGGTTGGCATGTTCTGGAAACCCCTGTTAACACTTGGCTGGTGAACAAACACATAGTTGGATTAACCTAAACATGGGAAAAGGAGCTTTGGAATATGACTCCTATTTGACACAGCTTAGTTCTATTCAGATATGCAGTATATTTAGGAATATTCACCCTGTACTGTACATGACAAAAAGAAGAAAAACTACATCAGTTAATGCTAGATCTGATTTTTTGTTCATGAATCTGCTGAATACTTTTATACTTTTTCTATGTATTGTCAAAAAAAATAGTGAAACATCCAAGTTTCAGTCCAAAGTGGTCTTTTTATATCTATACAGCACTGAGCAAAAGTCTTGAACCATTCCTTATTTCTTTATATTTCTTTTTATATATTTTTACATTGAAAAACTAGACCAAACATATAGTTTGTTGCCATTTGTTTGGGTGAATCCACAAAAAAGGCTAATGGCAACACTGTATGATGGGCATAAAATAAATAGTATTCTTGGTGCAACATGAAACTTTGGCATATCTTAGTGCGGTGGGCTGTGTATCCTTAAAGAAAATCTGTGGACACTGGACAAGTGGAGGACAGAAGAATGAGTAGCAGGTCTGAAAAAAGTATCAACAACAAATGAAAAGTTTTTGAAAGTCATCTTCTGAAGAAATCTGAAAATATTCAAGAAAAGACCTGACACAGGACCCGACAGACACATCTGGCCCTCAGTTGATCCCTCTGCTGTTCACTGAAACCTCATTAGAAATGGTCTCACTGGAGGGCTGTCTGTCAAGAAACCATGCTCAAGAAATGGAAGCAATAAGAAAAGGCTGAGGTATGCAAAACTGCACAAGAACAGGTATTACAATATAAACACAACAATGACAACAACTTTTTACCACATTAACAAATACTAAAACTAACAATTTTTATTTTATTTTAGTCAAGGTCTAGTTTTTATTTTTTAGCTGTGTTAACTAAAACGAAAACAATCTTCCCCCATACAATATCGGTTTTTAGTTTCATTTGAGTTAACTATAATAACCTTTCCAACAGGTCAGTAATGAATCTAAATCTGAATTTTTCGTCAAATCATTGTGAGTGTGCACAGAGGTCAGAAGAGAGGTACAACAGTGAGTGTACACTGCCATCAGTAAAACACAGTGGAGGCTGTGTCATGCTTTGGGCTGCATTTCAGCCAGTGGCGAAGGGACTGATCCATTGATCTACCATGCAATACCACCTGGAAAGCATTCCATTGGCATTGGCTTCATTTTCAAGCAGGACAGTGATTCTAAAGACAATGGGAATGGTATATACTCAATTTCCATGAATGCTTGCATATATTTCATATATATGAAATATATGCAAGCATTCATGGAAATAGAGTATATACCATTCCCATTGTCTTGGGAATGGTATATATTCCCATTGCATATATATATATATATATATATATATATATATATATATATATATATATATATATATATATATATATATATATATATATATATGAGAAATGGCTTGAGACTTTTGCTCAGTACTGTACTATATTCCCTTACTACTGCTTTGTTAAACAACTCAAAATTAATATCAGATACATTAGCAATTATTTCATGGTATTAAACAGATTAACATTAAATAAATAGAAATGATCAGATTCCCAATCAAACATGATGCAGTAAAATAAAGTTAAGCTAACTTCATTGTCTTCTGCAACAAGAGGCTAATCACAGTCTACTCAGCAACATTATGTCCCAGCTGTGATGGAAATGTAAGTACTCAAATGCGCTTTTTTAAAACACCGTAAAAGAGCTAAAGATATCAGCTTAGTGTTGTTCCAGATAATGACTCACTTTGAATACGGAGGCCTCGGTTGATCAAAGGAGTCAAGCTCCTGCATCACATGACCAAGGAAACTGCATCAAATTTTAATTTCCCCGGAAGTTACCCATGCGACTCGGAGGCGTACCGGCTTCGCACAGGAGAAACATCGCACTATGGCCTCTCTCTGAGCCGCATCACACGATACTTGTGTATATACCTAACCGGCAATCCATCACCATCGACGCCTTGATCATGGACCTGCGGTCCAGAGGCTTTTCTTGGGGCCATCGGAGTTGTCAATAGTATTCCCGAAGGACTATATTATTTGATTTTGAGCACTGTCACTTTTGCACGCCTGGGGGTTTAAACCGAAGTGACAGTTTAGCACTCTCCCCCATCTGCCGGTTAGCTAACTAGCTCGCTAAGTCATTAGCCAAGAAGGGCATCATTTTTCTGTTGGAGTTAAAGGACAAGGAAACTGCAGCACCACCGCTTTGATTAACAGAAGACTGAGCCGAGGCTGATTCCCCGAGTTCCTACCTTGCAACACAGTAACTGTTATAATTCCTGGTAAGAAGAAACCCCGCGGTATGCTAGGTCCCCGAGCGGGTCTGCATTTTTGTGAAAGGCACACGGGCTGAGCAGGCCCTGACCGTCCACACACACCAGCAGAGCTAGCAGGCTAATCCTCCCCCTGGGTCCCGGTAAAACTACTTTATCTTAGTGTTTTCCGTCAGTTCAGTATTTTTTTTATTTAGAGCTGACGCTAACCTAAAGTTACCTAAATTAACAGCGTTGGCTGTTTTGGTTTGGTTATCTCGGTGGGCTTCGTGGGAAAGCTATGGCTAACCCTAACCTAACGCTTTTTCGGTTCTCGGTTAAAAAAATAATAAAAAGAAATCAATGTTTACTGCGATCTGGATCAAATTCCTTACAGTTTGTCTTGAATCTAAAGTCGGTGCCCTCAGTGCCAAAATATTAGGCCACGTTAACCATGAACATCAGGTACACGGTTTCATTTTGGTGTCGCCAGGCCTGTAACACCCCGCTAACCGCTAGCCAATGTTAACCAACAATAGCATGACTGTAACTTAACCTAATCGCTGTCGCGTGTTGCAACATTATTGACAAAGCTAACTACTTCACTGTTCCCGGCCTTTGAGTATAAATGTGTATTCTTATAATCAGCACAGTAAAACTGTTTGACCGGGCTCTGTGTACATTAAGGTTAAATGCGGACTCAGCCACGTAGCGTAACTAAGTAAAATGTCTGTGATGGTGGGACACGTAACATTAGCCGGCTGTGGGCTAACGATCCAGCCAACCTCGCCGGGGCATTTCTGATTCGTTAGCAGGCCATAAAAATATGTTTTACGGTAAATGTCAGCTAATACAAGACCGTTTACATTTAATCGTGAATCATAAGCCCGTTATCCATCGCTTCTGGCGCGCCATATGGAAGCATTGAAGCCCTGTCAAAAAGAAGCATGGCACCAGCTAGCATCTGACGATAGTCACTGTGTCAGCAGGTGGATGGTGTATGACACGTCTCCTGCTATTACGGCAGTTTGTTTTTTTTAAAAGCAATTCTATCATTTTTTTTGTTTTTTAGTTTCAACCCTCGGTTTCAATCATTTACTCATGGGAAAACGGCAGTCAGTATTGAGTTTTGTATGGTTTATTTGCACAAACAGGAGGGAGGGGGGGCTTAGCTTCTGTTCACACAGTAAATGAACTTTGACCTGAGGTATCCATTTTCTTAGATTCACCTAAAAACAGCGTGCGTGTGAGCTTTAATAACTGACAAATTAGCATTGGTGTCTAAGGCAGCCATTTATTTGAAAGTAATTTGAACCCTTATCTACTCAACCTAAGCTTTGAATGGAAGATAAAACACATAATTGTGTTACCAGCTGATTTAATCAAGGATGGAGGAGGGAAAGACTAATTGCATCCTCATATGAGCTCTGTAAAAATGCAATGGAACGAGATTGGGGAGGTGGTGGTGTTATCATAGGCGAAACTGCAGGCCACACCCTGGCTGCTTGGTTAGATGTTGCTACACTAAAGGTTAAACATGTCTCCTTACAGTGATCTTTAGTATCCAACCTCAGTGGCTGTAATTAGCATTTTTAACAAAGACCTGGAATACCAGTGCCTGCTTGCAAATGTTAAAAAATCACATTTCAGCTCAAAGTAATTTCATGTTCTTCTCATTTTGACATTATTTCTTGCTCATCTTTTCCCCCCAGGAAGGCTGGCACCACATCGCCACCCTAATGCAGTACCATAAAAGAACGTGAAATGAACAAACCACCACAGCCTATAGCGGGACCCACTTCTGTCCCCAATCCTGCCCCTTCCCCTGGATTGACACAGGTGAGACCCACTAACATAGTTTATTTATTTATTTTGATAGTTTAGAGTTTAGTAACCTTTTTCCCCCTCTCCCTCCTCTTCTGTTTTCTCCTATTAAGGCTGCCTACGGCCCTGGACAGCCACCTTCTCTTGTTTTTGCAACCCCTCCACCTCCACAAATGAACTCTGCACCACAGCCAAGACAGGTATTGTTCACAGCATGCTTTCTGTTGTTGATATGGTTGAGAACCCCTTTCTTTCTTGCTCTTTCACAACAGTTTCTGACATAGCTTCTTCTGCTGTAAGGCTTTGCCTTGGCGTGTGTGTTATAACTGCTATTTGCCGCCTTTGTCCTTGAATGTCAATCTTGACTTCTTTCCTCTCTTCTGCTGTCCTAGTTTGCTACTGGGCCCCGTACTTTACATCAACAGGTACTAACACCCCTTACTTTTCCTCACATCCCCTCTGTCTCCTTAGTGTAATGCATGCTTTCAGATACAAATTGGGAAAGAAGATAAGATGAGTGTTTAGATCTGCCCTTCTAAACATCCATTTAGATTAGTTTACTTTAAAAAAAAAACAAACATTCAAATCCAAATGAGCTCTTTTGCAACATTAAATTATTATTCAAGCCCTTAGATTGTGTAATCAACATTATGTAACTTTAATGCAAGTTATGTTTTGCAAGTGAGTCTATGATGTAAATTAAAACGAGCTGAAAATTCAACTCTACACAGTTTTCTTTTCCAGTGTCCCCCAAAGTTCTTTCCTTTTTCCTCAGTCCTTGTTTTCCCCTTTCATCTTAATTTAGTACCAAGTCAGCATATCTTGCATCAGATCATTTTTTTAATTTAAATACCTGGTTTGTAGACATGAATTGTATTATTGTGAAAATTTTGAGAAATGAAAGCATTTCTGATACGGTCTAAATTGTGCAGCAGGCTGTCATTTGAAAACAGCCCACGTCTCGCCACTGTTTTGCATCGATCACCACATTTGTCCTAATCCCACAGTGATAAAGGGCCTTGTTGCCACCAGATATTAAAATGAATTAAACTGCATGTGCCTACAGCCCTTAATGTGATTCTTTAACCTACCAGAAGTAGGGCCCTGCAGGACTAGAAGGGGATCGTGTTTCTATAATGATCTGTCCAGAATCGATTGCATGTGCGTCTGTAGTTGTTTGAGCGTACCCATCATGACTGCGAGGCACACTGCTACCTCTCATACTCCTCCCTTCTTCCTTCGTTCTGTAAATTCAAACATCCCCCTCATTGTGTCCGGTCCTCATTTTCACCTTAATCTTACTCCCTTTCTTGCTCTTTGCTCATGTGTTGCGCGGCTGAAGGGTGGATACAGAGCATTACAGGTAACAGCTTTTCTCTTCGTCCCTCCCCTGTTAACTTGTGCTAACTTGATTGTGGCAGGAAGTCATGACTTTCAGGATAATTTAAACTCCCAAGTTACCCAGAATTGAATTTAGTGTGCACATGTGCAGTTGCTGTGAGTGCGTAGATTCCAGGTGAAGGGTATCGGCGTGTATGCAACTCGAAGCAAACGCACAGAAAAATGTAAAAGCAAGAAATCTGGAATACCATTGTTACGAAATGCACAGGCAGAACCATACGTTTGCTGCTGATATGATGCAGTCTTCATCTTTTTGTTTTTGTTCTTTTAAGAGCTACTATCAGAACCGACCCGCCATGGCCACCAGTGCTCCAAGGGTACCGGGAAATAGTGGCCCTCGAGCTGTTGCACCAGCTCATGTCTACCCACCCGGCTCACAAATGATGATGATATCCCAACCTTTTGCTGGCTCTCCTCAAGGCTACTTCATTCCCTCTGGACAGGTTAGTGCACACACGAGCTCTACTCTGCAGCCAGCCCAAGTAATCAATACATACTTATCATAACAGTTGCAATCACTTTTTAACACTTTTTTTTATTTGGGTAACATTACCTTCTGAATGAATTGAATTTAATAGTAACATGTTGAGCTTATTGCTCTTCATTATTGTTTGTATGTTTAATGTTGGAAAGTGTTCTTCATGTCAGTTTGGTGTCTTTAGCGTCAGATTTCATTTTAAACTTGAATTCAGTTTTATTTATTTAGCACCAAATCACAACAGCAGTCACCTCAAGGCGCTTTATATTGTAGAGGTATCTGGCAACAATGGAGAGAAAAGTCCAACAATCAAATGACCCTCTTGTTGACAGCAGAAAGGAAAAACTCCCTTTTAACAGGAAAAAACTTCTGTCACAATCGGGCTCGGAGAGGGGCGGCCATGTGCCGTGACCAGTTGAGGGTGGTGGGAGGAAAACGGGACAAAAGACACTCTGTGTAAGAGAGCCAGAGATTAAGAATAACTAATGATTAAATGCATAGTGGTGTATAAACACACAAAGCCCTCTTTCACTAGTACGTACTCAGCTCGACTCTGTTTTTAGGGTTCTCCATTAGGTGGCGCTACCAGGTACTTTTTTAGTACCTGGTACTCGGCTGGGGTTCCAAAATGCTCTCTGTTGATCCGAAAATGTGATGTCAATAGACTGCATGCCACTGTTTGACTGGTCAATAGTGTCACTGTAAGTCATGAGAGCATCTCCTTCACAAAAATCAAAATGGCCACTTTTGTAACTCGGCAACAAGGATATACCTTCACCTCGATGTCCTCCATTGTTGTGTTGTTTAAGTCGGGTACAAATAACGTCCTAGGCCCTTCGACCACGTTGGTATAACGACCCTATGCACATTAGGTGGTACTCAGGTGTAATGGAAAACGACTGAAACCAAGCCGAGTCGTGCCAAGTACTTACTAGTGGAAAAAGCACTAATAGTGAAGAACAAACACTCAGTGCTTTAGGAGTCCTTCTGGTGGCTCATCCAAAGTGTCTTCTAAAGAGTTTCATTATACCCACCTTCCAGTCCTTAGCGAACCACACCCAAAAACGAAGGTGACATCACAACCGATACTGCTGGTTGTGCACCTCACAATTTAAACATATTATTTATTTGGCATAATCTCCCTCTGCTGCTGCCATCACAGCTGAGTTGAGAACACTGTATATAATTGTGTTATATAATTGTGTTGGTTTTTACTGTTTTAATGATAACCTTTCAAAAGCTCAGAGATTCACAAATTGTACAGACAACATGTAGTAACACGAGACTTTGAAAAAAGAAAAAAAAAACAAACCCAAAACTTGGCAGTTTCTTTGCTTTCGGTTTTGACTTCTCCTATACCAGCGCTAGTGTGGAAATTCGTCTGAAGCTTGTGATCCTATGTGAGGACGGGAGAGACGCAGTTTGGAAACCTGTTACGATGAGCTACATTAATATTTGAAAGTCCTCTTAATAGAGGTTTTTGGAGTGAGGCTCTCAAAACGTAATTGTTGTTTGTCTTGTTTCTACAGTACCGAGCTCCATACATGCCTCCTACCCAGCAGTATCCCGTGACCAGCGGCACAGCAAACTTCTATACCGGAACTAGCCCTGCTGAATACCCTCCTTATGGTAAGGGTTTTTAACCCCAAGACTCACAACAACCAAGCCGAACCACAAACGCGTTCAGTTTAAACACAGAACTTAATGGAGAAGTTCTAACCCGTATTTAAAACCACATCCACATGCAGAATTCCTCATCTGTAAAGTATTCCTGAATGTGGGGTGGTTTGCTTGGCTGATTGTGGGTTGTTTTCTTGTTTCTATTTTTTCTGTGATGGGGGTTAATTGTCTTTGTTGCTGTAGTATGTCTGTCTCTGTGTGTGTTTCTTTTTCTTCGTTTTTTTTTTTTAATATGCCTTTGAGTCCAAACACTGCTGTATGTGCATGTAGTCGGGCTTAATTCTGCTTTGGCCTGTGTTCGTTTTCTGCACCTTACGCTGCCTTGTAGGTTCCATGAAATGGCTTTGAAACTGCAGTTTTCTCCTTTTTTGCATGTCTACATACAGCAGCAGAAGAGTTGTGTGGGAGCTAACGTTGCCAGAAACCCTATTTAAATATGAATGAACTGCACTTTTTAAGCAGGAAACGCAACTGCTACAAAAACTGATTTGCTTTAGTACATTTGTACTAATGCACAGATATTTTATATATACGTATAGAGGTGGGGGTTTGTTGGCTCAGTTAAAACCCCCGTTGTATTTGCTTATAAAGACCCTTGTGTGATCGTAATGCACTTCAAAATTTGAACTATTTGAAAATAAATATATGCCAAGAGCAGAAGGTAAGTGTACAGTAGAGGCATTGTTCATTTCATGGGACCTTCTTAACACCCTGCTTCCTCTGGATCCTCTCATTAACACATTCTGCATCTGTCTCTTCCTGCCCTCTCCTTCTTTCCTCCCTCTCCCGTCCCTCACTCCCTTCCTCTCCTTTGCTGCGTTGGTTCAGAGCCCTCTCTTGCCGCGAGGGAGAGGCGGGGTGGTGGGGGGAGAGGGGGCGGGCGAGAGAACGGCCGTCTCTCTCTCCACGGTGCGCCTCTCGCCTCCCAGCGCTACCCCGGTGAGTAGTGTGTGTGCTTTTGTGGTGGTCAGCAGGCTTCTGTGGCACTTCCTGTCTCTAACCGTGTCTTCCTGTCTCTGATTTCGTACGTGTAGGTCACGTACACACGACGATGGATGTTATTTAAATGTAGTTGTAGCAAATACAGAGAAAAACTTTAACTGAAACTTTTAGCTTGTAGCCTAGTGATGCCTCTGTGGTGATTTTTCTCCATTTGTTTCTTGTTTAAGAAGCTAAATAAATGGAATTTTGTATACAAAGGGTCAAAAACCAACTTCAGTTTGAAGTAATTTTCTGTACAGCAATACTACTTATAAATGTTTAAATTTGGCTGGATGCTGAATTGGTGGCTCCAGCTTCTGGTGCCAGCCCATTAAATTGCTTTAAAAGGTCTGGACAGATGTGAATGTAAAGAGCAAATGGCAGTTATGCCTCCTTACACAACTGAATGTAAAGTGGGCTGTTTCAATCTTTATAATTCATCACGTATCGTAGACAGAAGTAGTAAAGTTTTGTGTAGTAGTCAAATTCAGCCATCATTAATTCATACTTTGTTGTTAATATGTAATGTGGATCAAACATTAAAATAACCCACAAATTAGCCTTTAAGTACACGTTTATATCTGAAACCGCACTTTGTGTATACGTACAAATGTTTGTTATTGCACCTTTACATTTTTCCCCCCCAACAGTTATCAGCAATGTAGGGAAAAAAATCTCAATCAAATGAAACAAGTACATACAGATTTTCTTTTAGTTTGAACTCTTGAAAACTCTTGTTTATTCTGAGTTGTTTTTATGATTTATTTTGTCATTTCTTTTCTTTGTTTCATTTCAACTTTACAGCTGGAGCATACTATCCAACTCCGCCTCAGTATCCCCCATCTGTCCAGCCTTCAGCGGTCATGCTGTCCACCCAGCAACAGCTACAAGTCCCGCCTCCTCAGCAAGCCCCTGCACAGTCACAAGGCCTAATGAAGAGAGAACGCAGACCGGTAGTATGTCCCAACAAAAGCACAGCACACCTCTTGAATGAGGTCAAAAATGTTGAATGGAGAGACACTGTATTGTGTGTTCAATGTGGAACTTTCCCTTTTAACCTGAAAACAACAATAGTATTTGTCATGATGGGGGTCGCAGCTGTAGATCAGTAGTGGCAGGATGGTTGCACATTGTTTGTATTTTAATGTCATTTGCCTTTTCTCTAATAGATAACAATACGAGACCCCAACCAGGGTGGACGCGATATCACGCACGAGATCCTGTCGGGTGTAATGTCCTCCACCACACCAACACCACAGGTAAGACTTTACTTTGAAGTGACTCATTTAAATAGAGTAATGATGGTGTTGTACATTTGTCTTTTATCAGAAATCTAAAATATAGTTGGCTATCTTGTACTGACATGTGGTACTCTGTGTTTAAAGCAATACAGTGAAGCACAGAACTTCATTATGTTTTTCTCATGTTCATTTTGTCTTCACTGTAAATTGATTTGCTTTAGAACAAAGTAATTTTTTTCAATGTGAAGCCAACGTTTTGCTTTATATAGACAAAACAAAGGTAAGTTATAAAAAGACAACAAAAGAAGATGTTATTAGGTGATGATTGCTCTGACATTTTTATTTTTATTTTTTCTTATTTTAAAAGGAAGGAATATGAATTTATCTGTACATAAAGGCACCGTTGTGGATTTTGGTTTTTTTAAAGTACATCTGCGACTGTGTTGATGTCTTTTTTTATCTTCATGGTACTTTCTAATAGTCAGCACAGCTGAGGTCAGTTTCACTAAGCAAACTATGCTGAGTCTAAGCAAATGCAAACAAATATGCACTGATGCATTGAGCTATTGCCAAAGTTGAAAATTGCTAGTTGGAGGGGAAACGGGCAACACAAACAAATCACTTTTTAATAGAGTTGAGTGACACTGCAGCCTTCAAAGAAACAAGTCTGAATCAATACCACCTCAGACAATATCCACCAAATGTGAGGGAAAAAAAACTTGTAACAAACTGCACCAAATGTGTGTTGATGCTCATTGTTAAAAGCCCGTGTAGTGGGTTTTCTATTTTATTTATTAAAGGCCGCTATTGCTTTGTGATTGCAGGCACCGGATGCAAGTCCTGCACAGGTCAATGGGGAAATTTCCCAGCCTGTGATTGCACAGACGAGAAGAGGTGAGTATATTTTCTTAAGTTTGACTTGGTGAAAAAGACTGTAAATTTTTTTCTCGTCATTTATTGTCACGTCTCTCGCTGTCCAGATGATAACACAGAGCGTCCTACTAGTTCTGAAACCCCTCCTTCTCTTGCTGCGGCAAATGCTGAGCCTGTGTTGGAGAGCACACAGGAAGTGGACAGCCAAATAGTGCTGCCTACTGAGTTAGCTGCACAATCTGTAGCCCCCGTAGCTACTACTGAGGTGCCATCCACACTGATAAAGGACCAGCAGTCTCCTCCTTCCCTTCCTCCAGGAGCAACGTTGACCACTACTCCTGCTGAGGCAGTAAATAAAGTTGGCACTACCGTTTCTGATACAGTAGATGCTCCTCTTGCAACCTCACAGTCTTCAGAAGCACCAGAAGCCCCTGTGAAAATAGAGGAACTACCGGCTGCTCCAGCTCAAGCTGAGAAGGCTCCAGAAAAGGAAGAAGCAAAAACAGAGGAAGTGAAGAAACTGGAAAAGAAGAGCAGGTGGCCACCACGAAGTTGGAGCCTGCAGCTGAGGCTGCAGCAACAGGTTCTTCCAATCTTGAAGAAGAAAGAAAGAATAAAGAAGAAATGGCTACAAAAACGGCAACTGAAGTCTCCCAGCCTCCCCCACCTGCACGGGAGCCTGCTGGTACACAGACCCAGAACGCCGTTCTGTGCTCTACCCCCGAACCTGAATCCACACAAGTTGAGGCAGCAGAGCCTGTTCTCCCCAACGGCCTTCCTCAGGAGACCGAAGAACTGCCCAAGGATAATGCAATTTCAGACACTACGCCCCACAAACAGCCAGATGCTTCTCAATCTCAGGAACCCACACCTATGGCTAAAACGGCAACAGCAGCCCAGGAGGTGAAAGAGGAGGCTGAAGAGAAGGAGGAGGAGGAAGAGTGCAAGAAGAAAAGTGAGGATACCCCCTCCTGCCTCTGTTAGCTGCCCCGAAGAATCTACTATGCAAGGGACAGTTAATTTCCCCCCCCCCCCCCCCCTTGCTTCTCAGGCTGTCACATGCCTAATCTTGTTTTATCTGAATTTTAATGTCATCACTTTGTCTTTCCTTTGAAGCTGCCTACGCATGTGCAAGGAAGAAAAGAACATGAAAGAGTTTAACAAGAAGGAGGCCATTGGTAATCTCCTGGATGCCTTCACAGAGGTTTGTGTTAAATCAGACGACAGTCCAAAAAGCTCTTAAACTGGGTGTCCATCTTTTACTCTCAATAAACAACAGATTCTTAGAAAACTTGATCTTCTCTTTCTTTTTGCAGGAACAGGGTGCCAAGCCTGCCTCTGAACCCATGCCCACTCAGGCCAACCCTCCAGCACCAGCTGAACTTCCTGTCGAAGTGGCAGATGAGACCTGGGAGCAAAAAGAGGACAAGCAGAATGCAGAACCTGACAAGTCTAAAGGCACACCTGAGCCAACTGAGCAGAAATACCAGTACAAACAAGGTACGCTTTGAAAGCTTAAAAGGCTAAAAAAAATCTTTAAATGTTTTAATCTTTTCCCTAAAGCTAAACTGATAAAACTCTGTACATACTTTGGTCTTAGGGCAAATATAATTTATTTCAGCATTAAATTTTAAGTCTGTTTTTTCCTTGTGCCTGCATTTATATGTTGGAAGGATGAGGCCTTGTTTGATTTAAGCACAGTGTGAAAATCTCTTTATGGTGACTTTAGTTTCTCTCATAGTTTGCTCCAGTGCTGTCATCGTTTTATTATTTAGTTCAAAGAATCTGCACTGAGAGTGGATTATCACAGCCATCTTTCAGAATACAGCTACAGTAAAGCTGTGCCTTTACTGTAGTGTGCCTTTAATCATGTACCTTTGCATATTTCCTGTACGTTATGCAGAAGAATGGAAGCCGATAAACCCGGAGGACAAGAAGCGGTACGACAGGGAGTTCCTCCTGCGCTGCCAGTTCATCAGCGCCAGTATGCACAAGCCTGAGGGCCTGCCCATCATCAGTGATGTGGTGCTGGATAAGGTAGGTGATGTTGAGCTTTGTGTAAAAGAACGCAGAAACGATACAAATTGAGTTGAAGAATATGGCAGTTTTGTTTTTACTCATCTGTAAATTTTGACCTCACATCATGAAGTGCACCACAATCTTTGAGGCGCTTCAGCCAGTCGTGCAACTAACGATTTTTGTAACCTGATGCGTTGTCCTGGGCCGTCACAGCTTTGTTAAAGGCTGACGGGGTATTGTTGTCACCACACAGAGCAAGCGAGTGGGTGGGTGTAAATGCGATAATGAGGTGATGTAGGATTTTGAAATTCACATCAGTAGGTGCATCTGCTAAAAATTTTAAGTTTGAATTTCAGTGACCTTGTCCTAAAGTTCAAGGTCAGAGGTGAAGTTTCCTGAAAATCTTGTGAACGCAAAACTCGAGAACAAAGTCATCTAGGATTTTCAAATTGATACCATATGTTTGATCTACTAGGAGGCTGAGGGGTAGTGCTGCCGACTGCCAGTATTTTAAACTTTGTGTGAAAACACGTGTGATTTTTCCTTTATTTATTTTTGCCTCTTTAATTGCAGGTGAACAAGACTCCACTACGACCTGCTGACCCATCTCGCCTGATGAACACTGGTCCTGATTTTACTCCCTCATATTTAGGGAACCTTGGGAGCAGATCAGTGGGAGGACCTCGTGGCCCGGTTAGCTAATTTTACAGTTTTTAAAAGACACTTTTAAGCATTAACTTGCATTATAGTTAATAGGTTTACCAATTGTGTCGTCAGCACACCGTTTTTATACTTTTGCACTTGAGACGTGATGGCCTGAAGTAAAACAATCTCCCTCTGTGCCTGTCTTCCTACAACATGCTGGAGTACTTGTCTGATGTTTTTTGAGATAAAGAGGTGTATTATGAGCTGACATGACACAAAAGTGCAATGAATGCCAGCAGTTGTGATGTTATGTTTGGCAGACAAGCTGTTTGCAAAGGCAGAGATCTCTAGCGTAAACTTTTTGTTTAGTGAAGTTTCTTCCTACTAGCTTTTTAAAATATTTATGCGTTTCTCTCCATTTAGCCATCCGGGCCCCGTCGCTCTCAAACCAAAAAAATTATCACCAGCATGTCGCTAAATGATGACGTGCAGCTCAGCAAGGCTGAGAAGGCCTGGAAGCCCTCTGTGAAAAAGGCCACTCGTAGCCGTGTTGATGAGCCTGAAGAGGAAGACCCAGAACAGGCCAAGACTCAAGAGCTGTTCAAGCGTCTGCGGAGCATCCTCAACAAGCTGACGCCACAGAAGTTTCAGGAGCTGATGAAACAAGTGACAGAGCTGACGATAGACACTGAGGAGAGGCTGAAGGGAGCCATCGACCTCATCTTTGAGAAGGCCATCTCAGAGCCCAACTTCTCTGTGGCCTACGCCAACATGTGCCGCTGCCTTATGGGGGTGAGTCTAGTGAAGGTTGGATGTTGTGCTTTGATCATATGCTCTAGTGATGACTTCTGTTTAGGCCACGTGTCTGGGCCACTGAACTTTTTGTGATGGTATTGAGGAACTGAAGGAGCATACTCTCAGCTACATATTTGTTAAATGCAGTTGAATGGAAAACGTGCGTTTAAAACCCCCTGGGTGACATTGAATGTTGTCTTCCACCAGCTGAAAGTCCCCACTTCAGACAAGCCAGGAGTTTTTGTGAACTTCCGCAAACTGCTGCTCAACCGCTGCCAGAAAGAGTTTGAGAAGGACCAGGATGATGATGAGATCTTTGAGAAAAAGCAAAAGGAATTGGAGGCTGCCAAAGACGTAAGAACTGTCAAAACCACCGTTCAGATTTAGAGTAAACTTGTCATATGACTCGTACACTAAGCACAAACTTGTATCCGCCTGCAGGGTGAGGAGCGTGAGCGCTTCAGGGTAGAGCTGGAGGAGGCCAGAGATAAAGCTCGACGCCGCTCACTGGGCAACATAAAGTTCATTGGTGAACTGTTTAAGCTTAAGATGTTGACAGAGCCAATCATGCACGACTGTGTCGTGAAACTACTTAAGAATCACGATGAGGAGTCTCTCGAGTGTCTCTGCAGACTGCTGTCCACTATTGGTAAAGACCTGGATTTTGAGAAGGCAAAGGTAAGTAAAGCATGGACTAACACTAATATATGTACACGTTAAGATGTCTCCTGTGATGACCTTGTTTTTGTGCCACGTGTCTGGGCCACTGATCATTAGTGATGGGTTGAGGAACTGAGGAGGCAGTTCTCGATGTATCATTAGGTACACACAGTTTGTCATTTGGTACCTGTACCTCATAAAATTCACTCTTTTCTGTGTCCCCGACAGCCTCGCATGGATCAGTATTTTAATCAGATGGACAAGATTATTAAAGAGAGAAAGACTTCATCAAGAATCCGCTTCATGCTGCAAGATGTTTTGGACCTCAGAAGGGTAATTGTTAAATCATATTCAACATTTTAGAGCAATAAAGAACTGATAGCCAGCATTTATCATGACTTGAGTTAGTAGTGTATGTATCTCAGTGTTTATATACAGTACAGTCTGAAGGGTTTTTTTTTTTTTTTACCAGGGTAGCTGCATAGCAGAGACCACACTCACAAACGTCTGGTGCACACCCAGTTGTTTTGTTCTATAAGCAGTGCTAAAATAAGACAGTGAGTACTCGGTTCAGAAAAGGGCGTCACGGGTTACTGCTGGTAGGCTTCAAAGGGGTAAAGGGTTAGTTTGAAAAAAAAACATAAATTTTTTTTTCTGTCCGTTGAGAACGTCATCATCAGCATCATCAGGCATAGATTTATGCTAGATGGATATCAAACCATGTCACTGGTGTGGTGGTTCTTGATAACATTCAGCTGCTTGCCCTTTCAGTATCTCATCTCCAACGTCTTGGCCTGCAGTTGGTGACGACAATTCTTGTTCCGCTCTAGAGATTTGCTGTGAACAGGAGGAACACTGGAAAGCGGTTTATGTTGATCATACTGAAGCTGCAGAATAGAACAAGGATTTCATTTTTTCCCCCTTTTCTTTTATGTCACAAAGGGCTTAAAAATGAAAATATTTGACGTAAAACTGTGTTATTGAGGGTGGATGTGCTTTTTGTCTCAGGTTCACCTATCAGAACATTTGTACTATTACAAATGTAATCCAAAACACAGACAGAAACACCCCAGAGTGGCTCACAGGTGTTAATTGTCTTCTGTCTCTGATCCACAGAATAACTGGGTGCCTCGTAGAGGAGACCAGGGTCCTAAGACAATTGATCAGATTCACAAGGAAGCAGAGATGGAGGAGCACAGGGAACAGATGAAAGTCCAGCAGCAGCTCCTGTCCAAGAAGGAAAGCAGAGACAGGTTCACGGGAAACATGGGCAGCCGAGGCCCTCACACACCAGGAGGTGGCCGGACCAGCCAGCCTCAGGATGAGGGGTGGAACACAGTCCCCATCTCCAAGAACAGACCCATCGACACCACCCGCCTAAGCAAGATCACAAAGGTAACGTCCGAAAATTCATGTGAAGGCTTGAGCTCTTTCTCAGGCCTCTTGAAAATGAATATAACTTTTTTGTTTCCCTGTAGCCTGGTGCTATGGATTTCAACAACCAGCTGTTGGCTCCGGGTGGCAAAGGCATGTGGGGCAGCTGGGGAAAAGGCAGCAGCGGAGGAACTGGAGCTAAACCAGCGAGTGGAGACCAGGGTAAGACCTTCAGCTTTCTTCTAAAACACAGCATTGCTTAGTGGCTGTTTGTGGTTTGGCCTCTTAATCTATTCATTTCCATCTTTCTAGACTCTGGGCGTCCAGGTACCAGCACTCTCAACCGCTTCTCTGCCCTACAGTCTGGGTCATTGATGTCTTCAACAGACTCTGATCGCAGAGTTCCTCAAAGGTACTCAGAAGCACCAAATATTTTATCATTAATTAGTCTGCTTCTGCTTTAGTTGAGTACTTAATTCACAAATTTTAGTTTATCACTTGTCATAGGCACTCTTATTTTTTACTTTATGTTGATGTCACATTTTTCAAAACACATTTTACTGGCATCTAGTTGTGAGGTTGCAGATGGCGACCACTTGAATACTAATCTTCCTCCATCTGGCCTCCCCTTTGTATACAAGAGCCTACTGCGATCTCAAAAAATACAAAACGTTTAGTGGTACCGTTCAACATGATTACAAATTGATTGAGTGTGTTATTAAAATGACCTCTTTGTGTCTCCTTTACCATTAGGTCGAGTTCGAGCCGCGAACGTGGGAGCAACAGGGACAGGAGCGACCGCAACAGGGATCGATTTGACAGATTTGATCGCAGCGAAGGACGGGAAGCGAACCAAGTCACCAAGAGAAGCTTCAGCAGAGAGTCGCAAGAGCGCGGCGGGAGGGGAGGAGATGGCAGATCTTCGACTGAATCTGTGCGCCGCGTCGCCAGCATGACAGACAGTCGAGACAGAGGAAGCAGGGATCGGGGAAGCAGAGACCGAGGAAGCAGAGATAGAGGAAGTCGGGACAAGGGTAGTGACTTTGTCCCAGGTATGAAATAAAGAATTAAAAAGAGTTGAATAGAGAAAGATGTGGTTTAAAGAAAAGGACATAAAGAACAATGAGCTTCAAGTTGTATTTTTACCTTTTTCTTCAGTTAAGCGTGAGAGCGCTCCCACTCCTCCTCCATCTCTCCCTAAACCTGCCTTGACTGAAGAGGAAGTGGAGAAGAAGTCGCATGCCATCATTGAAGAATACCTCCACATCAATGATGTCAAGGTGCAGACTTGCCTCTAACAATCAGAGTTATACTTCCATGTTTAGAAGTGAACCGTTTTAACAGCATTGCTTTGTGTCACTCTGGTGCTGTAGGAGGCATTGCAGTGTGTGGTGGAGCTCAATAGCACATCACTGCTGTACGTGTTTGTGCGGAACGGCTTGGAGTCGACGCTTGAACGAAGCACCATCGCTCGGGAACACATGGGCCTGTTGCTGCACCAGCTTGTAAAGGCAGGGACTTTGCCCACGCAGCAGTACTACAAAGGGTAAGCATGTAACAGGAAGAACGTCGCCTGGTTTCAACTAAAATCTACACTCGATGGATGTTCTCGAGCAGATGGAACTAAAGCAGATTCTTTTGCAGGCTACTAGAGATTCTGGAGGTAGCAGAAGACATGGCCATAGATATACCTCACATCTGGCTCTACCTGGCTGAGCTTATTACTCCTATGCTCCACGAGGGAGGCATCCCTATGGGACAGCTGTTCAGGTGAGAGCTTAATGTCAGCGGTCACATTTCAAATAAGTGAAAGCAAACTCGAATACTTTGACTTTAGAATATAGTCTGATGGAAATGGACGTTTTGAAACTGTAAATAGTGTTGGATTCGTTTTCCAGAGATTCTTTTGTTGACGGTGTTTCTCGGAAATAACGATTTTAAGCTAAATTTAAAACTAGGTCACTTATTTCCAGCTTTAAAATGAGATAAACGAATTATATTCCAGCTGTAAGAAAAATGGGAGCTTAATTTAGTGCATCTGTGTCTTCAGGGAGATCTCAAAGCCTCTTGTGCCTCTGGGGAAGGCCAGCGTGCTGGTGGTACAGATCCTCAAGTTGCCTTTGTAAAGAAAGGTAACCGAACACACTCGTTTTATTACCTTGTGTTCCACATGTTTTTTTTGGTTTTGGTTAAAAAAAAAAAAAGAGAGAGAAAGAAAAAGAAATAAAAGCCACAGATATTTGATTATCTGGCCCTTTTCCCCCCTTAAGACCCCCAAGAAGGTTGGAGCTTTGTGGACAGAGGCTGGGCTAAATTGGAACGACTTCTTGCCCAAAGATGAAGACGTCAACAAGTTTGTCACCGATCAGGTACGTGCAACACATCCAGGTTTTAGACGATAAAACACTTGTCTGCACTTTTGGAGTTTTGTTTAGTGGTCTAAAAATGTTAGGATACGTTTAAAGCAGCTGTAATTGGTCTATTTTGTAACAACAAAGCTTAAAATGGTAACGAGAAAGCAGCACATCCTGCACAGCACCAAAGACAGACAAACACAGCTGGAGTCTACCTGGTGGGCAGAGATGAAAGCAAGAGAGATTTTTGCTTGTGGGGATTTACGATTAGAAACAAGTTACTCCGTGTCTTCAGGCTTTTTTTTTTTTTATTTATTTATTTTTTTTTTACACATTGTATTGTGTATTTCAGAAAGTGGAGTTCACCGTGGGAGAGGAGATGGAGCCCAAAGAGGCCAGTAAGAAGAAGGTCCTCAGCGGAGAGGAGATCAGCAAACAGCTGGACAGACTCCTCCAGGACAAGGCCAACAATCAACGCATCAGAGACTGGATCGAGGTGTGTGTGAGTGTGTGAGGCAGTACAGAGTGTTTTCAGACCTGAACACTTTGTGCGTGCTGTTATTTTCCAGTGTTGGTCATGTTCCCTCCCTCCAACTGCATTTTGTTTCCTATTTTCAGGCTAACTTGGACGAGCAGCAGACTGCGTCGAACCAGTTTGTACGAGCATTGATGACATCAGTGTGCCAGTCTGCTATCATATGTAAGTATGACTAATACACCACGAGCTGCCTCTTTTTCTGTGTGTGTGTCTATGATTTAGTCTTTTTCCTTTTCGCAACCCAAGCTCAAATTCTGAAGTATGGAAAATATAGTTGTTGTTTTTTAAATAAATTAAAACGGATTTATTTTATAGTAAATTTTAATAGCGCTTACTTTTTAAAAAATCACACTTTCTGGTTTAAAAACTTGTTCACTTCGTTTCAGGTGACAACCCGTACAAGGTGGATGCACAGCAGATCGGCCAGAGAGCCTCTCTGCTGCAGAGATACCTGTACGACGAGCAGAAAGAGCTGCAGGCCCTGTACGCCCTCCAGGCTCTGATGGTGCACATGGAGCAGCCTGCTCGTGAGTTTCCCCACTTACAGTGAACTATAATACTGCCAAACATACAAATCTGATTGGTTCACTTATAAATATTTAGATACTGAAGCATCTGTTAAATCCAGGCGTCAAAGTCGCCAATGATTCAAAGTGTGATTTTAATGTTGTTTCCTCAGCTGTTGCGTCTTTTTGGCAACATAAGCAAATGATCCCAAATTTCATGAGACTGAGCGGAGACGAAACTGATCTCAAGGCTTACTGTAATGGGGTGATACTGGTTTCAGTCGTGCAGCTGGGCTGATTATAAGGTTGGGAGAACTTAAAGAAGTCACATGGATGAGTGATGAGATGTACCTCCCACTGATAATGTCGCTCAGCTTTCTGAGATTTCTTTTTTGTTTAACCTGGATTCTTGATCGTGCATCGAGACACAGCAGGAAGATACCATAAATCGGTTCAGATAATGGCACAAGATGGCAAATTTATTGGCCTTTGTAAACTATTAGTGATAAATGTTCTCTGGATGAGTCTCGCTCCCTCCAAGTCTGTCTTTGAATTATTTCAGAGATTTTTTTTTTTTTTTTTTTTTAAATGTTACTAAAGTCCAGTAAGCTTGTATAAAGAGCACAAATCAAGCAGAAATCTTCCCTGTGAGCTTGTTTCAAATTCAGCTGACAGTAGCTGTCGCTCAGAGTAATCGAGCAGGGACATGTAACCAAATCAGCTGTTTGCTGGAAATTCAATGCTTCGTCTATTTTAAAAAGCCTTCACGTCACTGTAAGCAGTCTTGTTGGCATATACAAAGTTCATGTTTCCCCATAGAAAGGAAAAAAAACTTAAAGTCAGCTTTTAAGCGAAAACTACAAAATCAACTGTTACAAAGTATCTTTATAAATTTGCATTATTGTATCTACTTTCTAATCAATCCAGTCCTTTTTGACCACTTGAAATAGTTTTTATAGATCAGCAATGTTATGTTGTCATTTTTGCTTCCCAGATCATTCTTTAAAAAGATGTTTTTAATGTTTGTGAGACTTTTTACCTGGATAAATAAAGGATCTGTAAAATTCCCTTTGCCAAACACGGATTGCAGCTTCTTCCCTGACAGGAATGTTTCTCTGGATCGCAATGACTTGATATCATTCACATACTCTATGTGCTGTTGGGTGCAGCTTTTGAGGGGGGGAAAAACAAAAAACAGCTGCTGCTCTAAAGTAATGTGTAATTGGTCATGTGATGATCACAGGCATTAAAAAAATGGACCTTGTTGATTGGTGTGAAACACAGCTCCTTATCAGAAAAGATCTGCCTGTATTTCCAGGTTGTTTTTGTTCAGGGTGAAAACGGATAAAATCATCATGTATACAGCAGCTGTGTATTCAGGGTATCAAAATTTAAAGATGAGACTGAAGGTTTTTGTAGTGTTGCTGCTGTAGGGCCTGAGTCATTTTTGCCTGAACACAGTAATGGAAGTGGTCTATTTTGGAGGAAAACACATTCTTGGGGTGTTTTATTTATTTATTTTTTTAATGGCGTTATAAACTGGATTGGAGGGTTGAAACAGAAAAGCCTAATCACTAAAAGAAACGTGTTAATTAGGATTTGACCTACTGATTACCTCTTTATAGCTTTTCAAGTGTCCCTGACTCAATGCAAATAGAAACAATTTTAAAATGGAGCTGTTAATAAAGCTTCTATAATGCTCTAATTTTGTCTCTGCAGACCTGCTGCGGATGTTCTTCGACGCCTTGTATGATGAGGACGTCATTAAAGAGGAGGCCTTCTACGAATGGGAATCCAGCAAAGACCCGGCAGAGCAGACAGGCAAAGGCGTGGCCTTGAAGTCGGTCACCGGCTTCTTCACCTGGCTCCGCGAGGCCGAAGAGGAATCTGACAAGGACTAAAATACTGAACTAAAAGCTGCCGCCAGAGCTCTGCAGGCGACCATGGAGAGTCATGGACAGTATTGCCAGAGAGGCAGACTCGAATCAATCCTCAATGAGGATAAATCTTTATTGTGTTCCTTTTTTTTCTTCTTTTTTTGGAGGGATGGACTCTGAAAAACAATCATTTCTTTTCTACCTTCCCTCTCCTGCTTCCTCATTATTTCTCCACCTGCTTGTCACAGCAAGTGTCCTCATCAAAGCAAACTTGAAAATGCAGGTTTCAGCAGGATTACTCATTAGCGAAGTGTGAAGTATCCCACATCACTACGAAACTTTCTATGTCAAAGTAAAGCAAACCAACGGGCTGCTCTTTCACCCCTTTAGACGATTCTAATGACAAACAACCTTTCTGATCTACAAGAGGAAACAGCAGGGCGTGAAGTGTAGCGGGTGCGTGGGTGGGTTGGTGGAGGGGGGTTTATCAACATGCCATAACATTTGTTCAGTCCCGACACGGCTCTTATGTCCTTGTCCTTTTCCGGAGTGTGCAGCATGACTGAAGTGTGTTCCTATTAACGATCCAGTGGACAAAACGTTACAGTGTACATGAACTAATCTTAATTTGACGGAGTTTTTAAAGCAAAGGTTGTCTATTTTCTCTCGTTTCCTATCATGATAAACTAGCAGAGGACAGAAACACAGAGGGCTGATGTTGACCTTTGACCTTGACTACTAGGGGGTGGTCTTAATGCTTCCTCTTTAAAGCCATTCTCTCCCATCCCCCAGTAGTGAACCACACTGACTGACTCTTCATCTTTTACCTCTTCTGTACTTAAACCTGAGCTGTTGTAGAGGACACTTAACGACCCAATCACCGTTAAAACTTGAAATCTACAGAAAATGACTTGATAAAATATATAAAGTTTAAAAAAAAAAAAAAAAGACAGAAATGATCCGAAAGCCTTTTCTACTTTAAGTGGAAACTAGTTTCAGGATTTCAGGAGCGTTCTGTAAATATATAATAATAATAATAATGATGATGATAATAAACTTTTTCAGTTTTATTTTTCAGAAACAAATTGCTGATGTAATTGCAGTGTCTCCTTATCCAGCAGAAAACCGCAGTTGTCCGGATGCAGAGAGGTGCTTTAGATAATCCATTGATTATTAGTTTTATTTGAATTTTGTAAATATTTTCTTTCCTTTTTTTTTTTTTTCTTTTTTTTCCGCTTTCGTTATTTAAAAAAAAATTATTGCTTCTTTTGCATCGGAAACTGGAAAGGTAATGGAACATTGCAAATAAAGGACTTATTAAGTTGCTGAGCCGAGTTTTGGTTTTTGCCTCTGATGATGATTTTACATTGAACTAAGGCCACTCTCACCTGAAACCAGACCAGTTTATTTTCAATTTGTGTTTTTGTTTTTTGTCATGTGTAAGTTAACACAGGGTCGACGTGTGTGACAGCAAAACGTGTTTGATGAGATGAAAAACGAGTCCCTCCACTGTGGTTTTACTGATCCATATTGCAATCAGTTTCTAGTTTTGAAGATTTGTCCATGCAGACCTACAAATATAGGAAAAGTGCCTTAGTACCAACTGAGAATGACTTCAACACCACAATCTGAGTATTGTTACTGACCGTGTTCATCCTTTAATGACCACAGACCACAGTGTACCCGTCGTCTGGTCAGGGCAAGTGGCTTTATTGTCATTCCAACCATGTGCAGTACACAGTGAAACAGGACAACGGTCCTCCAAGACCATGGTGCTACATATAACAGACAATAAACACAGGACTACATAATAAAGTGCAGGTGTGCAAAAACTGCAAAAAAACAAAAAGAGTGCAACACCAGACAGAACAGAATGATGCAGAAACAACAGTGCAATAGAAAAGTGTGATGGCTGGTTCCAGTAGAACAACGCACAAAGCTGAAATCATCACAAACTGGCTTTGTGAATGTACTCAGTCACCAGATCTCAATCCAAAAGAGTACCCTTGGGATGTGGTGGATTTGGAGATTTGCATCATGGATCTGCAGCACCTCTGTGATGCCAGCATGTCAGTGCGAACCGAAATCAACGAGGAATGTTTCCAGCACTTTGAATCTGTTATTTTAAAATATACATTTCCTGACTTAAACCCTGATGTTACAAATTGATTTTCAGAGTAACAGATGATGCACTTTTATTTTAAAGTGTCAATCTACATAAACTATAAGAAGATATCGGGTTATATGTCGTTGTGACTATTGTCGAGGCCTTGTCCAAATCATGATATGATGCCATATAAACACATTGTAAATGAATTATAATGCAAATGAATGAATGGATCTGTAGCAGTCCCCCGGACCAAGGAAGAAATAGAGAGAGCCTCGACGGGTGCAGTAATTTTTACTTTAAGATTCATTCAGAATCTAACAGTGCAGAGGTGCGCCAATGCACCGTGAAAACTAAACAGAAACACAAAATACATTTTCTTAGACGCTTATTACAAATATGAACTCAAATAAAGCAGAAAATACAACAAAATATCAAGTAAGAAAACAAATACAACTTAAAACATGTACCTCGCTCCGCAAGATAGCTCTTTAGATACAACATTTTCTCACACACAGGTAAAGGTTTGTCACCAATTAGTGCCATAAAGGATACCTTCCAATCCATAAACTTTAGGGGGTCGCCACTAAAGATGGTGGGCTCAGGTACAGGAAGCCTGTTTAGGGTAAGAGAGCTGGCAAGGGCTTGAACTAAACTAAGTTCTTCACGTTCTGGAGTAGTATTGTGAGGTCTAAATGTCGGTGCTCGTGGATTTAAAGAGAGCCGTGTTGCGCTGTTGGGGAGATTTGCGGAATTTTCTAAGTTGTAGCAGGACACTTGATCATAGCTTTCAATGTCATTTTGAGCGCTAAGGGCTCTTACTCGTGCAGCTGCTACTTTCACTTCACTGTCTGCCTTTAACTGTTGAAGTTTAGTCTTTTCCTCCTCCAACTTTGCCTTTGTTTCCACTTCCTTTATTTTCCACTCATTTTCCATTTGGCTGATCTTGGTTTCCTGTGCCAATATTTCTTGTGTGGCCTTTGCTTGTTCCACTTTGGCTGCAAGTTCAGCTTCTGCTTCCACCTCACGACTGCCAGTAGAATCTGCCTTTGAGCGTGCGACTGAACCCTCTGGGAATGACGTTTCAGTCTTTTATTAAATGTTTAGAGAGTTCACTGTCGGAGGCTGCACGGTTTTGACCTTTAACCTCGGATCACGGTTTTAATAGGTTTTTCTTTTGCTCATTTTTTTTTTTAAAGTCTGATTTGTGCATCTTGTCGCTCACAAAACTGGACAAATAAGGTCAAACTCGTGACGGCAACCCGTTTTTTGGAACGATCACCCCCTTTTTTATTTTTACTGCAGTAAGTAAATTTCAACACATCCGTCCTGCGTGCGTACTGCTGGTGCCTCACTATCAGACGAAAAGGATTAAAACGTGCGGTTTCTAGGAAAGACTGGAGCTGCAGGTTGCTGTGTCTTCTTGGCTGCATGGAGGGGGGGGGGGGGGGGGCGGGTGCAATGACACCGCCTTGCGTTGATGACGCTTGCCATCGGGAGACATTCGGACAGCCTATGTAACCCACATAGCGAGCAACAAATGGTGCGTCCGTCTGTGTCGGAGATGTAGCTGATGCTGGAGTTGGGAAGATGTTTCCGCCGTCAACGTCGCTTTAATGCTCTATTGCAGACCCTGCAGCTGGAGGACGAACAGCGGTGACATATGTTGATCGGATTGGAGACGTTACAGGCATTATGATGAGCCGCCGCGGTCCGACTTACAGGTAGGTACCGAGAGTGGCTGTGCGGGGAACGATTCCGACCACACGAACCCCAACAGAGCGGTAGAGGTGCAGATAAAGGGCAGGTGCTGTTGGTGTTTACCCGATGCGGGTATGGAGCTATGGTATGCAGATGGAGACCTTCAGAGGTTCCCGGGGACCTGCTGCTGCAGCATCCGCACTTCTCCTGCGTTATTTTCTGCGTAATCTGTCATCAATGGCGGGGTGATGTGTTATTCAGCATCAGCGTTCCGCTTCTGTTGCTTGAATGCACATTTCCAGAAGAAGAAAAAAAAACCCTCCTTACATATGAGCACTGCAGCTTCCTCCGAGCTGAAGATGTTTGGCTGCAGACACGCTGGCTTAGCTCGATCCCACTTGTTGGTCCCCTAAGTCACAATCAGTGTCTCTGGAGGTGTCAGACGACACATCAGCCCTGTTGTATATGTTTAGTCACGCATATGTTAATGTCAGGAAGTCGCAAATTGGTCTTCCTCTGCAGGGAGTGGACAAAATAATCCAAACACCTCGTGAGGGGGAAAAGGCCTAGAGCGAGTTAATTAGAAGCGCAGTTACACGTGTGGCTGTTATTATCATAGGTGCTAATTAGCAGCATTTGTCAGATGTAAAAATTAAAAAAAATTAAAAGGGGGGGGGGGATGTGTGTTTGCTTGTGTCTGCGCGCACGCTTAAAAGCACGTCACGTAATTAACTGCTCCAGAGAGGCCAAATTATATGCAGGTGCACTGGTTGGGGGAAAAAAAAGAATGACACACAAGATGTACAAATGCATGTGTGATGTTTTTGAATCATTTATTTTCTTCTGTTATTATTATTTATTATTGAATAGAAACAAAACTGACATTTTTTTTAATCACAAATAGTTGCTCATTAAGTTGATTGAAGGTTACATTTTTTCTGTGGTCGCCTGTGGGCTGACGATATTAAAATAGTAAAACTGCAGACAAATGTAAAGCAAATGAAGATCATCGTCTATTACCTGCACCTTTTTAGAGGTTCCCATAATAAGTTTGAGTGATTAATGGGATAGGAAATAAGATTTAAATAAGAATAAGAGACCATATTTTTTGATCCCAGAATTCTACTAGAGTGGCTTTGCATTGTTCAAAATATCCCTTATTTCTCCTGCACAGTATATTCACTCTGAAACAAGTAGTTTTAGTCGTTGCCCCTCCCATTTAAGACACCTATCTATCTGCCCCTTGCAGACACAAGGTTTGAGCAGGTAGGTGAGGCTTTTGGCTCACGCTCACATGTTCTGATCTTACAGTTTGAAACTGTTACACTGTTACATTTCTGACAGAAATATAAGGGAACTCTTAATGAGTACCCTTTAATCTTGTTCAGACTCTTAATGTTCCCTGACATTTTCAGTTTCTTTTAAATTATTAAAGGAAAGAACAGATTATGGAAAACTGCAGGACAAAAACTCACGTCACAGGCAGTTTTGGACACGTCTCCATTTGTAGTCAAGGCAGACTTAATTTCCATATGTCCTAATCCACATTTGCAGCAGTGGCTGTCTTTGATATTCAGGTTCAAGTAAAAGCTGTAGATTTATTGTGCCTGCATGATTAAAGAGGCGAGCTGTCGGTCTCGCTGGAGGGAGCCGCTCAGAGCTGTACATGCTGGACATGTGTTGTGTTTATCAGCCTTCAGCATGAGTGACGTCTCACAGGTGTTTAACAGCTGAAGCTTTCCTCTGAACAGAGCTGGTTGCACCTTCATATCACGTCCTCCCAGAGTCCCTACCCACCTTTTTGCCTCTGACACTCATTTACTTTCATGGCTGACTTCAGTGTGAGCTTTTAAATGCTGTCAGGGGCCTCGTCTTTCTTAGCCGCTTTGGAGGCCAATCTGCTTAAGGATATCTGTCCACTCATGCATGTGCTCACAGTTGCCTTTCCTGCTAGTCAGATGGCCTGAAAACACGACATTTTACAAATCCATCTTGTGCTCCGGCTACTGTAAGCCACATTGTAGATTTTGCTGACCCATCACATCTGCTCAGTGTGGCCATGTGTGTTTGTTGTGGAGTTAGTTAGGTAGCGCTATCATTTTAATCTGCAGCTTTGCAATGAGGAGGCCCAGCTGGAGCTGCTTACCCGTGCTGGTCACACGCCATATGTTTGCTCAGACGCATGGAAACTGCCACAATTGCGCTCGCCTCCCTCCACCCCAACCATTCTAACCGGTTGCACAGGCTTATCGTGGCTTTAGCATCTGTGCGGTAAATGTAGGCCATTGATGTTTGCTTGTCAGGCTGGTGGTTTAAACCAGTGAACGCAAGCTGTGACTTTTAGTCGTTTGTGCGCTGTGCCGTGATACCATCTCTGCACGTCCACGATGAAGCTGAGGTCCAGGAGTAGAGAAAGAATGGAGACAAGAAGAGAGGAAGAGGTAGGAAAATCAAGAGGTTTTATTTCTTGAACTCGGTCTGTGCGCCAGCTTTGGTGTCATCTGTAATAAAAGCTGTACAATATAAACAAGTGTGGGAATACTGAAATGGCAGACTAATTCTGAATGTGGCGCACAAATCGAGTTTTTCTTTCTAAAAACGAATAATTTTGTTTTACAGGTGAAATTTGAGGAGATTGAAATGATTCCAAAGTCCGGAAAATCTCCTGCAGACTCACGGAAATCTGCCGGCATTCATGAGTTTGCAGCGCTTGCCAGATCCTCCTTGAATGGTGATGACCTTTCTAGCACTAGCCTCGTTATCATCTATATGCTGTGAATTTAAACATGAAACCCTGGCCTTTACCTCTCCACCGTCCAGGTATCTCTCAGGCAGTGAGAGACCACATGACAAAGCCCACCTCGCTGGCTCAGGGCCGGGTCGCTCACCTCATCGAGTGGAAAGGTTGGCCTAAACCTGCAGCTCCTTCACTGGCCGCACACTCCCAGTTCAGCTCCTACTGCAATCTGACTGAAGGGGAGAAGGAGGCTCGTTTTGCTGCAGGTACTCACTTCTTTGACCTTCTGACCTCTCAGCCAGCAGAATGTTTGATATTCAGATTAAAATGCTATTCGAGACACACATACAGGATAATTATATGTAAATTTTTGTGTGTGTGTGTGGGAACATGCATCCTCTCGTCTGGCTTTCTCTCACCTTCTGTCATGCATCTAATGCCCTAAAACTCCTGCATGTCAGCGGTTTGCTCCGCCCACCATCGTGTCTCCTGGGTGACGGCTTGTCTTGGCAGCAGATGGTGGCCTGTTAGATACTCTCCCCAATCACTTCACTGGCCACCAATGGTACAGCAGCTCCTGTTGTTTTGCTGTGACTCATCATCTGTGGCACCAGTGCCATCGGTGTGGATTGATCGAGAGCAAAAGAGAGAGAGAGGCTGACTGATATGCAGCTGCGTATGCCACACAGCGAAGCTCGCGAACTTAAACAATTAGCTGTGTTATGATAATATTAAATTGAATGAAATTATTTTCTGTAATGAATTTTTTGGGTCACTTTAAGTAAAAGCAGAAAACTATGTGTTAGTTTCTTTTTTATGGGTCATTTTTTGAAGCCGTTTGAATAGGTAACCCTGGGAATTCTGATTTGACGCTCTTATTTAAGGCTCATAGTGACAGAGATGACTCAGACAATGTCACACTCAGGTAAATTAGCAAATAACAGGAGGATAGAAATTCACCTTTACTCCTCCCTTTTGTATTGCCTGGACCATTAACATCCAGAGAAGATTGTTGCTTCCATCTGCAGTAATTTATATTTGTTGCACGGTTGTGTTGTGGGACCTCGCTGCACTTTAACATGTGTATGTGAAAGGGTGGAGGCAGAGAGAGGCAGCAAGAATCCTGGTCATGTAAACAACTTAATAGACATGGCATGAAGAGGACCATGGGTTGCAATGTGGCTTGCAGTATGAGTATAAGCTGAGCTATCAGCTGGTCCACGTCATCACTAGAATACTCACTTTGTTTCTGTCCCGTATAAGATGTTGTGAGATAAAGATAAGATAAATCATTCACTTTTTTTCTCACCGTATTGCAGACAACATTAGTAAATACACAGTTTAGAGTTTGAAATTACCTTAATCTAGCTTCATTTGTCGGACCTGTTTTCCTGCTAGGAGTGGCCGAGCAGTTTGCCATTGCGGAGGCTAAGCTACGTGCTTGGGCATCTGTGGATGACGATGATGAGGAAGATTTCAATGATGAAGACTCCCACATCAGTGGACAGACTCACACGGTATCCAGCCAAAACTCAGGTATCCAACTTTGCATCATTCTACATCAAACATCTCATCTTTGCACCCTGTCACCTCATCAGTAAATCCACTTCCTGGTCTTCTGACTCTTTGTTCCTCCTTCAGAAGGCACCATCTACAGTTCCACCTTTGGAGCACCGCCCGGGGTCGACCGCACTGAGACGCCACCATCCGATGATCCCCTGGGCTCCCACAACAGCAGCCTGCCCTGTGGCAGGCTAGCAACTGAAAATGCCCCACAGTCATCACAAAGCAACTCACCCACTTTGCCCAGCGACTCCATGAGTACGTGTCTGGAGGAGGAGGAGGAAGAGGAGGAGAGGCTGGACAGCCTCGAGGAGCAGCCGGCTCCTTTGCAGGAGCACCGCAGCGAAGTGTGCATCCACAGCAAGCCCGAGTGGAGACCGAGGTGCAGGAGCAGCAGGTTTGACTCCTGCTACTCTACCTCTCACTCTGAGTCTCCTGGAGAGGAGGACGAGGAAGACGAGGAGGAGGAAGGCAGCGTGTTTCACGAGGTCCGGGTGTGGCACTGCAGCCCCAGGAGCTTTTTCTCTGACCGGGCGTCTTCCGGGGTGGCGTCATTCGATGAGGAAGAAGAAGAGAGAGAAGAAGCAGAGGGAAAAAAAGAGTATTTGATGTGATGTGTCGTCCACCTTTTTGTCCCCTTGAGTCTGTGTTGATTCTGGATATTATGCTTCATCCTTACACCTCTCCTCCTCCTCCTTCCTCTTCTCCTTCCTCCTGCACTCATTCTGTCTCCTGTCTCTCATCCTCCAGGCCTTTCATACTGATCTTGCTCCACTGTTTATCGCTGCTGTAAACAGTCAATATGTTGAGAGAGTTCAATCAGAATGTAATGCTGTTGTTCACTAAGTTTTGTACGTTTATTTTTTGTGTGTGTGTGTGTGAACAGTCATGTGTTGCTATTGCATTGGTTTTCTATGGATATTTTCTAGTGTTGTTTCCTCTGGGTCACGCTGTGTCACGTGGGTTGGGCTCTGTTTGATATTGAATGCCTGAATGTCTTGCATATATAAATATGAGTTTTTGAAAGAAGATACTTTGTTGTTTTATTTTTTTCTCTGCAATCCAAAAAGCAAGAAAGAAACAAGACTGCTCGTTTACCCTTCCAATGCAGTTTTTTCCCCTTTAAATTTAATCATTCACTCATGTACAAAAACAAGTTCATGTCCTCTGAAAAATAACAATGGCTGTTGACTGCAAATGCATAATTCTCCTATGTACAATAGCATGTGCGTAACTCTTTCATATATATATATACAAAGCATATACAGGCCAGTGCCATATAAAGGGAGATACTACAGACTTATTGCTTAACTAGATACGCTGCAATTGAGCTTATACACTCTCTAAGTTTAACTCCTTTATAATTAATCTTATATGGCAAGCACTACTTCACATTCCTAAATGCAAACAAGAAAAAAAGTTAAGACATTAATAAATCTCTGCACAGATGCCTGCAAGGAGGAAAAAAAAATAATACTCAAAACAAAAAAAGGGCTGGTTGATGTGCTGCGGTGCTCTCACACGAGACTGAAATATGGCTCAAAATTGTTCCATGAAGCGAAAATACTTACACATCATTTGAAGGTCGTAACAAGGACTCACACACACGCTTGTAGCTCTACAAGGTTTTTTTCCTTTTTTTTGGGGGGGGGGGGGGACTTGTGGGTGTCACGGGCTTCAGACAGTAGTTACATTTCTCAACGCTGCATTAGAGGTCAGGCTGGATTAAATGTCATAAAGACACGTGGTAACATATCGTGATGTTTAATATCTACAGGCCACATACGGTACGGTATATGTGTGTATTATACGTATAAATGTGTGTGTGTGTCTGTGTGTTCTCTATACAACAGCCAGTATATTCCTGTAACTCAAAGCCAAAGCGTTGTTCCGTCATCATCGCTAGACACAAATGTAGAGGCAGTTCAGTCTGCATTGCCCTTATTAAGCCAGACAAGGCTACATGTGCATTAAATTATAGTCATGGTAATTACAATGTGCTTCACTGTTCTTTAGAGCCCTGTACTAAAGCTTGGTGGACATTTAGAAGCTGCCTTTGTCGATGTGTTTATAGTTCCCAGCTCATTGTGGACTACCGGGGGCTGATGCAACCAGTATTTAATAGCAGAAAAAGAAGAAGAAAACCCGCCCAAACCTCATGAAATGCTGCAACATGAAGCTCTGACAGGACAGCAGAGTGTTATAAATAATGTAGTCTGAACCTTTACTGCATTGTTAATGTAAATTTATTGCCTATCACCGAAACACATAAAACAACACCGCAATACGTCTTAACATTATGACTCTCGGATATATAAACCCACCGCTAGTGAATAGGTAGTTGTTTGAAGTCATACCATCGTGTGCTCATTAGAAATGTTCTTTGTTTTTCTGTGCTTTCTTTTATTGTTTTGATGTTTCCACTCGCAGTTAATCGTACGTCACTCGTTTCTGTCCTTGTAATGTTTGGCATCATGTTTACAGGATGTTGATTTGGCATGAAGACCCAATAGTTACGAGTCTGATCCAGATTTGAGTGTGGCACAGAAAGTTGCACTCTCGCACACACACACACACACACACACACACACACACCAGACACACACACACATATCAGACACACATAAAAGATAAAGCTGGAGGTGGTGTTCTGTGTTTTTGCTGTCAACAAATCCCAGAAAAAAGACCAAACTAACACCATCTTACTTGACAAAAGCAGCCTGTGGTGTTGGAAGTAGGTTAGTGGGTCTGGAAACTTAATGAACCACAGAGTTGTACTGCTGGACGTGATTCTCTATTACAATAGAGGCAGGTGTAGTTTCCACCACAGGCTTCCTAATCTATCTATCAGAAACAGTACATAGCTTGTAATAAGATTTCTTTATTATTCACTACGTTTTTGTAATGTTATCTAAAAACAAGCTGCGTTAGAAAACCATTCTTGCTCAGGGGGCTGGGCTGGGGGTGTTCCTCTATTATAGTCAACAGGAGTTATATCCCTCACACATCTCTCTGGCCATGTAAATGTATTTAATCCACGCTAAAAATAATATGGATATTTAGTGTCCAAAAGCATTGGGCCCCCTACACACCACACATACAGGAGCTGCTGGTCTATGGAAACCCATGCCATGTGTCATAGTCCTGGGTGTGACCCAGTGTTTTGTATTTAACTTAGATTTCTTGATTATTTGTTATTCATGGTTTCAGTTCTCTTGAGGTTATATTTTGTTGTTCTAGTTTCACACAGTGTGCCTTCCCTGTGTCTGTGTTATATCTTCTCTGTGCTTTTTTCCCCCCCTGTACCACAGTTCATGCCTCTGTCTCAGCGTCAAGTCCGTGTCTCTGTGTTATACTTCCTGTTTTACTTTGACAGTGTGTCTTTTGTCATTGTATTCTGCTTTGCTTCCTTTGTCTTGTTAGGCCTGATTACTCCCAGCTGTGCTCTCCTCCTGTGTCTCATCCCCTCGTTATCCCTCGGTGTATATAAGCCCTGTGTTTTCCTTTGCTCTGTCTTGCGTCATGCCCTCATTATGCTTTGCGTTTCCCTCCGTCTTTCCAGCCATAGCCAAGTTTACAGTTTCTGGTTTGTTTTCTAATTGAAGTTTCTTGCTTCCTGTTTCTAGTTTAGTTTTGTATTTAATGTTAGTTTTTTTTCCAGGATAAAAGCTGCCATTTTAAGTTTATTACTCTGTCTTGAGTCCTTCATCCTGCCTGCCACATAGCACACTGTGACGCCATGAAGCTTCCAGTGCACAGTTTTTGTGCTGATCTTCCACAGCATGTCTTTATCCTGTTTTCCTTCTCTCACCCCAACCGGTTGCAGCAGATGGCCCCTCCCTGAGCCTGGTTCTGCTGGAGGTTTCTTCCTGTTAAAAGGGAGTTTTTCCTTCCCACTGTCGCCAAAGTGCTTACTCACAATCATATAATTGTTGGGTTTTTCTCTGTATGCATTATTGTAGGGTCTCCCTTACAATATAAAGCACCTTGAGGTGACTGTTGTTGTGATTTTGTGCTATATAAATAAATTTTAATTGAATTGAAAAATGTTAATGCCAGAGGACTGGAGCTCTTTGACCTCACTCTGACTCTGAGTTCCTGTGTTGCTAAACACTTCCACTTTGCAATAAAACCACTTACAGTTGATTGTGGAATATCCAGGAAGGAAGAAACTTCATGAACCAACTTGCTGCAACAGTAGCATTCTCGATCAGAGTTAAATAAAACAAAATCTGACTACTACTGTCGGAGGAGGAGCGATTCCTATGACCTGTGGATGGACAGACAGGCGGGTGACAGATGTGATGCCATAGCTAGCTTAAATAAACAAATAAAGTACATTTTTGCTCCCTGATGACTTTTACTGTAATGAGGGCTGTCCATAGAGAACAACCTTCTTAGTCCCTACTCGTACTACTCGTCCCTACAGTCACATGTACTGACGCTGAGGCATTACACGTGAAAGCACTCTGTATCCCTTTAGCATCATTGTAATTTTGTAAATTGTGTATTTTAATCCAAAGTTGTTGTTTTCTTTGTTTGTTTTTAGCATAAACCAAGTATTGTTGCCTCAAACCAACAAAACGGAAAAAAGGAAATGTTCAGCCCTAAAGGGAAGTGCAAAAGCAGCAGTCACAGATGAGACTCACCCCCCTTTTTCATGTTTTTTTCCCCACAAACCTTCCTAAATCTTTTTTTCTGTGATTTCATCCTCATTGTACTTTGTGCATTAAAATAAGATGAGAATTTTCAATTCAATTCAATTCAATTTTATTTATATAGCGCCAAATCACAACAAATGTCGCCTCAAGGCGCTTCATAGATACAGAGAAAAGCCCAACAATCATATGACCCCCTATGAGCAAGCACTTTGGCGACAGTGGGAAGGAAAAACTCCCTTTTAACAGGAAGAAACCTCCGGCAGAACCAGGCTCAGGGAGGGGCGGCCATCTGCTGCGACCGGTTGGGGTGAGAGAAGGAAGACAGGATAAAAGACATGCTGTGGAAGAGAGACAGAGATTAATAACAGATACGATTCAATACAGAGAGGTCTGTTAACACATAGTGAGTGAGAAAGGTGACTGGAAAGGAAAAACTCAATGCATCATGGGAATCCCCCGGCAGCCTACATCTATTGCAGCATAACTAAGGGAGGATTCAGGGTCACCTGGTCCAGCCCTAACTATATGCTTTAGCAAAAAGGAAAGTTTTAAGCCTAATCTTAAAAGTAGAGATAGTGTCTGTCTCCCGAATCCAAACTGGAAGCTGGTTCCACAGAAGAGGGGCCTGAAAACTGAAGGCTCTCCCTCCCATTCTACTTTTAAATACTCTAGGAACAACAAGTAGGCCTGCAGAGCGAGAGCGAAGTGCTCTAATAGGGTGATATGGTACTACAAGGTCATTAAGATAAGATGGGGCCTGATTATTTAAGACCTTGTATGTGAGGAGCAGGATTTTGAATTCAATTCTGGATTTAACAGGAAGCCAATGAAGGGAAGCCAAAACAGGAGAAATATGCTCTCTCCTTCTAGTCCCTGTCAGTACTCTTGCTGCAGCATTTTGGATTAACTGAAGGCTTTTCAGTGAGTTTTTTGGACATCCTGATAATAATGAATTGCAGTAGTCCAGCCTGGAAGTAATAAATGCATGAACTAGTTTTTCAGCGTCACTCTGAGACAGGATATTTCTAATTTTAGAGATGTTGCGCAAATGGAAGAACGCAGTCTTACATATTTGTTTAATATGTGCGTTGAAGGACATATCTTGGTCAAAAATGACTCCAAGGTTCCTCACAGTGTTACTGGAGGCCAAGGTAATGCCATCCAGAGTAAGAATCTGGTTAGATACCATATTTCTAAGCTTTTCAGCGCCGAGTACAATGACCTCAGTTTTATCTGAGTTAAGAAGCAGAAAGTTAGTGGCCATCCAAGTCTTTATGTCTTTAAGACATTCCTGCAGTTTAACTAATTGGTGTGTGTTATCTGGCTTCATGGACAGATAGAGCTGGGTGTCATCTGCATAGCAGTGAAAATGTATGCTATGTCTTCTAATGATGCTGCCTAGGGGAAGCATGTATAATGTAAACAGAATTGGTCCTAGCACTGAACCCTGTGGAACTCCATAATTAACCTCAGTGTGTGAAGAGGACTCTCCATTTACATGCACAAATTGGAGTCTATTAGATAGATATGATACAAACCACTGCAGTGCAATACCTGTAATACCTACAGCATGTTCTAATCGCTCTAATAGGATATTATGGTCAACAGTATCGAATGCTGCACTAAGGTCAAGAAGGACAAGCACAGAGATGAGTCCACTGTCAGAGGCCATAAGAAGATCATTTGTAACCTTCACTAAAGCTGTTTCTGTGCTGTGATGAACTCTGAAACCTGACTGAAACTCTTCAAATAAACCATTCCTCTGCAGATGATCTGTTAGCTGTTTGACAACTACTCTTTCAAGGATTTTTGATATGAAAGGAAGGTTGGAGATTGGCCTATAATTAGCTAAGACTGGTGGGTCTAGAGATGGCTTTTTGAGTAAAGGTTTAACTGCAGCCACCTTGAAGGCCTGTGGTACATAGCCGATTATTAGAGATAGGTTGATCATATATAAGATCGAAGAATTAATCAATGGCAGGACTTCTTTGAGCAGTTTTGTAGGAATGGGGTCTAAAAGACACGTTGATGGTTTGGAGGAAGTAATTATTGAAGTTAACTCAGAAAGATCAATTGGAGAAAAAGAGTCTAACTTAACATCAATGAAACTAAGAGTAGCTGTAGATAATATTACATCTGTGGGATGATTATTGGTAATTTTTTCTCTAATGATAAAAATTTTATTTGTGAAGAAGTTCATGAAGTCATCACTAGTTAACGTTAAAGGGATGGTTGGCTCAAAAGAGCTCTGACTTTTTGTCAGCCTGGCTACAGTGCTGAAGAGAAACCTGGGGTTGTTCTTATTTTCTTCAATCAGTGATGAGTAGTAAGCTGTTCTGGCTTTGCGGAGGGCTTTCTTATAAAGCAACAAACTATTTCTCCAGGCTAAATGATGATCCTCTAAATTTGTGACACGCCATTTCCTCTCCAGATTACGAGTCATCTGCTTTAGGGTACGTGTTTGAGAATTATACCACAGGGTCAGGTACTTCTGATTAGAGACCTTAGTTTTCGCTGGAGCTACAGTATCCAGAGTCGTACGTAGTGAGGAGGTGAAATTATTAACAAGATAATCGACCTCTGTTGGGGTAGCGTTCAGATAGCTGCTCTGCTCTGTGTTGGTACAGGGCATTGACGATGATAACAGTGGCTGGATTATATTCTTAAACTTAGTTACAGCGCTTTCAGAAAGACATCTACTTTGATAAAGTCCACTCTCCACTGCTGCGTAATCAATTATTGTAAATGTAAATGTTATCAAGAAATGATCAGACAGGAGAGGGTTTTCAGGAAACACTGTTAAATGTTCAGTTTCTATGCCATATGTTAAAACAAGATCTAGAGTGTGATTAAAGTGGTGGGTGGGTTCTTTTACATTTTGAGAGAAACCAATTGAGTCTAACAACAGATTAAATGCCATGTTGAGGCTGTCATTTTTAGCATCAACATGGATGTTAAAATCACCCACAATAATTATTTTATCTGAGCTCAGAACTAAATTAGATATAAAGTCTGAGAAATCAGACAGAAACTCTGTGTAAGGCCCAGGTGGACGATAGATGATAACAAGTAAGACTGGTTTCTGAGTTTCACAGCTGGGGTGGACGAGGCTAAGCATCAGGCTTTCAAATGAATTAAAAGTCTGTCTTGGTCTTTCATTAATTAATAGACTGGTGTGAAAAATTGCTGCCACACCGCCCCCTCGACCTGTGCTTCGAGATTTCTGGTAGTTAGAATGACTCGGGGGTGTTGATTCATTTAAACTAACATAATCATCCTGCTGCAACCAGGTTTCTGTAAGGCAGAGTAAATCAATTTGTTGATCAATTATTAAGTCATGTACTAACAGAGACTTGGAGGAGAGAGACCTAATATTTAATAATCCACATTTCACTGTTTTACTCTTTGGTTCAGATGTGGATACTGTATTGTTCTTTCTTTGTAAATGTTTAAGTTGTTTGTTGCTGGTTTTTAGTTTGTTTTTTGTCTTTTTGGAAGCAGACACAGTCTCTATGGAGATGGGTTTTTGGGGGGGTAGCAGGAGGAGAGAAGCTGCAGAGAGGCGTGTAAGACTGCATCTCTGCTTCCTGGTCCCAACTCTGGATAGTCATGTTTTGAGGGGTTTAATAAATTTGTCCATATTTCTAGAAATGAGAGCTGCTCCATCCAAAGTGGGATGGATGCCGTCTCTCCTAACAAGACCAGGTTTCCTCCAGAAGGTTTGCCAATTATCTATGAAGCCCACATCATTTCTGGGACACCACTCAGACAGCCAGCAATTTAAGGAGAACATGCGGCTAAACATGTCACTCCTGGTCTGATTGGGGAGGGGACCAGAGAAAACTACAGAGTCCGACATTGTTTTGGCAAAGTTGCACACCGATTCAATATTGATTTTAGTGACCTCCGATTGGCGTAACCGGGTGTCATTACTGCCGACGTGAATTATGATTTTAATTAATCATTAAAATCATTCTCGTGAATTAAACAAGGATCCTTGTTTAATTCACGAGAACAAGGATCCTACTGGCATATTGCCATTTTAATGTTTGTGTGCCTGGACTTTAATGACAAGTATGTTTGAGTCTTTAAGAGATTTGGGCTAATGCATTTTAAAGAGAGCAGCTTCAGTGTGAAATAGCACACTGACCAACTCCCCTCAAAACTCAGCTGTGCAGGGACTGAGAGATGGCCTCTGCTCTGCCATCATAGAGATAAAGTGTCTCAAGGAGAGACAGATCTCAAAAGGAGCAGACTGGCCTTGTGGAAGATGGGCAAAAGCAGCAAGTGAGACGACTCAGAGAAGAGCTCAAATAAAAAGTTGAGC
Source organism: Neolamprologus multifasciatus (assembly GCF_963576455.1). Lineage (NCBI taxonomy): Eukaryota > Metazoa > Chordata > Actinopteri > Cichliformes > Cichlidae > Neolamprologus > Neolamprologus multifasciatus. Next base: position 19,322,523 of record NC_140456.1, on the reverse strand, counting down.
TCTTTTAAAGCACGAAAAAGAAAAAGAAAAAACAAGTACAGACTCAGTAAAGCTCTTGCTTAGACCCTTGACCACAATCAATTAGACAAGGAGCTGAGGAGTAGTCTCTACTGAGGAGTAGACAACCCCAGATAAACACTTGTGATGCTCTAGAAGTGAGCTTCAAAGAGGAGGTGGCAAGCCGTCATGGATTATGAAGGACGTAAAAAAGGAGGAGAAGAGAAACACTGATTAAAAGAACTGGAGGAGTGAAAGAGGAGCTAGAGAGAGGCAAGAGAGGAAGATGAGGAGGTCGAACTCATCATCTCTAACTACAACCAGCTGCAAGTTGACAGCTGGATGCATGTATGTGTATAAACTCTTTGTCCAGCAGCTGGCATCTAACAAAAATGAGCTGAAATAAAGAAAAGAAGAACAAAAAGGGGAGAAAAATTAAAGCCAATGCTACTGGACCATAAATCCAGCTTAACACAGCAGAAAGGACTACAAAGAGCCCTTTCATTCCAACCCCCTGAGCCCTCTAATCAGACGTGGCATTCTTTATGAAGGCCAGCAGGGGGCGACTCCTCTGGTGGCAGGAAGACCACCAGAAAAGTGTAGTATAGTAGTGAATAGTCTATGTGAAAGTGACCCTTTCCCAAAGTTTCTGATGACTCTTTGAGTCAATCGCTAACTACAGATTATCTATAATATAATATGAGACTCTTTTTGTAAAATATGGTCGTTATTAGCTCGGAACGGAGATTATTCAGGGTATGCTCAGTGCTGTGTTCTTGGTTTCACATGTATGTATGTTTGTATGGATGTATGGATGGAGAAACCAGTTTACAAATTGTGGATTCAACTTCATTGTCTTCCGCAGGCGTAGCAGAGCAACATTTTAAAACCAAAAATCCTGATATTTGAATTTTATACCCTGTAAATATTGACTCTTTTGGTCAGAAAGTGCTACTTTTGGTCCTTCCAGGAGATTAGCTGTCAGCATTAAAAACATAAAACAAAACCAGCTTTATCCCTCATATATCTTTCAAGCACTCGCTCACTGTCATACCACGAGTATCTAGGCTGGACTTGGAGGTGAGTGTGACCCCAACAAACATAAGAAACGTCAACATTCATGAGGCGACAGTGTGGATCTGATCATTCCGACTGATCCTCAGTGTGGCCTGTGCTACCCTCGCCCCCAGGTTCGGATTGGCTGTTGTTTAGAGACGGAGGCGCCTCCTCTTGCTCCATTTCGTCTGGCTCAGGAGTTTGGTTGGAGGGGTCAAAGTCACAGGCCAGCTCCGATTCCTCAGTGTGGGAGGGGCTGCAGTCAAAAGTAAACTCAGACTGATCCTCTGTGAACGAGGGGCTTTCTTGGAGCGGCAGCTCTGACAAGGGATTTGTGATGTCGCTGGCTTCGAACTGCACGTTTGTTTCGTCCGAAAAGTTGACAGGGATCTCTTTGTACTGGAGATCTGGCTGATCCTCCACATTTGGAGGGTTGGGTTCCCGTGGCAAAGAGAGCCCCCTGTGGCGGATGCACAGCTTGTGAAGTTCAGTTACCTCGGATACATTTGTGGTGTTCCCACTGTCACGGAAACTGGCCAGCGGAGGGCGCACTTTCACTCCAGTCACCGTCACTGAGCCCTCGATGGCCTTACGCAGCTGGAGATGCGGTCAGCCCGAAAAAAAAGAAAGACAGGAAGGAGAGCCAAGAAAAGAGGTGAAGAAAGAGGAGAGGTGGAACATATAAGATATAAATAAAACAGCTTTCATCAGACAGACTTGCACACCTCTTTGAGAGAAACCACTCCAACCAGTCGTCCCATGCTGGTCACATAGGCGTGGTCCAGACCAAGGAGAGAGAAGATGGTGTGAGTCTGTGGAGGAGGAGAAAAGGTGGGTCATGCCCTGGATATAGACTCAAAGGGGGTTCACGTGCATTTTGGATCTGGGTTATAGAAACGGCATCATGTTTCTCCCTTTTCAACATGGACACTGCGTCAGACAAGACTGTGCCCGAGTCATAAAACTGAAACAACTAACCACAGCTCGCTGCGATTTATGATGCATGACAATCACAGGTATTCAGAAAGGAGGTTAAGGAATCAAAGCTTCAGGTAAAACCAGGTAAGCTCAAGGGTGCTGTGATTAATTTGGTATAACGCTCCTGACCTTCAAGGTAAATGTGTTGGGTTGGACCATTAAAGGGCTGATTTCATGGGAGCAGCAGTTTAGAGTTTGAACTTAGCAATCAGCACACATTCATTCAAAATGCTTTTCATTATTAAATAATAATAATCTTACTATAATAAGCTCATATACAGTTCACATAGCTGTCTTTGAGAGAGCTCATTTACTACTCAGAAGGTTGGTGGTTCGATCTCTATGTGCCATCTTTGTGCAACATGCTGATCTCGATGTGTTCATCTAAGCGTGAACGTTAGCTAGAATCCACTTAAGACAGAAAATAAAGTGCTCGGGTGATTCAGACATGTTATATAAAGCGCTTTGTGTTCGAGCAGAAGAGCACTACACAAGAACCAGTCCATTTACTTATACAATGAAAGTCCAAAAATCCAAAAGAAGAACAAGAAGTCTGTATTTTTAATATTAATTTGTTTGTTGTTCATGAGAAGCCGTTTCTGCCTTCTGATTATATACGGTGATATAAGGAAGATGAAAAGAATACATAATAAATGAGCACCATACTGTCTGTGTTTTCGTACAAGAAGGAAGAGAACGAGCACATCAAAAACCAGTAACTTAGATTTGTATGGAGCCTTTCAAGAAACAAGAAAAAAAGAGTGGGTTCATGGATTTTCTAACATCAGTGTTAGTGACTTGTTCTGCATATTAGTCTGTGACTAAAGGGACCATTTTCATTTTATGAGGCGTAATGAAAAAGGTCAGCCCATAAAAAGGCATACCTGATTTAAACTTTATATGCCCGCAAAGGTCATCTTCTCATGCCTGTCCAGACAGCTTCTGGCGCAGCTGCTATTTTTAGATCCCTTGAAGTCCCATTATGATCACTTGCACGTAGGGATGGGTATCGAAAACCGGTTCTTGTTGAGAACCGGTTCCCACTGTTTCAATTCCTTGGAATCGTTTGCCATTTTTGCAAACGATTCCCTTATCGATTCCAGTCGCCCCGAATGACGTCACCACGTTGCGGAGCGTCGCTTACCTGGCAGGAAACATGGCGGCTCAAACGCTAAAAAGTTTGGTTATACTTTACGAGAACGGATGACAACAGGGCAACTTGCAATACTTGCAAAGTAGATATTTCATTTAAGGGAGGAAACACTACGAATATGCAAAAGCATTTGCTCACAAAACACGCGATAACCTTAAATGAATGTCGTGTTTTTAATTCCGCTCCGGACTCGTGAATCTCAACCCAGCAGCAGCGGTAACGTTTGCACGTCCTCTCCCGTTAATACGGCAGGTAAATAATCAACTAACAGTGCATATTATGTTAGCGCGATCTGCCTTATTACAAACCTGCCATTACTGTGCATTTAGATGACCATGATGAGAGAGACAGACAGAGTCTGGCTCAGATGCTGGCAGTTCTTGCTACAGTCTACCGGTAGCGTCTCCTTTCAGGCCAGGATAGACGAATGTCACCGAGCAGTGACTCAGTTTGTGGTCAAAGGCTTGCACCCATTTGCCACAGCAGATGCCCCCGATTTTCGGTAAGTGAATGTGTTTAATTGTAGGCAGGGACATTACTGGATATTCTTGTGTAATTGCTACAGAAGAATATTTATTTTATTATTTTACATTCACAATTTTTTTTCCTGGGGACCCTGTGACACCCCATTGAAGAGCCGTAGGTTGGATCTCTTAAGATCTCACTGTTGGGTTTGTAAGGCCATGTTACTCTTAAATTTCTATCTTGTTCAAAGAGAAGATATAAAACAAAGATCTAAGCTAATTGACCTTAGTGTTCTCCTTTTTTTAAAAAAAAATAATCGATAAGAGAATCGATAAAGAATCGAATCGTTAAACAGAATCGAAAATGGAATCGGAATCGTGAAAATCTTATCAATACCCATCCCTACTTGCACGGTTTGCTTTGTTTTATTTTTATTTTTTTGCATTTTTTCATTCAGTGTTCTGCACTGTGAAACTGATCCTCCAGTGACCAATGCAAGCTTCTACTATAAAGTCCTGGTGGTATCAGAGAAAATATATTCGGCAGAAGTGAGCAGAATTACGACACTTACCACTGTTTGCGCAGAAGAGGAGCGAGACAAAACCCGAAGCTGGCATTAAAGGGTTGTGTTGACACTGATGTAATATTTTAAAAGCATCATGCTAATGTAACTGAAGGAGCATAATGTCTGCACATTTTTTGTGTGTGTGAGTTATAGTTAAAATTTGCATTTTATTTGTGTTGCTAGTTGTTTGTTTATATTGCACCTTATGCAGAGATGTTTGCTCCACCAGCTGGAAGGGTGCCGGATCAATCTTGCAGTTCTTGAAATCCACCGGTTCGTCAAGCTGCTGCTCCTCCCACTCTGTTATCTGCATTAAGGAGGACACTGGAACCTCTAAACTCTGAATTCAAAGAAAGCTCATTTCAGATGTTAAATCTTTTGTCCGTGTAGGGCTCACCTCTGAGGGGGTCATGCAGTCTTCCACCTCGGTAGAGTCCTAAAAAGCCAAAATTCAGTTATTCATTCATTGCTTCAACAAACAGATTTATACAAAGTAAACGTTCAAAACGCAACACCTGATTGAAAACCTAGTATACATGTGTTTGCTTCAGTGTAGTATGGTAAAGACACAGGTTGTAAACCAGTGCAGCATTTATATATACCAGTCTATGAGAATACGAGGCTGAAGGAAAACTTTGGTTTATTGATCTCTGCGCAGCCAGAATCCCGAAAATTACACTGACAACAACAATAAAACTCAGAGAATCAACCACCTTTAAATAAAAAACACACACACAGTCACACAGACCAGGCATTCAGACCCGAGTGAAAGCTGATGAAACACTGACAGACATTCACACCTCTCTAAAACACACACACTTTCTCTCGCTCTCTCTGCTAAAGCACTTTAATGCTCTGGTTTGTGCACCACAAATATTTTGGTCCAGCACTCACTACGTGTGTGTCGCAAGGCAACGGTTACTAAGCAACAGTCTCTAGGCGGCAGACAATCTTACCGCCATGGAGATCCTCACACGTTTGGGCTTGGGCTTTCTTTTTTCAGAAGGAGCCGGCCCAGCCGGGCTCTTCCAGCCGGGGAGAGAAGGCATCAACACAGCACAACATTAACACAGCGTCAGTGGAAGCGGACTGTTTTTCCCCTTTAACATCGCGCCACTGCAACATTGGAGCCCAGTCTGACTTCTGCTGGGAGAAGTCTTTGTGATGAGAGCACAATGTTGCTGAAAGGGTATAATTACTACACCACAGATGGAGGTGAGGGCATAGAAGCTGTACAAGAAGCCCAACGGTTAATACAATATGATGCACTGCCAGGAAAAAGGAGCTTGAACATCTTATATTTTAGTATTTTAATATCTTGTGTCATCCCTTTAGGAGCTTTGCAGCTGAAAGCAAATGTCTTATTCAATCAGCTTCTTTAATGAACAAATGGCTGCTTCTTCAAATGGTTGGATAAAAAAAAAGAAAAGAAAAGACTTTATCCCACCCACCCCCCACTACCACCACCACCACCACCACCACTACCACTGCTGACCACAGCAGCAAGTGTTGCACTACAAAAACTGCTAAACCATCGATCCCTCGGCTGTTCTGTATGTTCTGACAAGTGTATGAATCTAATTTGTTTGGTTATAGTTGAAATAAAAAGAACATAAGCTAATTAAAATAAAATAAATATACACAGTAGTATGTCTTTAAGTTTTAGCCTTACGCCTAGTGTATCACATTTACTACATACAGTTTTTGTGAGTTTTTGAGACTTCTACATCATCGCCATCATTTTATTTGGCAAAAAATTGTCAGAAGATTCAATAAAGTTTTTTATTTTCAAATTAACTTGAATTTTCTGGCAATTATTTCAGGGTTCAGATACTATGGTTACATTTGTCAACACAACCTGCCTATTAAGGCCTACATGAGTGTCAGTCAAGTATCTCTGCAAAAGGTTGTGGGTTTTTTTTGTAATACCTGTTCTACATTTCTTTTCTTTGTCCATCCATGCATCAGTTTTTTCAAATGTTTATCCGATTTAGTGTCACAGGAAGGCTGGAGCCTACCGTCTTGGTCCAAGCGGAAGGCTACAGTGTGGACAGGCTGCCAGCCGATCACAGGGTTAACACAGAGACAGAAACCATTCACACTCACGTTCATGCCTACGGCCATTAGAATCACCAATTAATGCAACGTGCATGTCTTGGGCTGTGAGAGGAAGCTGGAAGAGCTCATGCAGGCACAGGGAGAACATGCAAACTCCACACAGAAAACAATAAAATAACTGAAACTACACCAAAACTATTTAAAAAAAAATCTCCCTGATAACATCCCAATGATAACAAAACTCTCACAAAAGAAAAAAAAAAGGTGAGTAACATAACAACAAAGATATGACACTGAGGTCAGTTTTTTTTTCACTTTTTGGGGTTTTTTCTGGGGCAATGCTCATTTTTAATCTACAATCATAATTTCTAATTTTGAAATTTGCAAATCTCATACACCCAAATTTTATTCACAACACAACACAGAAAATACATCAAATGTTTAAATTGAGGAACACTTCCCAAACAGCAAAGAAGAAGCCATATGTGGACATGTTCCCAAACTGCTGCTGTCTCCTCTGAACCAAAGCTCATTTAAAATGGACTCAGGCAAAATGGAAAAAAGTGATCATACGATTTGAAATTGGAAATTCTTTTTGGAAGACATGAACCCAGCTATCAGCTCAATTCAAACCTCTGCATCTCTGATGGTATTGAGGTGCCTTAGAGCTGATGTACAACTCGTACATATCAAGGTTTGTACAGATTTTAGAGCAACATCTAGATGAGGGTTTGAGGGAAGGCCTTAAATATTTCAGTAATTCAATGCTCAACTGCATCCTGCATGTAGTACAACTTCATAGTAGAAGAGTCTGAGTGCTGAATTTATCTGCCTGATGTCAGACAGTTCGCGAACTTAAAACATCTGAAACATCATGAAACAAAAAAATATGATATAGAAGATGCAGAACTGTTGAGAATCTGGAATCTTCAATCAGACACGAATGGGACAACACTTGTAAAAACGTCCTGCAGCTGATCTCCTCACTTCCCAGATGTTTACAGACTCTTGTTAAAAGAAGAGAGGATGCTGCACAGTGGAAAACGTGACTCTGTGCCAACTTTTTTGAGATGTGTTGCTGCCTTCAAATTCAAAATAAACCAATATTTTTATTAAAATGGTAAATTTTCTGTTGTTTTTGTTGTGAATAAAATATGGGATTATGAGATTTGCAAATATTTTGAATAAGGGTTGTAATTCAGCTTTGCTCTATGCTTTAAACTTTCCTCCAGAATTTCTAACAGTCTGCAACAAAGAGCTAAAACTAACAGTCTATCTGTCAATGTATTGATAATGTTGATTGAGCCATTTATGATCTATTCGAAACAAAATAAAAAGCCCATCATATTACAGGAGCCTCCAGGAGCGTGTTCAATATTACTTATTTTGACCAGTCCAAAACCAAAAATGTTTCATTTCCAGAACAGCAGAAACAGCTTGATCCTTTATGTGTGAACCGACTGAAATATTCAAACCCAAGCCTTTGTTTCCCGAAATTAAATCTCCTATGTTTTATATCTCTGATTGATCTACACCAGATTTTTAAAAAGAATTGCGCATTTGAACAGCGTTTGGCAGCACAGCAGTGGCCGGAGACTGAACTGTGCTGAAAGGTGTTGAAAAGAGATAAGAAACATTTTTTAAACCACACTGCATGATGCCATGACCGCTTTAAATAAAACCAAAAAAAAAAGGAAAAAAGATGTAGGATGTTAAAAAAAAACCCGTTTGACCAGCAGTGGATGTGCTGTGCGGGGAGGGTGCAATGATTCATAGAAGTTTTATACAAAAAGCTTCGACTATAGCATGAGATTACACAGGAAAACCCTGCTGTCTGTGGGTGGATCCTGCCTGTCAGCAGCAGGAGGACGACGAGGTGGACGATATATGTGAGGACTGAGAGAGCGCACACATCCCCGCTCGTACAGTGCATGTCGCACTCTTAAAGGACACTCGCACTCATGCATCTATAAAATCTCTGCTTCTCCTCACCTCCAGCAGCTCCTTGTCTTGGTCAGCACAGGAAAGGGTCTGAGAGCCTCAGAGAGGGGACAAAAAAGGTTTAGTACATTTGAATCTGAACTCTGATCTTTAATTTATTTGTTTTTGTAAAATACATACTGTTTGGCGTCTCTGTGTCACTGATGGCAGACACGGTTTTCAGGGCGGATTTCAGAGGAAGCTGAACATTGGAAACCACTGGGCTGAAGGATGAAGACTCCTCTGTGGAGATCTACACGGAAAATACATTAACGCAGGAAAAAAAGGACAAAAACAAAAACGAGGGAGACACACAAAGGACGAATACACATGCACATAAACGAACAGGACAGCACAGGTAAGGGCACAGACGACAGAGACACAGAAGACACATTTTAATGTTAAAATACAAATGAAGTACATTCACACAGCTTGTAAGCACTTACCACAACAGCTGTCCAAAAACTCCATCTGTGCCTTTACCTACTGCTACATGCTTCACACATGCTGATCCACTTTTAGTCTACTGCTACAACCCCAACCCAATCCAGACTTCGCCCCAGCCCAGCCCTGGCGCCCCCGGACGCCTCACACCTGTTGAGTGCTCACCAAGAAGCGGACCGCTTGGCGAGCACTGGAATTGGTCGAGGAGTTGAGGTGGGTGTGGGTGCAGGGAGAGCTGGGGGTGCTGTCACTGGTAAGACTGGGCAGGTGATCGTGCGTGCCGTTGTCCTGTGCCAGCTCACGGAGGTACTCCAGCCTCCGCTGGCGTGACAGCTGAAGCGAAAGCAGGGACTGGAGCTGCAAACGCTCTATGGAGCCCAGCAGGATCATGGAGTCTGAGGGAGAAGGAAGGGCATGGGAGAGGCAATGGCAAGGGTAAAATTATTAGTTAGGGGCTGTGAAAACAAACAAAAAAAGCACATATTAAAAAGAAAATCAGACAAGAGAGGTCGGTATCGTCTGGGACTTTTTAGTGCTGTAGTACTGCTGATGTTAGTTGCCTTTGGCTTAGAATAAGTCATAACTTTGTGCTGAATGCATTGACATGTCTCTTAATGGGACCTTGTAATTAATTAGGAGGCACAAGCACAGTGATGAGCTCATACCCATACTGTGTATGCTCTTACCTCTGGATTCAACCAGGGCCAGCGTTTTGAGCTGACCTGTCATTAACATCTCTTGCAGATCCCGATAGGAAGAGTTAAGAGTGATGTAGCGCACATCTCTGACCATGATGTCCTCCACACGGATATTATACTTCCTGAAACATGGAGGAGAAGATAGAGGTTAATGAGACACAAGAGCAGGAACACCTGCAAACATAAGGGAAGGAAATGAACGGGAAGATAAGCGGAAGGAGATGAAGAGGAAATGGAATAAAAAAAGTGAAAAAAGGTGCAGAATCACTGGAAAAGTGGAAAGCAGCAGCAGAATCAGCAGACTCACTCATGATGTCCCATCCCCAGCTCAGGCAGATAAGGGAGCTTCTTGATGCGAATGATGGAGTCGTACAGCGATGGTTGGAGCGCCTGGGCCACGGCGTTGGCCAGGATCACAGCGATCATCACAGGCAGGATGTGTGAGATCTGACCGGTCAGCTCGAACACTATGACTGCTGTGGATACAGTGTGGGTGACCGCTCCAGACAGAGCAGCAGCACCTGTGAATGAAGGGAAAATCTTTTATATCTGTCAGTCTCCTTGAAGCCATTTACATGGAGCTAAATGGCAAAGATGGAGTGTCTGATCCACAGAAAAAGTTAAAATTTACATGTATATACAGAATATAAGGCAAAATCTGAGTTTATACAATTCTAATGAGAGTCAATTGTAATAATGAGTCAACATTTTGTGTGAACACCTTTATTCTTCATCATAGCCTGAACTATCTTAGGCAAGCCTTTTGTAATTTTTAAAACAGTCTACAGGAACAGCTTTTAAGGCTTCCTGAAGGGCATTCAAAGCTCTTCTTTGAATGTTGGCTGCCTTTTATTTTGCTCTCTGTCAAGATGATCTCACACCATTTCTACAACGTTGAGTTCTACTGTGTGTTTTTCCATCAGGTATGATTTTATTGTACTGGCAGTGTGTTTGGGATCATTTTCATGCTAAAAAATAAACCTGTCAGATGCAGCACTAAATCACGACAGTGCCTCCAGATGGCTTCAGACACACTGTGTTGTATCACGTTCCTGACTTTCACCATACATATATTCAAATCTGGGTTCATCACTCCATAATACCTGATTTTTAGTAAAGTTGCTCTGTAATTTTGCATACCTCAGCCTTTTCTCTCTATTTCCTTTCCTCAAGAATGGCTACTTGACAGCCATCCTTCCACTGAGACCATTTCTAATGAGCCTCCAGTGAACAGCAGATGGATCACCCAAAGAGTCAGATGCATCTCTCAGGTCCTGAGACAGATGTTTGCTGGATCTTTTCCTATTTTCAGAGACTGTTCATCTGCTGTACTCAACTTGTCCAGCTTCCTTTTATAGACAAACTTATGGTGAGATATGCCAAATTTTCAGGCAATAGCTCTTTGGGAATCACCCTGTTTGAGCAAAATTACTATGCTTTAGCTATCAAACACAGTTAGTTTGGGAATTTATCACCCTAACTAAATAAACTAACTAAAAAGATTTTTTTTCTTGTTTTCCTAGTAACAAAGTGCCTAAAGAGACAATTTAAATTTGATTCTTTGACAGAAAATGAGTTCATTCATTGAGTTAGCTACTTTGTTTAACGCTTGAATGAATCATAGGTCAATGTTAACAAGCGAAAAAACAACCCTAAAACAATCCTCACAGTCAGGTACAAGGACTGGACTGAAAATGAGAGTAAAAGCCGAAATCCAAAGAAAAACAGAAACTTGGAGAACTATTGCTCGAGACAACTTTTTAAAAGGCGGTAGGGTAAAGTGTCTTGCCCAAGGACACAACAACCAGGACAGAGAGGCAGGGGATCGAACCGGCGACCTTCCGTACAATCTTCTGACCAAACTGATAAAGTAGTAAAAACAGTGACGACTTTTCCAGCTGTGATACATTCTAATACTACAGGATCCCCACAAAAAGAAACTATGTAATTAAATCTCAAAACAAACATCAATATAGAAATAGAGTCACTCACCAACTACAGCATAACCACCAGGAACTATGGGATACACGCTGCCTGCAGCATGTATACCATCAGGAAACATGGCTGCCATGATCTCACCAACAAGTCTGCCAAAGGCTGCACCTGCACACCAATACAGCAAGAACCTATTAGTTTAAGGTTCACCAGGGCAGTGGAAATCATTTAAAAAAGAGAAAGAGGTTTAATTCACCAATAAGAAAAACAGGCATGAAGGCTCCGCATGGAACGGGCATGGTCGTGGCCACAGCAGACATCCAGAACTGAAAGAGGGACACAGAGTTTTACAGACTTAACCATCTCTGAAACTCTTACAAGGCACCAAGATTAGACATACAGATGGAGTCTTGAAATACTATCATTAATTATGAAAAGAGAAAACAGTCCCACATCTGATTGTCTGACCCTCCCAGAGCCCTGATATTATCACAGAGTGAGTTTGGGATTAGACAAAGAGGCAGGAGACACTGCTGTGACCTCTGCCAAGCTCTCAAAGACACTAAAGGTAATCGACAAAAACTACTTGTCACAGTTAGTTTGAAAGCGTCGCCGGTTTGATTTCAGTGCATAAAAGCCTTTCACGTTGCTTACCTTCATAACAGTGAAGAGGATGAGCGTGATGAAGACGTTGACCTGGGGGTGTTTCCAGGCATGGTGGTGGCTGATGTAGTCAAACTCCTCCGCCACACCCTGACGGCACCATGTCCGATTGTCAAACAGCGCCACTAGAGACTCGTGCTGCGTCAGCTGACACGGAAACGCAAACACACACAGACACACACAGACATACCCAAAAAAGAAGCATCCTGAATCTGAATATCTGTTTTGGCTCTCTAACGTCAGAAGGATCTGTTTAGGAGACTCTAGCAGTCTGACAAGGTCAGCCACAAAGGCTCTGTTCGAATATAAGTCCCCTGGAAAAAGAAACGTTCAGTAACCAGGGGTCCAATTACATGTGAACCCATACTATTTGCTCTCTGTCTTAGAAAGGGCTATTTCCACCCACACAGTTCTTTCTATATTGATATAAACCTACTCATAGTACACTGGAGACTTGGCACTTGAAAGTAGTTTTGATTTTTTTTTCTTTCAAATTTAGGCACAAAAACTGTAGAAGAAATTATTAAGCCATCTTGCAGGCTTTAAAACTGTAATCTGTAGCAATTAATTTACTGACTACTTTTGATAACTGTGACACATGTCTTGAAACACTCCATCCATCCACCGCTTATCCAACTTAGGGTTGCGGGGAGGCGTCAGAGTCTATCCCAGCAGGACGCACAGGTCGCCAGCCCATCACGAGGATAACACAGAGAGACAGACAACAACACACTCTCGCATTCACACCTCCTGCTTATTTAGAATCACTAGCTAACCTAACAGGCATGTCTTTGAGCCCTGGTAGGAAACCCACACAGACACAGGGAGAACATGCAAACTCCACACAGGAAGGTCCGAAACCCAGTGTCTACTGGCTGCGAGGAGACGGTGTTGATCGATGCATCCATTGTTGCATAACATCATTAGGAACAAGTGTGAACAATTTTGCTCCGTCATGTGTAAGCTTTGACATCTGTGCTTTAAATGTGCCAAATTACACCAAAGATTACACATTTTTTTCCCTTTTACACACAAAATCATCTCAATAGACTGAGAAGTAACCACAAAACTGACTCAGGAGCAGCTTCATGGCCAAGTGCTGACCGTTTTTGTCATTTTTTTAAGAGGAAGGATTTTAAGGAGATTAAAGTTCTCAATGTTATTCAAAGTGCTGTGATTACATTTAGCAGCTGTTTATGGAAACTGCACAAATGTTAGGATATCACACGCAGGTAAAAAGTCCTCCCGCACAAATTCAACAGCTCTGCGTATAGAAGAGTGGCGATAGCTGTTTGGTGACTGCTGGATTAGACGTGTAACTGCTCTGCAAAATAAATGCGTGAATTGATCTGACATGACTGAATTATGAACTATTATCAGCTCTGTTTAAACTGCGTACAATTGTGTGTACTGTACAGTATAAGAGAGCACATATTTGTCCCATAGTGGGTTCTCTTCATTGGCTCCCTTTTAAATCCAGAATCAATTCTAAAGTCCTTCTTCTCAAAAGATCCTGAATAATCAGGCCTATCTTATCTTAAAGATGTCCTATTACAATATCACCGTGAAAAAGCACTTCAGTCTCAGACAGTGGGCTTACTTGTGGCCCCTAGGATGTTTAAAAGTACAATGGGAGGCCTCTCTTCTGTGAAACCAGCTCCCAGTTTGGATTCGGGAGACAGACACCCTCTCTACTTTTATGATTAAGCTCAAAACTGTTGTTTTTAAAAAAGCAGATAGTTAGGTATATGGTGACCCTGAATCCTCTCTTAGTTATGCTGCAATAGGCCTAGCCTGCTGGGGCTTCCCATGATGGACCTAGTGCTTCTTCTTCACCTCTTTTTACTCACTATGTGTTTATACATCACTTTGTATTTCATAATTAGTTAATAATATTATGTGACTTCTACAGTGTGTCTTTTGTCCTGTCCTTCTCCTATCACTTCTTGTAGAAAGAGAGCTTTTCCTTTCCCACTGTTGCAAAGTGCTTGCTCGTAGGGGGTCTTCTGATTGTTGGGATTGTTACTTTACAATATGAAGTGCCTTGAGGCAACTGTTGTTGTGATTTGGTGCGATAAAAATGAAATAGAATTGAACTGACAGCTGCTTTTAATACTGAAGAAAAGTTCTGGAGCATCCCCACTCCACTCCCAGATACAGAGTTACACTGCTGAAATAAATAATAAAAAATGTATATATAAATAAAAATTAAGATCTTGCTGCAGTCTTCCTTTTCTGATTCCCAGTGATTAGACTACATCTGTCCCCGTGCTTTGGGAATAGCCTTTAAGCCCTCTTGAAGCCTTTATGTAGGCTTCATTTAAAATGACCATCAATCATCTCACAACAGTCATTGCATGCTTCCATACTGTCAAAGGAGTGTGAAAGTATTTTTTCACCTGTCCAGCCATGAACTGTCCGAAGCCCGGAGGGAACGTGAGTGTGGAGATCAGCAGGGTGACAAGCGCAGGATACACCAGACGCCTGACAGGAAGAGATGGACTGTGGGGTCATTAATGAGTGTGCTTGACACACTGTATGTGCATACCTACTTTCTTGGTGGTGTGGAAAGAGAGAGATAGTGTATAAATAGCTCCCGATGACGTGTGTGAAACCGACCCAATTCATACAAGGGATTTACCTACATTTCCCAGGACTACATTAGCTTTGTGACATAAAGTGTGAATAGAAGGGTAGGGGCACATGGGCAGGATGTTCATGATCCTTGTGTTTAGTTAGAGTTTAACCAGCTAAAATGTGTCAGTGTGTGTGGTTGTGTTTTTAGATGTGTCTTTAATATCTGACATATGCTTATTGGTTTTAAGGCAGAGTCAGATGAGAAGATCATAATACTGTTATTATTTCAGTTTGTTAAATATGAAGTTAAAGCCAACAGATGATAGCTTAACTGAGTATAAAGCCTGGAAACTAAAGAGTATAATTATATATATATGACGGACAGAACAGTCCAGTCTGAAAATAAAAAAAACAACACAAAGTGCTTTTTCCCCCCTATTTCCCACACAGGGTTGTAAAAAAGACTAGTGGGAAATTAAGCTTGTAGTAAAATGCCTAATGAATTCAGTCACTAGTTTATGTCCTCTTGAATACAACATGATACTCATTTTATAGCTTCCCAGTTCCCACAGATGGTGACACCCATAAATGCTCAGCTTGAGGCTTCCAAATGAGGCGACACTTGGCATGTCCATCTTTTACATACAGTCTATGTTGGAAACAGCTAGCCTTGCACTCAAAGCTCCTTGATTTACAAGCTTTATTTGGCTCCTTTGTACACAAATCAAAACATCAACCTGAAAAGTTGCTGTCTTACAATACGTTATTTAAAAGACTTTCTTCATATGCTGTAAAACTGCTTAGTTGATTTAGTTGAATGATACTTTGAGGAGATGATGAAGAAAATGAGAGTAATGAGGACAGATAGAGGAAAGGTAGTGAATTAGGAAGTGCAGAGACTAATAAAGATGAACTGACAGCAGCTTTAAAGAAGATGAAGCACGGCACTCTGGGACTATGGAGATGTCTAGAAGAGAGGGTAGTGGACCTTTTAACCAGATAAGGAGATTAAGTGTACTGGTACCTTCGTGAACAAACAGGATGTGCAGAGCTATAGTAACTACAGTGGGAAAAAGTTGATGAGGCATACCATGAAGGTATGGCTAGGCTGAGAAGAGAGGTGACGATCAATGAGCAGCAGTATGAATTCATACAGATGAAGTGTTTGCTTTGAGGAGGTAACAGGGAATTGCACTGTGTCTTTGTGGAGCGGGAGAAAAGTATGTGAGGGTGGTGTAGGACATGTATGAGGAGGTGGAGGTGGGATTACACCGGGGATCTCCTCTGAGCCCCTTCTTGTTTGCAGTGATGTTGGATAGGTTGACAGATGAGATCAGGCAGGACTTTCTGTGAACTCTGATGTTTGCAGATGACATTGTGTTCTGTAGTGAGAGTAAGAAGCAGGCAGAAAACTCTGGATAGGTGGAGAACAGCAGCAAGAGTTAAAGAAAAGGTTTACAAGATGGTAATGAGACCTGATAAAAAGACAGGGGGCTGAGCTGGAGGTGGCAGAGCTGGGAGTGAGCAGGATGGACAGAATTAGAAATGTGTAAATCAGTGGTTTGGAGACAAAGTTAGAGCGGCAAAGCTGAGATTGTTTGGACATGTGCAGATGAGGGACAGTGGACATGTCTGGTAAAGAATTCATGGATGTGGCGAAGGAGGACATGCAGAGGGTTAGTGTGACAGGATGCTAAGTGCAGTGTGAGATGGAAGCAGATGAAGTGCTTTAGAGCCTCATAAAGGGACCAGCTGAAAGAAGATGGATGAGGGAGAAAGTGTGTGTACAACTCACAGCAGGTTTGTGAGACAGTTTGTGCCTCAGAGTAAGAGCATGAAAAAAATGATGTTATACATTAGTCAGTTCAGTTGGTTAGCTAGTTTCAGTACACTGTGAAAGATCCACAGTCATTGTTTCCAGTCTCAGATAAGCTAGCTTTCTGTTGGCAGTTGCAGTATTAATCGTTTCATCAAACTCTGTGAGTAATTTCCAAATATGTCAAACTGTTCCTTTAAGCTGGACAAGGGGACTTTGGGTCTATGAATCTACAAATGTTTAATGATTTTGTGTAAGACTGGGATGAGATACTTACTTCCTCAGCAAGAACTTGTTAATTGTCTTCTGCTTCCTCATGCACTCTACTATCAGCCGGTTCAGGTAGACAAACAGAGCTCCCCCAAAACCACACGCAATCCTACACACACACACACAGACAGACACGGCTTGTTTGGCCTGTCGAAGGTAAAACAAAACAGCATTGTGGTGCAAAACAAAAGCAGCCACATGGAAAAAGAATTACCACAAATGAAATAAAGCTACAGTTTTGCTATGCCTGGTTAAGTCAGTCACAGTTGGAAGCTCTTTTCAAGGAAGCCAACCGATGTTAATTCATCGTTTCTCTCCATGATGATACATCAAACAAATCACATTTGGCACGTTCTGATCTGGACAGAGCCTCTGCTTGTAATCAGCAGAGTAAAAAGTTAATTTCATGCCCCGTTCATCGAATACAAATCAACCTTCAGACTCTTAAAAGACTTGGGAGAACGGCAGAAAAGGAGCTCAGATCTCCTCAGTAACAGAAGCTGCTTGGGGACCAGGGCTCTGTTTAATGTGGCGCCAGTCCAGAGAAACACACTCACCCCAGTATGGCAAAGGCTGGCAGCTCCTGAAGGTCAAACGGGAAGTCCAGACGGAAACGGGTCTTAAAGAGAGCAGTGATGGTCTCTGAGAAAAAGAAGACTGTTCTCACTCTGCTATACAGCAATATGTTACGAATGAAAACTGGCTTTTAAACCAAACCACTAAAGACAACCACTTACCTCATCATGCCTCTTAAATATATACTTACATATACTGAATTACATTTTATATAGAGTCTCATTAAAGTAGCCACCATGTTAGGTACAACTTGTTAAATTGAATTGGAAAGGGGTTCCCTTTTCAATTAATTTCACCCTTTTATATGAAAGAGATCCACTTTGGCCTTCAGAAATGCATGAATTCTTAATGGCAGAGATTGAACAAGGTGCTGGAAACACTTCTCGTGACATGATAGCATCACACAGTAGCTGTGGATTTGTCAGCTACACATCCTGATCATGTCCTGATGATCCTGATCCATCATGATGTGAATCCCCTGTTTTACCACATCCCAAAGGAGGTCATCTGAGTACAATGAACTTAGTGTCATGTTCAGGGACAATAATTTTGAGATGATTTGAGTTTTGGGACATGGTGTAGTCATAAAGGGATGGAAATGATCAGCAACAATGTTCAGGTCGGCCGTGGAGTCGTGTGCAAAGACAGTAGAGTAAAGACTATTACACTACCACCACCAGCCTCAATCACTGATAAAAGGCAGGATGGAGCCATACTTCCATGTTGTCCATGCTGAATTCTAGCCCTATGATTTGAAGGTCACATCAGAAATTGAGATAAATCAGACTAGACAACATTTATCCAATCCTTATTGTCCAGTTTTGGTGAGCCTGAGTAAATCGTAGCCTCAGTTTCCAGTTCTTAGCTGACAGAAGCAGCACCTGGTGTGGTCTTCTGCTGCTTTAGCGCTCTCTTTCAATGACTGACATGATGGAAATTTGGTTGGTTTCTGTTGCTTTCCTGTCAGCTTGAAGCATTCAGGCCGTTCTCCTTTGACCTTTGACATCAACAAGGCATTTTTGCCCACAGAACTGCCTCTCACTAGATATTTTTTGCTTTTTCAGACCATTTTCTGTAAACCCTAGAGGTAGTTGTGGATTGTGTAGATCAGCAGTTTCTGAAGTACTCTGAGCATCAGTCTGGAACCGACAAACATGCAAGATTTAAAGTTGTTTAAATCACCTTTCTTCCCCATTCTGATGCTCCAGCAGGTCGTCTTGACCATGTTTAGATACCTAAATGCACTGAGTAGCTTCCACGTGACTGGCTGATTAGATTTGTTTTAACGAGCAGTTGAATAGATGTACCTAATGAAAGGGTCGGTGAGTTTAAATTAACTCGTTTAATTGCATATTATGATATTTTTCTTGAAACAGAACTGGAAGAGTCACAAAAACTCAAAGGTAGATAAACAGATATTTTCTGTTTTGTACTTTACCTTCCTCCTGATTCCAGACAGCAAGCACTCTGAATATGAAGGCGCTGAAGGTGGCAGCGAAGAAGCCCCTCCAGTAATTCCTCACAGCAAAAAATGTTGACGTGACCTCAATACTGAACAGCACCCCTGCAACGCACAAACATACATACAGAGAGTGAGACGTTCCCAGAGCCCAACTGCAGTCAAGAAAACAGCAAATTCTCAACTTTATTTATTTCAACTGAGCTATTCTCAGGCTTTCACCTTATAATTATTTAACTATCAGGTGATCTCTAAAAATCATGACCTTCTTTAAATGATTCATGTAGTCTATAACATTTTAGAAAAACATAAAAAAGCCACAGTAGCTGCATATTTAGCTTCAGTGACTCAGTGAATCAATTAAATACTTCAGCTCTGATCATCACGGCTATAATCTTTTGTTATTTTCACATGGATTTTCAGCATTTTGCAAAAAACCCAAGAAAGATTTCTAACTCGCAGGACCTGTTTGTTTGCTTGTTTGGAAATGCCACACAGCTACATGAATCGTGTCTCAGTGAATGTGCAGTACATACTGTACTGTTGTCAGTATGAGTTTTGTCTAGTCGTTCTAAATAATGAGACAGGGTGTCAATCACGCCCCAAAAACAAGTTCCTCTTGTCGCTTGTGGCCACAAGCATCCATTCTATAAGGCTCAAATGATGCAGATGAGAAGACATTGATCAAAATAATTATAACTTAAGGTCCTCTTTACAGCTTTTATTAGTCTTGTCATTGTCATTAAGCATAGATTAAAATGCTAAAGAACATGTCACTCTATTCAAACCGCTGTGAAAGAATGGGCACCTTTATTTAGCAAGCAAATTTCAAACACAGAAGTTAATTCACACGACAATTAAAACCTTCTGAACAACCCGACTCATGAAGAACGTCTATTAAGAAAGAAGAAAATAAGGTCTAACAAAAAATCTGATAATGAAACAGAAGATGGAAATTCACCCTAATAATAAACAATTGGAGCAAAGGTAATTTAAAGAGTTGATCAAGTAAAAAGTTGATAACAATGCTCAAAAGGTTATCTAAAGGTTACGGGAAACATTAACATTCATGCACACATGAGCATTTGGCAGATGACAGAGTTTGCTTCTCTGAATGAAAAGCAGTTTTTAAAGTTTTAATGTAGTTTCACATGGGACTGTATATTAACCATCAGTGAATATGGTAGATTTACATTTGAACTTGAAGCCAACTTACTTTATCAGTATGAGGAAGGTTTAGTCTGCTAAAACGGTGAGAATGGAAGAGCTGAAGGTGTTAAAACTTCAGCAGTGCTAACTTCACTGTTAGAGCTGTGGCGGTCTATCAAAATAAATATGTTGCCGACAGCAGTTAAAGAGGATTGGTATTAAGTAGAAAAAAAGAAAAACAAAACAAGTGATCATTCAAATACACATATAAAGCCAAAGAGGCATACATACAGTAGTTTGGGTTATATAGTCATGTGGGTTTAAGCCAATCAATCAATCAAAGTGGAGGGCCTAAAAGAAGACGTGTGTACCCTCAGGACCAAATATGGTGTTACACATATCTTAATCTATATGTGGCAGTATAAGATTGGTTATTTTGTGGTTACAACCTAATTTAAAATGCTGTGTGTAATATGTTTAATTGGGATCCCGGAGAAGGCCAGAACGTGTCAGTCTACCAATTAAATTCTCCTAACTAAATGACAAATAGAGCAAAGTTTCCGGCTCAACTTCACCCAATTAAGGAGCGCGTGGAGGAGAGGAAAAGGTCTGAAGAGGTTAAAACTCCAGCAAAGCTTGAAAAGAGCATTTGAAGAGGAGTGTTTGCAGATTTTAGTTAGAAACGGTGTATGCCGTACACTCACTCCACTCTGGAAAAAAAAGTACAGTTCAAAGAAATCATTAAAAGGCCAAAATTAGCATGACTGTCATACCCATGATGAGTATGTGTAAATGTCTGACCACAACTGTATTAATAAATGTTTTATCCTCATGGCATGTTCACCTGTAGCCTAAAAAAAACATGCATTTTGACATCAGGCATTAAAAGAAAAGTGCTAAAGCTGGAGAGAAGAGTTGCTCTTGTTATGTGCTGCTGTATAATAGGATGACATAAGCTGTTAATGAGTGAAATGCGCAATATTCCTTCCTATGGACAGCCATTAGACTGAGAGCCAGACTTTGAGAACCTTGGATTTAGACAAATATACTGACTAAGACTGGCATCTTCGGCTGCTAGTGGGGTAAATATTCTCTTTATCTAATTAGCTCCTGTAAATGTCTCACATAATTAAATCCAGTTCAATCAGAGGCTACAGTCGTGTTGACTTACCTCCAATAGGGGCAGCGAAGCAGCAGCCCACACCCACCGCACAGGCAGCCGACAGCATCTCCGTGTTCCTCAACTCATTCTGTCCAACAAGGGTCAGATACACGCACATACCAATACACGCAGAGCAGTGCATTCAAGCAAATACACACACATTCAAATCCCAAGAGGTGCATGTTTATTTGCAAATGCCTCAAACATACATCCAGAACCAGTTTTATTTTACAAACGCAGCAGTTTGACTGCAAAGCTGCTGTTTGCACACATTCGATAAGATTACTTATACATGATTGGAGTTTGATGGGAGGCTATAACTGAAAAACCATGATTGAGGGTTGAAATCATGAAATGAGATGTTTGTGTCGAAGCAAAAGCAACACAGATCTCTGCGACGGTTCACTGAACAGAATCTAACACAGCGCAGACAAATGGAAAGACATCAATCTGTCTCAGCTCTCAAATGGACAGCTTGAATTAATGTTGATGGGATTGGAAATAAAGAAACTATCCGAGTCGTGCATTCGTACCTTGCTTCCTTCAAAGGGCTCTTCCTTTAGCAGTAAAAGTGAAAAGAGGACAGACATGTGTGAGTGTAGTGGTTACCTTTTTTTTAAATGTTTTTTTTATCTTCCTCCTGGAAGACATCCAAGTTATTATTCAAAGCAAGCAGACCCAAACAAGCAGCGAATGAGCTTCAGCAAACACAATCCTGATTTTACTGTGAACTGAATTAACATTTTCCCAGACTGATTAGGTTTAGTGGTCCCTGCACTATTTGAGTTGTTCTAACTGTGCTGACACGTGTTTTTCTTCCTTCACATCACTGCAGTCTATCTTCCTCCACGCTGATGTGGCTGTTGATGCAAGGAGGAGAGGCACATCACAGTATCCAGTGGAGAAATAGACAGAAGCTCAGGGTGAAGTCTCACATGAGTGGAGGTGAGAGTCCGTCCTGGGGAACGGCAGAAAGTCGAAGAAATGTCAAAGATTTTTCAAATAAAAACTGCATGTGTGTGTGTTATTCGCCCTTCACAGTGATTATACTCAAATAAGGAGGAAGGTGATAAATCATGAAATTACGGGCTTAAGGATTTACATGATTTATTCCACATTTGCTTTTATTTGCCTCCCACTTGTGTGAGTTAACGTGTATGTGCACATATCAGCGGCACTCTTTCAGCAAAGCGTGGTGCATACTCACATGTAAGCTCTTCGTCTGCTGGTTTGAGTTTACACACGGAAATGATAAAGTAGTTTAGCTCAGTTTAGCTTTAGGCTCATTCTCGGGGACTTGGTATTGGATCAGTGTCATACTTTGTTACATCTTGTAAGTATGTAATCCACTGACTTGTATTATATAAATGATTTTTTTTAGAAATGAAAAAAATACACCTCAAACATGCACTATGAAAATTTCTGAACCTTTTATGTTCACTGTCATTACCATTTGATTTATAGCCTATAACACATTTAAACAATAGAAGTTGACCTTCAGTGACAGGCACGTTTACAGTCCAGGTTTCCAAAAAAAAGTTCCAACATACATGAAAATCTGACTGGTCTGTTTTATTGTGTTAGTTAATTACTGTAGAATATGAATTAATCCTTACTTCACTTTCTAATGTGTAATTTAACGAGTTCATTTGTAACTCATTACGCCCCTCTGAAACCCCTGCTGGTCTTGAAGTGGCAGTGTGATAAAGTGAGGGAGGGCCACCACTTCTTGTGAGAAGTTATCAAGCTCTCGTTATGCACTAAAAAGTCTAACTTAGTTAAACTAGCACCCTTTAGACTCCCTGCCTTCAAATTATGCTTCATCACTTCATCCAACACATTTCAAAAGGTGCAACTTTTACTCAACTAGTGGCCAAAGCAATCACACGGAGGGTTTTGGTGTAGTACTTTGCTGGGGGGGGGGGGGGTCACTGACTGGTCTTTGGCAGCAATGATCTGTAGTGACCCTTCATACAGTTTAGACCAGTGACACTTATCTTTACAATGAATCTGTTGTTGTAGTGTTTCTGATAGTAATGTAAGGAAGTGGCTCTTTCACTTTCCCCCACTCATAAATTTGGGGAAACAAACACTCCCCAATATTGAGGCTAAAGTTAGGATCTAAACAGATCTCACTACAAATATCAGCATGTGTGACTCTGCAGCTGAATGTGAGCACAAAAGGGGTCAAATTAACAACTAGTGATGATGATTGATGAATAGAAGACAGAAATACATTTCAAATTTTTCACACCAATTTTTCAAGCTTTTTTTTTTTTTAATTTATTGTAAAGAGCCAAAAACAGCTTTTCTGTTTAATTGAAATCAGAGGCTCAAACTGACTGAAAACATTTGTGGATATGAGCTGCAGACATACGAGAACTCATAAATTAGATTTCATCACAGATGATAATATGACACTTTTTATAGAAGTAAGCGTTTAGCCCTCAAACACAGTGCTGTGCTGCAGTCTGCTGGGACATCTGCATATCAGTTGTTCTCCATCCTCACCTTGTAAATCCCACCAAAAACAGCAGCCATAAATTTGCTCAGGAGAGCGGCGCACAGACTGGCAACATGAACGAAGGGTCCCTGTGAGGTAGGATAGAGAAAGGCAGACGTTAGAAGACAGGACATGACTAAAAGCACACTTAAAGACTAAGCAGAGCGTGCTGCATCCAAGATCAAGAGCATTATTCAAAAACCTTTGCACGATTAAACCACGCTCAGATGCAGATTCAAACTGCTTTATTACACCCTGGATGGGAAATGTAACTGCTATTAGCAGTAAATCACACTTTTATTTTGACAGCTCTGACTTTAATGAGACTAGAAGAGAGAACATTATTAAATCTTCCAGACCTACAAAAAAGCCTTTAATTCATTGGTTGTAATTTGTGAAGCCAAGAAGACTCTAATGGGTGAAGGCTAGGGGGAAAATAAACTCTCTACCTCCTTCCCCAGAGGCATTCCACTACCCAGCGCGCAGGTCAGACCAATCACTTTGGCAACAAAGGTCTTAAAAGTCAGATACTCCTTCAGGACCACCCCCCTGAGTATGGTCTTCATCTCTGGAATACCTGAACCTGAGAAATGAAAAAATGCCAGGTGGGATGATGCAGTGCAGAGAAAAGATGAGTTGAAAGAAAGCAATTACACAGAGGGGGATTGGTTGTGGTGGGGGAATAAATGAAGAGCAAGAGGAGACAGTAAGGGGAAAAGCTGATTGATATTCATATAGTTTTAGTATGCACATCTCATCAGAGCTATATTTAATGGATTTCCTGCAGATGCAATCACTAAGACATACAGCACATGTCCTTGGAGCCCTTATGGAGCACTACAGAGCCAATTACATTACACAGAAATAAGACCATGAATTAGAATATGAATATAAATACATATGTTTATGTCCACATTCTGTGTGCATGTCTTACCCACAGCCTGAGGCGCAAGTATCTGTGTGAATCCTGCAGAGAAAGTAATGAGGACTACAGGGTAGCTGATCCAGGCAATGTACTGCAGAAGCAAGTTACTGTCCAGGCCACCGTACATCCACTTCTGTGCTGCAAACACATATATATAAGGAACTTCATTTCAGTATCATGCAGTACAAAACTAAACTAGTCAAAAACTATTCCCAATTAATTTTCTGTGACTCCTTTTCTCTTCTTCTTCTCTTCGACTACTTCTCTGTGCTCTAACCCCAAATCTCTGCCTTTGATTTCCTCACCCTCAGCAGCTCCTCTTTCATCCTACGAGCAAATTTACCGTTTCAAAAAACAGAGGAAAAAAAACAAAAGCTAGTAAACTAAGCCAGCTGTGTATTTCGCCATCTATTTTTCTTCACTCGTACCTGAAAAAAAGATCTTTTCAAAAATGTTCTGATGCTCAGAGAGGATGCGCTGGAAAACATCAGCATGGGCGGAAAAGATGGGTGTGTTTGCTCAGTCACGGCTGAGTAGTGTTTTGTTAAAGTTAATGATGTGTCAACCTTTTCATTTTTTTTATTTTTTTTTACAAGTTTTGGTTTTGTTTGAACACTTTTAGGAAAGAAATGTCAGGAAAAATAATCTGGTTTATTATAATTTATTGTGAGATTTTGGGATTTTTTCTTATCAAATACTGTATAGTTTCTATTCACATCACAGATGTTTGTAAAATCCCAGTTTGTTTGAAATGTGAATAGAAACAGTGATTTCTAAATATTATGAACCAATATTTCATCACAATTCAATTGTCTTCACAATGCACCTCTTAGCCGTTCATATGAAGCCTAACTCTTCGAGGTTTAATGCCGCCCCTGTGAGAACAGCATCACATTTGCTGTCTGTCCAGTCTTTCAAGCATCTCTCTCTCGTTTTTGGTATGCATCTCTTTCCTACCTTCTTGGCAGAAGGCAATGGCATAGTCCATCACCCAGCTGACCAGAGCCATGAGCAGCCCCAGCAGAATGAGGAAGATCCAGTCCTCCCCCACTCGTGAGATCAAGAACTTCTGGCAGCGAGATGCACACACTGAGGGCACAGAGAAACAGAGAGAGGGAATCAAAAGCAAAGAAATTCCAGGTGTGATGAGACTGCAGAGATATACTTGTTTGTATGCGACTCAAAGAAACACCAGTGTGAAGGAGAAAAGAGGAGAGGAGAAGGAAACTGAATAATAAATAATCAAACTGAATTATAAATAAGCTGAAAAAAGGAAGTCTAAATAATAAAACTTTTAAAAAAAGATTTAAAACTGTAATATGATGTTGAATGGTTGAGTTAAAAAAGGTATGAATAAAAAATTAATACACCCATTTATTTAAACGTAATAGGCATAGACATATGGCTACGACATATACAGGCATATTGGCATATCTATATAGATAGGCCTAGATAACCAGAGAAGCGGTAAAAACCGGATGGATGGACATTTTTAGAGTGAAAAATCACTGTTACAAAGACTAACCAGCTTGTTAGGACTATGCTTGCCTGCCATAGCCCAGCTTTTAAAGAGGAAGTGTGACTTCTCTTTGGTAAATATAACCTAAATTTCTTTGTGAGCTAGTTAAACAAAAAAAAAAAAACAAACAAAACAAAAACAAACAAACAAAAAGCTCACAAAAATGACTAATTGTCATATTTTGTTAAAGTCACATGATCACTCAACTCTAGTACATATGGAAAAATATAATAACTCAGTAATATAAATAAACAGAACTAGTTGTATTCAAGGAACTTAATTTCTTTTGGTCCTACAAACTCAGTCACCCATTGGTTGCATTAATTAATATGTTTCAGCTGGCAACAAGTTATTTAACCCTAGGAGACTGCTGAAACTATTATAATAACAGTTCAAAGATAGTGGTGAACTATCGTCTTTTAAGAAGAAATATGGAACTCACGACTATATTTCGACACATACACTGCAAATAGATCTGAAGGGATTGCCAATAAACATCTGTGTAGACTTAAGAAAAACACTTATCAGTGAGACTAATCTGGAAAAAAGGCTTCAATTTGCCACATAAAGATTGGACCCTGGAGCAATGGAAAAAGCTCATGTGGTTTGATGATTCCAGATTTGACCTGTTTCACTGTGAAGGTTAAATCAGAGTAAGAAGAGAGCTGGATGAAGCAATGCACCCCTTGTGACTAGCGCTTGCCGTACAAGCCTGTAGGGGTGGTGGTTTGATTTGGAGTTGCTTCAAGTGGTCAAGTTTAGGTTCAGAAACATTATTTGCCAAAAAAGGTGTTTCTACCAGTGGAGTTTTCTTTTACTGGTGGCACAGGCATATTTATAGATGACACTGCCAGGATTCACTGGTTTCAAATCGTAAAAGAGTGGTTGAGGGAGCATGAGACATAATGGGGTTACACTAGTCTTAAATAAAAAAAAAAACGGAATACATTTTTAGGTCACCACTGGACAAAATTTGAGTGATTTTATGTGTATTTTAATGAAGAAAACAAGAGAATAAAAAGATGCAGTGAGCACAGAGATGTTATCATGTTTGCACATGAGAGAATCACATTATCTTCATCCAGTTCAAATATGAGAATATCAAGACAAAAAAAAAAAGCTAGGTCATGGTTATAAATTCTACTATTACATTATAATCTATAACTCTGGGTTAGGTCAGCTAAAAGAAGCATCGCTGGACTAATTTCTCCTCTCTTGTCTGCGGACACTGCCAAAGCCTGGAATTCACAAATATCCAGAGCATTCATAGATGTGCCTGTCCCCAGAGAAGCTAAAAATGTGCTACTAACACATTTGCCAGATCCACACTTCATGACAGTGTTACAGCCAAGTGAGAAACCAAAAACACTTTTTTGTCAATTGTTCAGCTTGTTTGTAGAGGAAATGGAAACAGTTGTAGAGGAAAAAGTTGGATATTCGTCACTCATTATGTGACTAATTGGAAATAAATGTTCATTACGATGCTGTTTGTGACATTTGCTAAAAGCTTAAGTACTGAGCTGTCTTATAAAATGATTTATCATTTTTAAATGAAACCAATCACATGGCAGCAACTCAATGCATTTACAGACATGGTTAAAAACAACCTGCTGAAGGTCAAACTGAGCACTGAAATTAACGTGGCATAGTTATTGGATGTTGAGTCTTTCAGAAACTGCTGATCTGCTGGGATTTTCCTACACAACCACCTCTGGGGTTTATAGAGAATGGGCTGAAAAAGAGAAAATATCCAGTGAGCAGCAGTTCTCTGGGTGAAAATGCCTTATTGATGCCGAAGAGCTGGTAGGAAGACAACAGCAACTCCAAGAACCACTCCAAGATATTCAGAAGAGCATCTTTGAATGCAAAACATGTCAAACCTTGAAGCAGATGGGCTACACAGCAAATGAACACACCAGGTGCCACTCTTGTCAGCTAAGAACAGGAAACTGAGGCTATAATTGGCACAGAGTTACCAAAATTGTCCAATTTTGGTAACTCTGCCTGGTCTAAGTCTTGAGTTCTGATTGTAGAATTTGGGGTAAACAACATGAAAGACTCATCCTGCCTTGTATCAATGATTCAGGCTGATGGTAGTGAGCTAATGGTGTGGGGGATGTTTTCTTGGCACACTTGGTACCTCTTAGTACCAAATGAATGAACTGGTTTCTTGAACATGACAATGAGTTCACTGAGTTCACATTGAGTCACATTACTCTGCCTCCACTGTGTAATGTGATAACATTTACTATTTCACATCTATTTCATATCTTGTGGTTATGCTGCTTGTATAATGTTTTGATATGGCTCAAAAAAAGAACTGCTCGTGTTAAATCTTGTTTGAATGGCATGCTGCTATTCAAAAACCAAAACAAGGAAAATGATAAATGAAAGGACTTTGCAGCAGTCTTTCTAGGCCGGGAAGCGGGTCACAATGGGATGCAGCGTCTCCTGAGGGAAATGAGGCACAACTGTGTGCATGATGGGGCTGGCTGTCCAGCTGCCAGGCCACCTGCTGGATAGCAAACAGCCAGCATAGGACCTACACATGAACATGGGATAAGCATGCAATCTGACACAATCTCACACAGAGTCAAAAAGAAAACATGCCTCTGAAAAATATTTAGCAGATAAATCTAAGTGAACATATGAGATGACATGGTTTTCCAGATTGTGTCATTTTACTTGACAGTTCAGTTGAAACTCTTTTATAAAAGAAAGAGGGGGAATTCTCAGAGATTCTCTGTATGTATTCCCTTTAATCTCTTTCACACACACACACACACACACACACACACTTTAAGAGGACATTCACTGACGTAATGCATTCCCTAGCCTCTTAACCTGCCCTTAACTATCACAACAAAGTGCGTAATCTTGAATCTTAGAATTTGTAGGGGTCCTCATAAAGGCAGCTATACAAGTACAACACACACACACACACACACACAGTCTGGCACCTGCACCACCACATACTTCCATGTGCATCTTGGCTCACACTCACATCCGCAGGCTCAGTGGCGTTCACAGATGTCTTCTCCTGATCCCGCACTAAAAATCACACCCAACGCCAGACACTTTCTCCACCTCTGCGAGTCCTGCATTGCATCACCCTAATCATTAATAATGTTGAAAATGCAGGAGATCTTTCACCTACAGCCCTTTTCAAAGATTTACAGTCCTCGAATGTATAGTGAAACACTAGCTGTGATATTATTCACTGAGGCTGAACCTTGGAATAACCTGCAGTCCCAGGTCTGATTGATACCTGCTACAAAAATGCACCAACATTTCACTCTGTGAGGCAAAAATAATCAGTGAGGGGAGTACAGGTTTTGTAGCTCAGCAGCACAGTCTTTAGTTGCATGTGTAGGTTGCCTTGTTCAAAAACCTCCAACTACTGATACGAACCGAGGCACACACTAGTCCATCACCCACAGATATGATGTTCCCACACAGATGCATGAGAGGAAAGCACTAAAACTCCCACTTCCACCAAATCTGAAGGCTCTCTCAGTACACATTACCTAAGAATGAAAGCAGCGGTGCCTGGCCAACCTGAGCGCCTCTCCAAAGATGAGTCTAAAAATACGAACACCTCTTGATCTATGAGCACACACGGCAGACAGTGAACACACAAATCACTCTGGCTGGCTGCTGATCTGACTGATTGTTTTAAATGGCTTCCATTACAGCCAGCAAGCAACGCTGTGCTGATATAGTGCAGCTTTCACCTATAGTGCAATCTATTGCTCTTTAATCAGATCACTAGTCACAAGGGCAAAGAGGCAGAGATGGATACTGGAAAGCCGCCACGCTGGCTCACTTAGGCAAGCACGAGTAAAAACAAACACTGCCTTTCCCTCCTATTGCCTTGTCGAGAGTCATCCCTGAGAGTGATTATTTATTTTAACACTTTATTTTCTGTTATTTGTCTTACATAACTTTTTTCCCCAGTTACTAATAGATTCAATAAATCTGTGTCCCCTCTGAAAAACAATCAGGTAAACTGCAAGTGGAACTTTTAAGTATTTATAATCCTGTTTCCAAAAAAAGTGTAAAATAAAGACAAAAGACTGAAAAGGTATGTGATGCTAAAGCTTGTGTTGTGGGGAATATCTTGAAAGAAATTAGGTTAAGCAACAAAAACTGGGAATAATCAATCATGTTGCCTTATTAAGTCCTTATTGTTACTTATTTCATGGGTAAAGATAAGGAGGATCTGGCCACTTTAAACAGTTTGCTATACTGATAAGGAGTTTCATCTTCTGTACACAGTGGACTGACACTGGCTAACATTTACAGCTCTTTTACACTATGATCACATTTAACCATGCATTCATTCAGGCCTCTATCCACTTTTGTTAAACAAACAACGTCATGTGCTGTTGTTCATTGAGGCTGTTTACTTTACTTTTATTTTCTTAAAGCCTTTTTCCACACGACTATAAGGAAGGTGGCCTTCAGCTGTGGTGCTACCTGAAAATGATACATTAAACAAATATGAGTGCAAGTCAAAGTGAATTTAAAAAGTGGCCCTCGTTTGCATGTTCACACTTTACCAAATTTGGAGTCTAAGCAGAAAAAAACAATTTTGACACAAACTGTAGAGAGTGGGCACAGACAGTTTTATTAAACTTCTCCTACAGCTGCAAGTGCTGATGGTGTCAGCAATAAATGCAAATACAGCAAAGCAAACCTCAAGAATTATTATTATCATAGGATCTTTACTCTATAATATAAAGTGCTTTGGAAAAATGTATTTTATCTGATCCATAAAATCAGAAATTACAAAAATCAATAAATTGAATAAATCAGATTCCTCATTTTACCAACCAAAATGCCACAGCAGAGGTCTGTACTACGAGGCATGATTTCCTTTTATCCAGGCAACTTTCAGGTTAACCCTGGATTCTTAATACTATGAGTTGTGGATCACTTCTTTCTGGGTATATCGACATCATAATATAACATGTTCTGGCTGACCTCATCTTCAACTTGCACGTAAACTAAGCCTAAGTTTGAGTTCAGTTTTTATATTTGTTCTTTACTGTCAGGCTGTTAAACACCACTGAGGCTGCTGCTAAAAGAACAAAAACTAAAACTATCTTTTGAACATCAATTTAATCAAATACTTGTTATAATCTATTAGAGTCTCCCACTCTCCCTTATCTTAATGACAGAACCATGTTATTGATAGGTCTGTTAACTCACACACTATGCTTTTTTACTGGCTTTCTTTCCTGGCTATAAATAGGCTACACTTTATTAATATAGCAGCTCTTTTCCAACCTTACTGACCAAAGCACTTAAAGCAGACACTCTTAATACAATATTACTCTAAAGTGCTTTTCCTCTCACGCAAACTCACACTGCTGATTTGTCTGCAGGAGCTGTGTTGCTGTGTTTAACCTCGTCATATTTTTCCCATAGTATAGTTTAAGTTCTTCAGCCATTCTTGTGAAAGGTCAGATGCTGCCAACACCCCTCAGCTCAGTGAGATCGTTACCCTTGTGTTGCTGCCTGAATGCCTGTGTTAGGCTAAGTGAATTAAGATAACAAAAAGATCCCCTGGCTGTGTTAAACTCACTTTGTAGTACAAGGCTCTGGAAAGAAGGTCGACTCAACTTGAAGTAGACAATAAAACATTTCCTTGCTCGACAGACACTCCAGCTTTAAGATACGTATTTATCTGTAAGGTTTCGCCTGGATTGATTAAGATACGATGAGTTCATTTGTAGAGCTGTAAGCTTTGAAAAATGACAAATACAGTGTGACTTTCTGAAAAACAATATCACAGTCATTCAAAACACATTTGGAAGATGCACGCATACACACAGAAATACACATAACACTCCATTACTGTAGAGTACATTGGTCTCAAGTGGAGCTCTCTGCTGGTGCCACTCCTTTATCTGCAGTCATCTGGGAAGGCTAGACATAAAATAACCTGACAGCTCAGATCAGCGTTTTGCTCACATAAACAAACGTAAACACAAAGTGAAGCAATCGGATACACTCACACACTGACAAACACACACACACTGACAAACACAATCTGGGCCACTGGCTGCCAGCAGAGGACGCTGTCCCTGCCTTTGACATTGAGACGGTCCTTGGTGTCTGGAGGTCGTTGCTCAGATCAGACACATTTCATTCTTCTCTTTGGGCTTCATTTATAAAGCATACAAGTCGCAGGCAGGTAGTATGGTGTGAGCAGAAAAACACTCAAAATGAGCCTTTTAGAAAATCTTACTGTGACATGTAAATGATCTATTCTGTAAGGAAAGTCTAGTTTTTTAATGCAAATAATGTTCTTGTTGGTTATGTGGGGATGTTACTCTTTAAGACGTTTATCAGCCTCAGTTCTGCTTTTTTGTCCTGATCACTGCCAGGCTGGGACTCTTAAACTGAGGAACTTTTATCGGACGTAAAAGTCCGACACCATCGGGAATACTATCAGGAAACTATAAATATGTAGGTCCTTTTTTCCCCATCTCTTGTAGCTGCTGTGCTGTACTTCAAGAAGTCGTCACTTTCACACGACTTTAATGCTCAGTGGAGAGCTGAAATCACAGTTTTAGGGGTGCGCACACACACGATTCACTTTAGTTCATCACTACATTGGTCTGACCTTCAGGCACTACCTGCAGTTTCTCCTTGCAAGCCTGAGTCTGAAGAGGGAGTATCAAACATTCAGCCTTACAAAGAGTTCTGCAGAGTCCAGCAGGAGAGAAGGACGGTTTTATTCTTAATCACAAAGTATTGTTGTAGCAGATCATGAGCTGACCGTGTTTGTCCAAACTCTGAAGTCTAAATCATTGTCAGTTTTAAAAACATTACACACACTACACCATACCGATGTGTTTCTATGATTTTTTTAAATAGTTCTCCGGGCTTTCTGAAGGTCTTTCAAACTTCTTACATTGACATTGGCGGTTTTGTTCACTCCAGTTCTTGTAGCTGACCATTTTCAGAGGAAATTTTTGTTTTGTTTTGTTAAGCCATTCAACATTGACCTATGAATCATTCAAGGATAAAAAGGCACCAAACTCAAGGGACGAACAAGTGTTGTATCTACATGTAGCAGACAACTTAAAAAGAACCATTGTATCTTCAGGCAGCAGTGTGGGATCATTGTGACAGAGAAGAGAACAAAAGGCAGCCAACATCCAAAGAAGAGCTCTGAATGTCCTTCAAGAAGCCTGGAACACTATTCCTGAAGACTACTTGAAGAAATTACAAGAAAGCTTGCCTAAGAGAGTTCAGGCTATGTTGAAGAATAAATATGGTCATACCAAATATTGACTTTTAAGCTTGTTAGAAGTATACAAACTCTGTTTTTGCATGATATACTGTATTTCCAGGCACGTTTGCATGTTTTAATAAATTGCTGCACCTTTTTCCCATTTTCCCAACAAAATACAAAGAAATGAGGACTTCCTCAAGACTTTTTGCACAGTACTGTACAACAGTAGCTTGTACTGCAGTGTCTTTGTGACTTGAGGTGACTGTTGTGAACTAGTGATACATAAATATCATTAAATAAACTGAATAGGTGAAAATAGAAAAACTGAAACATTTTGTAGAAACCGTTTTACTGGTCTGGCCGACCTAAAATCAAATTTGTCTGAATGTAGTTTATGAATCAATATGTGGGTTAGGGGTTAAAAGAGTGATCGTCACTTACACTGGCACTTTGCACAGGGGTCCTTCTCATATTCCAGAAGATCAGCACGACTACGAACGCTGGCGTTCCTCCTCATGCCACCGCCATCCCGCACCCCTCCATCACGCAGGCGCGCCGCCTCCTCCTTGGCAAACACACCCAGCTCCTGGGTGTACCGCCCATACATCTGAATAGATGGAAAGAAAAAAGTTTTTACACTGGTAGAAACAGAGGAAGGCAGTGTAGAAAATGTCAGTGTGATACAGCATGTTTTCCACTTTAAAGATTAATACTGTGTTCGGTCACAATAATACATTCAGCGTAAACACGCGAAGGTTCAAGCTCTGAGTAAACAGACCCAGCTGTGGAAAATTCACTGACTGCAAATAGAAACTCCATTCACAGCTTTCCTCTTTAATTCGCCTTTAGAAATAAAAAAAAAAAAATCACTCAGCTTTGACTCAGCAGTCGTGTAATGACTTCTTTTCAGACAGATGAGCAGACAATAAGCTCCACCTGTCAGCTCCCAGCTGATTAACTCTGCAGGGCTGGCACACAATTGACTACTAACAATGAGAGGCGGTGTTCATAGCGAACTACACACAATCAATCACATATAAAGACTGCATCCCAGCCATAGATGTGGTTGTTGTAGATTTGGCCAGTGTGTATTTAGTTATCAACACCATAATGAAGCTTTTCAAGCTGTTGTTTAGTGTTGTGGTTGTTTGTGTTTGTTGTGTTACTGCGCAGCATTCCTGGAAGATTCCTCTGCAGAAACCACAAACTTCTCATTCTTTTCAGTGGTCTCAACAACAGTCAAATGTCCCTTCAACTACAGCTCCTCTTGATAAATGCCTGGTAGAGGAGGCTCAGAAGCTCCGGTGTGGGACTCCAGATCTGACCCCTGAACAATGTGAAAAAATGAACTGCTGCTTTGATGGGCTACGGTGCTACTATGGGAAAACAGGTATTTATGCTTTGGTGAGGTTTCTTTTCACGTTGGTGGACATGTGAAACTGAGCAGACCTTCACCCATCTATTGTCTTGTCTCCCAGTGACTGTGCAGTGTACCAGGGATGGCCAGT
The DNA here is from genome assembly GCF_963576455.1 of Neolamprologus multifasciatus. Lineage (NCBI taxonomy): Eukaryota > Metazoa > Chordata > Actinopteri > Cichliformes > Cichlidae > Neolamprologus > Neolamprologus multifasciatus. The sequence continues at coordinate 19,287,818 of NC_140456.1, read as the reverse complement.
TTGTGGTGGTTGTGGCTAGAGATGCCACCCTGCCACCTATAGAACTGGACTCAATTAGCCTGCTGGAGACTGACGATGTCTTCTGTACCCCTGTTGACAGCACCTCTGCCTTTACAATCTTTCAGTTCCCTGTGACAGCATGTGGCACCACAGTTACAGTAGGTGGAGGGTTATCTAGACAGTCTTTGATATGAAAATACAATCTGATTGGATTCATCACTTGAACAGTAATTTTTTTTCCCTCTCTTCCCACAGGAGGAGGATGGTTTTGTGGTTTATGAAAACCACATGTCGTCTTCATATGAAGTAGGAGTTGGCCTAAAAGGCTCAATCACCAGGGACAGCCATTTTGAGTGAGTCTGTCAAATGGGAATTGAGTCATTAATTGGCAAATTCTGAACACAATGACAACACAAAAGCACTGATTATTTATTTTTATTTGAGTTAACTCAATATAAAAACCCCTTGTATTGTAAACTTTTTTCTCCTTTGGCAGCTGCAATGTAAATGTGCTTTCTCTAAAGCACTGCCAGTCAGATTTTGTTTAAATGTGCTATAAATAAAATGACAGCCATCCCTAAAAGGTTCACACTTCTGATAGTGCATGTTTAAGGTATAATTTCCAAAAAGCTTAAGCAGTTCAGTGGGTACATGTTGGACTTGAAAGAGAACCAGTCGATCCTATTGGACTAATATCTAGAACCAGTGCCTCTGTTATCATGCCACACTACAAAGCAATTAGCCTGTAGTTGATTTCCTTTCATTCTATGATGTAACTCTTAAAGGGACTGACGCTTAAGTAGGCCTTTGACTGCTTAAATACCGTAAAGTTGTGCTCTGCCGACAGGCTACTGTTCCAGTGTCGGTACTCCGGCACAGCCACAGAGGCTCTCATCCTGGAGGTGAACCCTGTTCCTCCTCCCGTACCAGTTGCTGCTGCAGGACCTCTCAGAGTGGAGCTCAGACTGGGAAGTGGACAGTGCCGCACAAAAGGATGTGTGGAGGGTGAGTGGCACGACCTCTAAGAAGCGGTACAGAAATGAACTTGTATGCACTAAAACTATTACTCTGTTTGCAGAAGTGGCAGCGTACAGCTCCTTCTATGCCGCGTCAGACTACCCAATCACCAAAGTGTTACGGGAACCAGTCTATGTTGAGGTGCGCATCTTGGCAAGGTCCGACCCAAATATCATTCTGAACTTGGAGCACTGCTGGGCCACTTCCAATCCAAATCCTGACAGCCTGCCACAGTGGGACCTTCTGTTTAATGGGTATATAGACGCAATCTGATACAACTTTGTTGTACAGTTTTTGTATTTTGCGCTAAGGTGGGTTCTTCTTGGCTGCAGGTGTCCGTACCATGATGACAAATACCTGACCACAGTGGTTCATGTGGACAGCTCCTCTGGGCTTCAGTACCCGACGCACCACAAACGTTTTGTCATAAAGATGTTTACATTTGTAGATCCAAACGACTTCTTTCCACAGCAAGACAGGGTACAGCAGAGCTTACTTAAATTGGGTTCCCTTCACAGAAACAGTTTTCTTGACCAATGTATTTTTTTAAAAGGTGTTCATCCACTGCACCACAGCTGTTTGCTATCCAACCAGCATGGACTCTTGTGAGCAGTACTGTCATCGACAGCGTGAGTATCTTGATTGTAGTTTAATACTTAAACTGCCTGGCATTCTGACCTAAGTTTACAGAACTGCAGCTTTATGCAAGTTTAGCAAAGCTTTCCAGAGCTTTTACACTTCAAGAAGGCAGATCGCACTGAAATTGGCATTTGCATGCTTAAATCAAAGGTAGAAAGGCTTCCCCCTGGAAGAGCTGAAATGGCATCTAGAATTTTTAGCTTTACATATTCACTTATGCACTTCTGTAAGATTTTCTTTTTAAGCACTTAAAGGAAAAAATGTCTGCCTTGCAGGGAGAGCAGTATCTGCAGCAAGGAAAGTTTCCCAGAGCCAGAGGAGCCTGGTCTCAAGTGGTGAAGTGATCCTGACTGAGAAGACCACAGCAGCACTGAACGCTAAACTGAAAGGATGACCTTCCACTGGCACGCCATTTCTGGCTGTCACTTTTAATAAAAAAGCTTGTTAAAAGCTATGCTGAACAACTGGGTTTTGTCTCAAATCATTGCTTGAAGGTGACTAACTTTCGCTGAGGTAGATATTCTACAAAGTCAAGCCAGTAACATGATGAAGGTGCCACCCTGATTTTTGCTGACAAAGCAGCAAGATTGCATTACAACTAGATGCTTGGAAAATCTATACTAAAATGTACAATAGCAATATATAACACAGCAGATTTACTTTCAGTGGTGAAAAACTGCATGTCAGGAAATGTGCTTGACTAGCAACATTAGATGCAAGGTATTGATATGTGTGTTTTTTTTTTTTTGTGTTTTTTTTTTGGGGGGGGGGGGGGGGGGGGGGGGGTTTGTTTTCTCTCCCTACCATGTCTCATTAAGATGAGACTCATGAGCCCTCAAGACTTGCTAGTAAGCTTCTTGCTCCCTCTTCTGCTTCCACTTTATTTTTGATAACAGTCCCTGTAGATTTCTCTATGCTACAACTTGCAACATCTCTCCTTCACTGCTCTATGCACCACCTCCCTTTTTGTGTCCCACTCAACTCCTCCTCTCATTGAGATGGGCATCACGACTCCTCCAGACTGTCTTTCTGCTCGCATGAACAGGAGGTGCAGAGGGAAAGCAGAGCAGCTGTATAGGTTCAGTCTGATGTGCAGAGAACCATGCTGTCAGATGTCCATCTCACTCTATTTTTATTTTTTTAACCTCTAACCTGCTGGAAATCAAAACCTGATGCAGCTATGCATCATATTCGGGCAGGACTGCATTTAAGTACCACTGCAAAATTCTCAGAGGAACTGGCCCATTGGATGGTGAGCAGTAACAGCTGCTGTGTGGATATAAACAGAGTGGAAAATGTTTTGCCACTGGTTAAAAATGCTGTTGGGTTGATAGATTAAAAATAGGTGCAGTGTGGAATGCTAAATGTTAGAAAACAAGGGGTGGGTGGGGGGCAGTTGTCATGAAACTATTTGGGGGTAAAATGGGGCTGTTCATGTAAATGATCAATTTCTGTCCTTAATGAGAAACTCCAGATAATGAAAGCTTTCATTTTGATAAAATATAGGGAGTCAGATTTGAAAATTCATTTCCATCTGTTTCTAGTAAATGAGATTAACTCTGTTCAGTCTGGAAAGTGCAATGAAGAAAAATATTAAAAAACCTCGTATTCAGGTTTTGTGACACAACTTCACATCAATCTCAGCATGTCCTACAATCATGCAATAATGACATCATGCACGTTTTTCTCAGGCTGCATTTCCTGTAAGATCATTGGGGTGGTTTTTGCCTTTTAGAAAGAACAGTGTGATAATGTCACCTCCAGCCAATGACTATGACCACAGACTGTATAAAAGATAACTCGTGACCATGTTGGCGCCGTCTGGTTTTATGGGGGGGGTTGTTGTTTGTTTATTTATTTTTTATTTTATTATTATTATTATTTGTTTTATCATTTTAATATTTTTTCAGATAATTCTGCTTTATGAAAATGTTCCAAAAGAGTGAGGCCTTACAGACCGACAGGGGAAGGGCTTCTCTGAGAGCTGACCAATTTTAAACTACAGGGGGCTCCACCTGACTCCACTCACTAGTGGTGTAAGACTAAGATGCATGACTCCGTTTCCAACGGTGAGTGGAGCCAATAATAAAGATTAAATATCTCCTTCTCTAGCCTTAACTGTGGGGGAGAGACACTTGAATAATATACCTTGTACTACCATCACATTATATTTATATTTAACTTTTTGTTTTTACTTGGCTAGCCAAAAAGCCTAGCGTGTCCAGCTCTGCGCTCTGTGACATGAATGGGTCGAGTCTGTATTTGGGGTTTTTTTGTTGGTGTCAGCCACAGGTGAATGTACTGGAAAGGTAAATCCTTTTCAGCAACTTAACTGGCGGAACTGCAGTTTCTGCCAATTCCATATTTGCTACTTTGTTCAGCTCTGGAGGCTGATGCTTGATTGTGACACATGAATTGTTCTTTTGGCTTTTACAATTCTTCAGTGTCCTTTGATAAGGAAGCAGCAGTGCTGTGAATCATAGCTGAGGTGCCAATGATGCTCTCAGTTACCAGCGAGAGAAACCCCACTGCTAAAAGCTTCTGATCTGCTCAGTGACGATGGAGACTTAATATTTGTTCATGCACGTGCTGAACACCTGCACTAGAAACCTCTAAAAGAACAAAGCATGAGTGTAAAGAAACAATGTGCTGCAAAAACTGACAAAATGGGGGTGGTGTGGACAGCTTCAATTTAATGTAATCAAAAAGAATCAGGGGTGTCCAGTCCAGTCCGCACACCAAAGTGTCCATGGGCAAAATACTAAACCCCGAGTTGCTGTGTACATCAGAGTATGAATCTTAGACAGAAAGCACTTAGGCACAGAAGATAGAAGATAAAATTCAAATAGATTAGTACCTCCCAAATTAAATGACTCATATCAGTCAAAGTCTAAAGATCTTGACCAGCAAAGTAGCGTCTCCATGTTAATCACTACACTCAGAAACTCAATTCCCTCTGATTTTTATAAGGTGGCAAATAAATTTGCATGCACCCACATGGTTGCACACAAATCCGCCATGAGCATCAGACAAACTCCCACTGGGAGTATAAACAGGGCCTGTTAGTGCTTCTTACTTTGGCCTGTGTGAAACCAATCACAGGCCATCTGGAGCACGGCCCCTGGTGAGAGCAGCAGGTGGGACCCTGTGGGTTAAATGAGCTGTTATCTGTAACCAGCTTAACTCCTACATGGCTAACCTCTGTATCTACATTGTCGGTTAGCATCCCACACTTGAACCCTTTAAAACCAGTTCGGCTCCTGCTTCCTGCTGATTGGTATTGACTGGTTTCGCATTGATCACAGTGCTCACAGAGAGAAAGAAGGCACGTCTCCAATGAATAAGGTGGTGTCAGTTAATTGGTTAAATAGCAGCAAAAGCCTGAGTGGAGCGGAGTAGTCAGAGGCAACTATCATGGCTGTTATGTCATATTAAAAAGTTGTTTTTTTCAAACATGAACACACTCTGAACTAAAAAAAAACACACCTATGATTGTAACAGAAAATCATTTATTTTAAAAGAACAGAATAGTGTTACATTTACTAATTTTTACTATTTTAAATATAACAAACACGGCTAACCAGCAGTTAGGGTGCATATATCCCATGCAGCAGATTCCTGCCTTCAGATACTGCCCTCTATTTTCTGCCTCTTCTTCCTCTGTCCTTATCACAATAAAAGCAACATACCTCAAATTAAACATTATTACTATTGTATTAAAATTTAGAGTGATGCAATGAATTAAAAACAAAATTACACGTTTTTCCCCACAAGTACTCCAGCAGCAGCTTCTGATGTCAACTAGTGAGGAGACACTCAGTACTGACATTTCGATGCTGTGTCGAGTTCACAAAGTGCAGATGTTTCAAAAAACTGCTCCAAACCCACGTCACATCACCAGAGCTCAGTGAGGTTTTTTTTCACCCCGGTTTTGACAGGTAGCTTACCTGCTGCTACTAGGCTTGACTGACAGAGTGTAGAGCAAACTTGATGACACCGCAAACTCCCAGAAAGCTTAAAAGCCATCATCATCACTAGCAGAAACCACAGCAAGAGACAGTTTGTGGGAATTTTTTTGACAGCCGGGTTAGAGAAGCTCATTTTACCCACAGTGCAACTGGTGATGCTGCTGTAGAGGTTAAAAGATACCTCACTAATCATTTGTTCCAAGGGCATATGATCCACTAGTTTATTGGAAAGTGGATTTGTGGTATATCCATGACTTTCATCTCAGCAAAAACTACAAAATTCCTGTGTAGACTTGTAACAACTCAGTTATGTGACTTAATTTGAGAAGTGAAAAACAGAAAATGAAATAATTTTGAATAAAAATCTGCACATATGACAAATGAAGACATTAGACATATTTTACTTGATTTTCTCTTATTGATCTTCATTTTCAATCAGCACAATGACTCATTCATTCACACTTCAATCCACCGCACAGGACACATCTTCCACAAGGACTACGTTTAGCATACCTACAAAGACAATGTTCATTTCCACAATGACGTGGATCAAGTAGACATAGTGTATAAACTTTGCTACAGTGTCGTAGCTGCACCACAGAGCAACACTGCAAAGTTCACTAAACAGATGTTTACATTTTTCATTTATTTTTTATATTGCAAACATTTGCACTGTTATCAGTATTTGCACACTATTTTATATTATTTTTTGACAATCTTTAAAGTCATTATTCAATACATTGTTATTGTTAAATAAATATCGTCAAATAATCGAGATCTCAATTTCAGTGAAAATAATCGTGATTATCATTTTTGCCATAATCGAGCAGCCCTAACTCAATGTAGTGCTTTGCAAAGCTGGTTCATGTGATGACACTTGGTAGATTTGCTTCTATCAGCAACAGATTGAAACTTTGTTTAAAAATTTCAGTACAAAATGAAAACAGAATTTTACTGTCTAGTATCCATAATATCACATCATGTGCTGACAATGTGCCAGTAAGCCTGCAGGACCGATTTAATACATTCTCCCATCAATGTGAAGAAAGTTTGTAAGCCGAAAACACTCATTCCTTTTTTGGCATGTACTCACCATAGATTCTTTTCAATGAGTTAATGCAATATCACATTTATTCCCATTCAGAGTGCAGGAATTTTTCACCAAGCCCTTGGTGATTTGTACTGATTAGGGGAGAGTTAGACCATTGCAGCAAAATGGCTTAAAGTCTGGGCTCTGTGGTCGCGTGTGTGTGAACCGCTCTTTTGCTATTGAGCCCAGTTAATTGTGGCACTGTCATCTTAAACATCTGAGTGTCATCAGGGGGTAAAGAAATGTCTACTGATGGGGAAAAACCTGGTCATTCAGTATGTTTCAGGTAGTCAGCTGACCTAATTTTTTGCACCCATCATGAAGCTGAACTACATACCTAAACGACTGAAACAACCTCTGATCAAACACCGGCCCTACAGTCAGGAGCTGACTTGCATCTCTTTATCTGACTCTCTTCTTATCCTGATGCACCTTCATTCTGGAAGAGGATAAATCTGGACTCATCGAACCACATGACCTTTTTCCATTTATCCAGAGTTCAATCTTTACGCTCCCTAGCAAACTGAAGACCTTTTGCTTTCCAATTAGCGTCACCGATAATTAATTTAGTCCCAATCCCCAGAGTTCTCTTTGGACTGTGCATGTGGAAATGTTCTTACTTTCGCTATTAAATATGAACACCAGTTGTACTGTTTTTCTAGAAACATTTAAGTAATCAATCACTACGACTCATGAGGTTTTGTTTCTTAACGTCTTCGAAGGTAATGTTTCTCCACTATCCTTCCTGGTTTTAGTAACGTGTTGGACAGTTCTTAATCCAGCTTTAGTTTCAATAATCTCTCTAGTTGTTTTCTTTCCTTAAAGAAAACCAATAATTTGATGCTTCTGACACATAGGAACATCTTTTTCATAACCACAGAATATGTAATGAGAATGAAATGCGCAGCTACACACTGCATCAGTTAAGCTTAAAACCCTGTTATCAGCCAAAACACAGTAATCACTGTAGTAATTATCTAATTACTGCAGGCTCTAACCTGTTTGCTTAGTTAAATCCAGGTGGTGACTTTTTTTTAGCCAATTATACACAACAAAATCATCCATTAGCACTTGACTTGTGTAGCCTGACTGTAAGCGAGCATCGACAAACCTATTGTTAGTTTTACAGTTGATTTTTTATAATCAGCATTAAAATTGTTAATTAATTTTTGGCTTCACCTCAAATTTTAATCACTTGTGAATGGTTGTAAAAGAAAAAAAAAAAAAGCCCAAATCTGTCCTCAGAGTTACCCTAAACTGATTAACACTACAAGCAGCAAGGTTATTATACAGCCAGGCATGGTTAGCTATACTGAAATGCTGCTCTAGCACTCATGTACATCATATTTGGACTCGTGTGTGTCTGCGAACATGAATAAATGTGCTTCGTTGAGCTAACAGTATTAAAGCAATGCTGCTAAAAAAAACTGAGGCTCCCTCAACTTTGATCAGTCCCTCATCGTGTCCATCACACAGCACCAACTGTCGGCTTCAGTCTGTAGCTTTATAATGCCCACGTCCTTTCAAATGTCTAGTAGTCAGTCTATTTTGGCAGTGTGAGCACAGCTTTACAAATCAAGCCACCAACATTTTAACAAGAAGCGAGGACCGCTTGTCCTGCGACGTTCTACTGTGTAAGACCCCCTACTACTTTACTGTTACACCACACTCCCGCTCGACCCCCTACTTTACTGTTACACCACACTCTCCCGCCTTTCTAAGTCCAACCATGTGCGAGTCCAGAACAACAGATTAACTAAAACGTCCTATATGATTCAGCAATTCTCAGGAGCGCTGCGAGACAATTTATTCACCAGGAGGCGACACCAAGGACAAATATTTGACGCTGTAATGATGAAGGCTGGAACATCAAAAAACATCCATCCTTGCTGCTTTTTATTAACACATATTCACGGCGTGATTTTAATCTCTTCTATTGTGAATGACGGATGTTTTAGACCCTTAGACTCCTACATACCGTCAAGGCCGTGATTACTTAAGCGCATGCTGAGTGTGTATTGATGAGAGCAGGAGAACAACAAGAGGACTAAAGCACTCGAGCTAATCTGGACCCTGCAGCCTCCAGGGACAGGAAAATTGAATTAGAGGAGGAAGTGACACATTCGACTCACTCAACTGTCTACATTTGCATTCATGCAGGTAGCGGAGGCTGCTTTTAGGATAGTTAACCGTGAATCAGAGCTCCACGCAGCAGAAAACCTTTTTGTAGTCGAGCAGACTTTTGCACACGTGTGAGGAAAAAAATTACAAAATACACTTCAGTCACACCGGTGGGAAAGCAGAACACGGGATGGGAGGCAGCGGAAGGACTGAGAGAGACTCAAACATCAACACAGACTCATTTAAGAGAGGAGGTGTTTTTGTTTTTTGCAAATGCAACTAAATGTTAAGCATTTAAATTTGATTTAGTGCAATTCAAACTGTTAAAAGATACTTTTAATCAACAATGTGTGTACATTCTTTTTGTCTTTAATGGTGTTTTATACTTAAAAGCTTCTGTATACGTAGGTGACGTCATGCACACGTTGCTTAAGAGTTGAACGTGATACAACCTCAGGTCGCTAAGGAAAAATATGGATTCCCTGGTGAGTGATTATTGGAGGTGAAAAACTGTCACCAGGTGAAATTGGTGCCAAAGCGGGTGCTGCACCTAAAACCTCCTCAGCAGCCAACAGATTGCTGCAGTTACCTGTAGTTTGTACAGAGGACCTTGCAAACTACTAACGGAGTATGTTCCCCTTCAAAATAAAAGCTGTGCTTTACTGCTGCAACCAGCATGTTTCAAAAGGTGCAGCTTTTACTACGAAAGCAAATGGTTACCATTTCCGTTTGGAGTCACATGTTTCGCATTTTTACTACCGCTAGGACAGAGCCATTTAATTTGAATGAAACTTTCTTGATAGCTCTGCACTTGTAGAATAACTGGAGACCAAAACAACATGCTTTATGCAAACTACAGGTGATACGTGTCAATCTTGCACTGATCAAACCAGTTGCAACCAGTCACAAAACACAATTTCCCTCACGACCAGTTGTACAATATCTTCAGGCAAACCGTAATATTGTTGCCAGGGGGTTACTGGCCTGTGTGACTGAGGCCTTATTCACTTGACCTTACATTGTCACCGCAAATGTAACACTTCCAAAACGACGGACAAGTCAGCATCATGTGGTTAGCAGTCAGGTGTCTGCAAAAATTCAATACTGCACTGTGTTTCATATATTATTTTACCCAATGCCTCTTGTTCATCTGTTCATGGTGTACACACACACACGCATGCACACACGTACACGATCCATCCAATTGGAATCATCTGGTTCCCTCGGGCCTCTCTCATATTGAACTGTCAATCCTGCAAACTTCGGTACCTCTTCAGCCAAGCCTTGATGTTGTTATTTATTTGAACTTTATTCATTTTGCTCTTTTAGATTTGATTGAAGTTCAACCCTGCAGTGACTCGACTGATTAGTCTATCAACAGATGCCTGAATGTCAGAAAATGCTGATTTCCTTTGTGTTATATGAGTCTAAATATCTTTGGGTTTTGAACTTTCAGGGGATGAAAAAGCAGGTTTTTGATTTGAATATTAGAAATCATGGAGCTAATTCATAATTAATCATGAAAATATTGCTTGAAGCTATTACTACATCCATAGACCGTACCCGGCTAAGATCTGTCACAAAGGTTTTTTTTTAACCTGCCAGCTCTCTACTATAAAATCTGTATGACATTTGACAGCACTAATATAAGAACAGAGCAGTAACAGCTCAGTGATTTCACAGCAAGCGAGTGTTTGTCATGTGTGCCGCCTCCTGTACGTTCCACACAGGCGGCAATCTCTCCTAAACCGAAAGGAAAAGGAATATATCCAGTGACATGGGGAGTTGCAGTAGAGAGAAAATCAGGAAGTGTAAGGAAAGAGAGCAGCGGGATGACGTTAAGACAAAAAATATCCAGGTGGCCTGGAATCAGAGCTGAGGACCTGCCGTACACCCTAATCACCCACCCGTCAGCACAGTTACACATTTAGCCTGATATTGTGCTTTCAGTATTGCTCAACAGTACATAAATTAGTGAAATTAGTTATTGCCACATCAACAAACTATGCCGTTATTATCATAGGATAAATGTGTATTGCCTCTGACATTGACCTTTACTGCATTTTTAGTTACTGAGCACATTTACTCGTCCACCGCTTTGTTTTGCACGTTGCTAATCATGAATTTTGGTTTGTCAACATTTCACTATTTGAGTTTTAAGTTACTGTCCCCTGCATCCACTTTGAAGTTGTTCCACAGAGCATGTAACCATTTAAACATTTTTAATGGCTACTATGCATTTTTTTAATGGATACCATTTGGCTCATGAACACAGTACAATGAGCACGGGCTATTTTAAGAAGCACCTAAAATAAGATTTTCTTCTGTCTGCAGTCTCTGCAGTGGCCTGTTCAATTGTGTGCAGGTAACAGCACTATTGGGAAGTGACAGGACCTGAAATGGACTCGAGCCAGCGTCTGTGTGGGAGAACGAACAGAATGCTGACTATGAGCAACTAAACCCCCCTGAAGAGACAGCGCTTTTATGTGTGTGTATGTGTGTGTGTGTACAACAACAACAACAGAGAAAGAGGCTGAAAATATATGAATATAAATGTATACAGTGTTTGAATCCTGAAGAGCTCTTATCATAGAGCGCAAAGGCAACTTTTGAAGCTAGCTGCACCAAATGGCACTGAGAGAAATGGTAACACTTTTGTTAATTCCAAAAGGCAGAAATCCTTCCGAGTGACACAAGTAAACTGCAAGCAGCATGTTCATATTTACCAACCCAACTGGTCTGTGACACTTTGCACCAAACAATACAAAAGAAAGAAGAGAGGCAATAGACTCACACTGGTGAGTCCAGTTTTCTGTAGACAGAGCACCTGCTCGCTGCTGATCTAGAGGCAATCTGTGCATACTAGCAGGCTATGAAAATAGTGTGTTAGCACTGTATTTGTATGGATGCATGTATGAAAAAGATGCACTTAAGTTGGGTTTTTGTATTAAATAAAGGAACATTTTTGAGAAAATCTCCATAATCTATACAAGAATTTGAAATCCACATGCTAAAATTCGGTCTCGCTGGGAAAATATCAAATTGATTTCTTTCCTGGTGTGCCACAGTGTGCTCTCTTTACATAAAAATGCAGTAATGTTGCTTTATATAGTCAGCGGCCACACACACACACACGCTGAAAGTGATTTTAAAATAGCAAGAATTGGATCGCTAAAAGACACAAATAAAAAAAAAACACCTTGTGTAGACATCCATACATTTTTAAAAAAGATATTTCAACATGTGTACAGTAGGTGCTGTATATTTCTACGGCGCTGCAGTGCTCTGGTGGTGGTGTTGGTGGTGATAGTGGCGGGGAAGCGTGGCTGGCTTCTCCTTCTCAGGTGGATGAGGACTTTGATCCTTGCAGCAGTCGAATGTAAAAGCCTCCTGCTGCGGGAAGGACACGGACGGGCTGTTGCTGACATCTGCTCTGACAACGACTTCACCACGCACTCGTTTAAGACTGTGTACGTAGGCAGACATATGCGTAGGTGCAGTGCATACCCTCCCACACAAACACACACTCACGTATAATCACAAACTAACTGCACATGCAGGACCTATAGAGCAAACTTGCCCACGCTTCTGAAAAGAGAAAACACACGCAAACCCAATGACACATTCAGACCTCCCACACCTCTGAGAAAGGCCTTTGAAAAAGCTTCAGATGGAAGCGGCAACACCTCGACAACCAAGTCACCACAACACCGTCTGTCTCTTTTCTTTTCAGTCTCTGACCTGCCTCTTCTTCACTTTACCTGCTCCATTCCTCCGTCCCACGAGACAGCGGGGAGGCAGAAAGCCGCCACATGCCGTCCCAGCATGCCACTGCATCTGACAGTTGTAGAAGCCAGTGACCCATGCGCCAAATTGTTGTTTGCTTTCAAACTGTCACACGCAGATTCCTCCTGCAGAAAACAACCACTACTGCCTAAAATGATCAAATTCATTCATGCTTCCTTCTTGTGAAAGTCTCAATGGTTATTAATAACTTGTTTTTCTCAGTTTTTGCTCTTCTCTTTGGATAATAAGCTCAGAGACATCGGTGAAGACTGTGAATTCCTTCCAAAGCAATTTCCAAGAGCTGGGGTTTTGTGCAGCATCGGTGCGCAATATATCAGTGGGTATTATTTACATCTCAGAAGTCAGTTTACTTTAGGGGTGGCTGTAATAAGAAATGCAAACATGGCCATCTGCAATGTAATTGTATCAATTATTCAGTTGTTAGTACCATTTATATGACAAGTTTGTAATACCCAGCACAGCTTTTCTTAATGGATTGTCACAGCAGCGCTGAGAGGCTGTAAAAGCTCCAGCTCCAACAGCAGTAATAAATTAAAGGTTTATTTTTGTCTCATTGTCTTGTAAAAACTGCTGCTCGGTGTATTAAAAGATTTTTGCCAGTATAGTGTAAATACAGGAGGGGAAAGCCTTTTTTTTTGGACTACAATACGTGTAAATGAAGGGATGGTGTTTCTGCGCTTCCTCATCCGGCAGAAGTTATCAAACAGATCTCCATATCGCTCTATCTGCTCCGTGTCATCTGCTCAGTCCTGCTACAGCACCCGTGTTCCTCTGCTGCCAAAATCCAAGCATTACTGAAAATCCTCTGAATCTTGCTGATGGCAAACAATAAAACACAAAAGATCCTTTTGTCAACATTAGAATCCAATTTTAGACTGCAGCCACACTTTGAAGAAACACTGCGAGCCTTTACTTATCAGATTTTTTTATTTGTATCCATCTCTCAGTTTTCCCCAGGAGAAGCACAGATGTTTCACCTGCACGAAAGCATGTGATGAATAGCGCTGCCACTTTGTACCTATAGGAAGCATTACGAGACACACTGCACCATGGCAAGCATGTGGAGAAACACACACACACATATCTATTTTTGGGGTAATGGACTGCTGTACGGGGAGTGAATGATAAAATCATTGATCGCAGTCCTATGGCCAGAGGAGGTTCTGGGGATAGATGGCACGTTCCAATCCTCAGAGACACCGACTGCCATTTTACATTACTATTGATCTTAACGCTCAGGCACACGGCGCGGCATTGATCCCCCACACAAACAAGAACAGCAAAAACACCTCTGTACCACTTAACACCTATGCTGCTGCACGAACACAAGACTGACCAACAGATCTCAAGTCCACATGTGCAAATCCACGCAAGACAAAAAAAACACGTCACCAGAAGCTAAAAGACAACTGCAGACCAGGCTCACAAATCAGTGAAGGGTGACACTTTAATCCACTGCTTTGCCTGACTGACTCCCTGCCAATCTGTCTGTCTCTCTTGTTCCCTTTATCTGAATATCACTGTTTCAAGTGCTCCAGGGTATCACTGTCAGCCAAGTGAAATGACATAAGTGAGGAAAACTAGTGCACGAGGAAATTAATATTCAGAAACACTCCACTTTTAGTTCATATGTGCAAGGGGCCACTCTCACAGACAGGAGGGCTGAGAGGAAGATAAAAGAGGGGAGGGTGGGGGCATTACTGGGGACACCAAGATGTGCAGGAGAAATGGAGAAGATAAGAAAATACAGGACATGATTGGAATACAAAAGCACCCAGCAGGCTCTGATATGTATTTCAAGGTTATTAACATCTAAATAATAAGCAATTAGGACACATATGAGGTTAATATAGATAGGCAAACATGAGATTCTGCAAGCCGAACTAATTAATCTTACGTGGTTTGGTGACATCGGAATTGATTGGGATTAATTAGGAGGGTGGGTGCACGCAGAGGCTGAGAGTGATGCAACACCTGTGGATCAAGGTGAATGACTGGAGAGCAGCGAGTGACGCTACATATCACAGGAGGGGGAGCACACCGAAACCCTTTCTTCATATTTTAAAAGAAAAAAATAGATATCTTATTTGGTTTTGTATAGAAATGTTGGACACAGGAGCTGCACACTCTCCTGCTATTCTCGTCCAGGACACGGCTGAACAGGCACCAGCTGCGCCCGTCCTCCAGTCAAACAAGCATCCATGAAAGCCCTCCACACGACTCAAACCGAGATCTGTGAAACTCACCAAAGTTTGCTGGTACTGGAGCGTCCTGTTTTCGGCCTTGTCTTTCACCATTGCGGCAATATCCTCATTAAAGACCCCCACAAAAAAGAAATCCAAGACTCTCAGGAGTCGCCCGCTAATCAGTCTGTGGAGGAGGAGGAGGAGGAGGAGGAAGACTCTGTGCTGCCGCCTGCCATCTCGTGTGCAGAGAGTAACAGGTTTCTTTATCGTAAGACCTCCTGCATGGTGCAAAGCGAGGTGGGTGCACCGGATTGAGAGCCACGGCCGGCTGTAGCGTCACAGCAGCGCTGGTGAGGCTGGGCTGCATACACCGCCTCCCTCCTCCACTCTCACTGTGCTGCCGCTGCTGCTGCTGTCTGTCTCTCTTTGGACTTACTGGACTTGAGGATGTTCGCATTTTATTTCGTGCTTTAGTGCGAGGGCGTCGGGTAGCCTGCGGCTCTGCCGAGATTGTTTGGGACAAACATCATGGACGACCCAGCTCTCCTTTGCTCCCGATTTGAGTCATCACTGGATTGATCAAGTGTGATGAGTAATGTAGTGGGCTTAGCTTTATGGCTCAATGAGTGTCAGAAAGAAGTCCTTACAATATCCCAGCAAGGCTGTCAGGACGAGGTGTTGTGACAAAAAAGTCATTTCTGGTGTTATGTTGTTTTTTGTTGTTGTTGTTTTTAACGTTTAATGTCCTTGTATATTGTTTTTTTATATTTTGGGTTTAATAGGCTGTAACCAATCGAATTTTTGAAGGTGTTATACACATTTGAGTTAAATAAGTGATGCCCAACCCAGCAGCAATTATGGTTCCAGCAGATTGGAAGGTTGGTGAGAAGGTGACAGCTGTTGGTGTGATTATTTGGAAATGGAAGAAACATAGAAATGATCCAGAGAAGGTTTAGGAGAAAGTCAGATGAAACCACAATCAAGCTGTTTGGCATCTGCTCAATCCTCCGTGTTGTGTATGACCCAAAGAGCAGCATCCCCACATCAAGCACAGAGGTGGAAACATTCTGCCTTATGGCTGTTTTTCTGCTAAGGTTACAGAGCGACTTTGTTACATTGAGGGGACAAAGGACGGAGCCATGTACAACAGTGTTCATTTTACTGACCAATAATTTTGATCAGTTTTTATCAATGACCTTTTCTTCTGATAAAAACAAGACGATAACTAAATAAAAACGAATGCACCAGTACAAAAACTGGGATGGAAATGTACTGACATTTGTGTCAATGAATAAAAACGAGATGAAACTTTTCTGGAGAGATGAGATCCAATCAGAACTATTAAGTAGTGTACAAAAGCGGGATGAGTGTGAAAGTGATCTGGTCAAAGGTAATCTCCTTGTGAAGTAAGGTTAGGTGCACACATTTTATCTGCCTCTGAGAAACAGGATTGATGGAGGCGGCGGCGGCGGGGGGGCTAACTACCTGGTCTTCTCATAAGAGAAAGAGAGGAACAGACATATGGATACATTTTGTACTTAATGTCAAGGAGAATAAGACGCTTTGTAAACCGTGTGGAGCACTTCTCACTGATAAAAACACAACAAACTTTTAAAAATTATATTTCAGTCAACAAAATCAACTTTAGATTTAGTCTACTTTGACCTAGTGATCTTTAGTTGACTAAAATTTGCCTAAAAGTAAAAGATTTAGATGAACTTAATCAAATTTTGTTGTCAAAATTAGCACCGATGTACCATAAACTTTTGGTCGAGAGCCTGCTTCCCTCAGTCACAACACTGACGATGGGTCATAGATGGGCCTTCCAGCATGACAGTGACCCAAAACATACCATTGAGGAAACAAAGGAGTACGTTAAGAAGAAGCACATTAAGGTCATGGAGTGGCCTAGCAAGTCTCCAGACCAGCCAAGAAACCTAAAAGACTTTGAAAGCTTCTGTAAAGAGGCTAAAATCCCTCCTGAGATGTGCACAAACCTGGTGAGCAACTACAAGAAATGTCTTATAGCTGTACTCACTAACAGGGGTTTCTCCATCTAGTGCTAAATCATGTTTTGCTTGGGGATCAAATACCTATTTCCCTCACTCGTGTTTTTTTATCCTGTATTTTGGTCGGCTGTCTCTTTAAAAGCAGATTTTTTTTTTTTATCTTAATGAGATGTTTTCAAGGCTATAAAAAAATTACTGACTGCAGCTTCTACTTTGTGTCTCAAAATGGCTTGATATCATTCAAGAGAGATATGTTTGAGAGATTACAGGTCAGCAAGTCATTTACATCAGTTTAAATACCAGCAATCACTTTTTGGCAAAGCCTGTAGAGGATCTTGTTTGTCGGTCTATGTCACAGCATCTGACTGCATTAAATCCTTCATAGATATTTTAAAAAGATAAGTCAGCATGTGTGATAATATCTCTCAAACATGAAAAGTGAAGTAGGCAAAGTTGAAGCAAGGTCAAAGTGAATTCCCATAAAGCAACTCATTAGTGTGTGTAATTGAGCCCTCCATCATTTGCGGGGTAACTGAGTTGGTCTTGCACTCTTTTGTGCTAAAACCGAACATAACCCTGATGACATGATCAAAGTTGTTTTCACTGACTTTAGAAATCTCCTCTGGGAGCCACAGACAAGATGCAACTGTTTTCTCAGGCCGTTTAGCGCCTCCCATAACAATTACGCTGAGTTTCACATGAGAAATCTGTATCGTGTGGCCTTAAATTTTTAAACATTCTCGTGTTGATGCAATCTGAGCTAAAATGACAGTAACTCTCTGACTCTTTGAAGCACGAAAGCAGCACACTCTCAGGATGAAATGAGGAAAATATAAGAGATTTTTTATGTGGAAAATGTGCGAGCTGGAAATGCCTCATATTGTGCTGGAAACGAAAATGCATTTCTCTCTGCAAAGCTTTTTCATTCTTCAGTCAGTGAACGCAACAAAAGTATTTTCTGACAATTCGTCCAAAAGTAAAGAAATAAATAAAAAATAAGTAAAAGCACACACGAGCACATGGAAACTGGTTCAAAGCTGAAGCGGATGTGATCTAATGGCATGAATAATGATGTGAAATTGAAAGATTTAAACTCAAAGAACCAATTTTTTGGATAAATGTGCTGAATAGTGCTGTCAGCACCAACTTTAAAACACCAAATTATAGAATATAGAATAAATTATAATCATAACTTTGCAGTTCACTTCTCATACTCCCCTCTCTAACACACTTTATTCTACGCCTATAGATTTAGGCAGCAGACTATAGACCCAAGCAGGGTGTATCACACCTCTGGTCTAATAACAGCGTGAATAGGCTCCGGTGCCGCTGCAACCCTGAATCAGGCAAGTGGTTAAGAAAACAGACAAATGGATGGATTGAGGGAGAATATGCATTGCCTGCAAGTGCATTTTGCATGAAAACTTGCTGCCAAACATTTCCACAAGAAGTATTTTATAGTTCTGCTCTGTGGTAATGAACACTACAGCAGATCCCCTTTAAGTATTTGTAACCACTCCTCTTATGAGTCATAAAACTGTGGTGTGTATAAACAGATGGGTGGAAATAAAAAGAAACAATAAAACAAAAAAGAAGGCAAAGTGGCTTAGTAAGGTGTCGGGCCACCGCGTGCTGCCAGAACAGTTTCAGATCTCTGGAGCTCAGTTGGAGGGATGGGTCATTGTCCTACCAAACACACTGATCCAAAGGCCACAGCTCATGATTCATGCCATTCTCATACTAATGAATATGGGCATTGTCATTCAGTAAGAGAACATTCAAACAAGGATAGAAATGTTTTGTTGATGTGATGTTTTAACATGCTTTGGAGTGACCTTTTCCTCTAAAGGCAGAAGTGGACTTGAGAAAAAAAAGATAACTACTAGGACTGTACTGACTATATTTTAAGTAGTGTTTAATTTATTCAATTATAAAATACAGAAAAATGCACAGATTTCTGTTAGGTAAAGAAACACAGGATCATTGCTATTCCTCTGTGCAGATTAATCAATGGTCACACACAAAGGCCTATTTGAGACAGAAAACCCTGCACAAGTGTTCATGTTTTTCCTATAATTTGTCACCCATCTGTGCATGTGTGTGTCTCAAGAGAGCTAGTATCCACCTCCAAACGCTCACACAAGAAGACTTGCTACACATTCAGATCATTTCCTTTCCCCACATGTGTGGTGTAATTATACTGCAAGCAGTCATCTCTCTGGGCTTTCACTGGAAGGCTTTTCAGAGGTGCTACATACTGGCAGTGAAATCTACTGCCCTGACAGATGTGCTGCCAAGTGGGCCTCACACCTAAACGATAACCACTGTTCCAGGGATTCACTGCTTCAAAACAAAAAAACCTTCATGTCTGCCAATATTGTTTTCTGTTTGGTTTCAGGACGTTTCAAACTTTTTTTAAGCCAAACCAAAGAGTCTTTTCTTAACTGCTATTTGCATTGTTAGAAAGTTTTACCACCAAATGGCGGGTTGCTAATAAATTCTTGAAATTGTATCTCTCACATTAAAAAATTGAACCAGTCTCAGGTCATCCTGAATAAAAAACATCATAACTTCCTGTGGGGACTAGTTTGACTGGCTGACGGTCCTGCAGAAGGCTGCAGCTTATTGACTGTTGGCAAGGCAACCGGTTCAAAGCGCTGGGCCACAGGCACCAAAATGAACCAGGCCCTCAGAGACCACTGTGGCATTTTACCTAAAAACACAGAAACACACACGTTCACAAAAAACAATTGTTCATGCTCTTCGTGTTCATATGCACCGTGGGCTTCCAACTCGGCCTTGCATTAACCTTGAGAGGAATATGTGTCACTGGCATCATTATATCAAGGACCTGGCATTCATAAACGGGCAGAGGTATTGTGTGTATTGTGGTCCTGACAGCAGAGAAACTGGGTGCTCTGCAGCCCCAAGCACCAGCACACTGACCCACATCTTTCCATTTCTACAGGAGTTTTTAGAAATCTATCACCTGTGCACAGAGGCCAGTGTGGCACCAGCATACAGGAGGAAAAAAACCCCACAGACAGATTGATGTGTTTCTTACCCACTGATCCTCGGTGTCTACATGAGGTAAGACGCTCTTCCGTATTATATAAAAGGCCTGTCATTAGAATTAAATGAATGTTTTGGTGGTGTATATATACGGATCACTGGGAAAGTTGCTTTGTTATGGAACATTTGGCATAGATGTGTGATACAGCCACACTGCCACAAGCACCTTGAGTCATTCCTCTGCAACATGAAGATGTGCAACCACCTGTGCCCCTTCTGTTTTGTGTGCCAAGTTTCTCAGTTGTTTTTAATTCCTGTTGGCTGATACAGCTGATAGAGAATAAGAAAACTGAGAGGAAATAAAGACAAAACGAAACCTGAACACCAGCAAATACACCAAAGCCAAGTTAGACCTTCAGTTAGAATTTGCCCTTGACCCTGGAATGAGCAAACTTTGGAACATTATGTGACATTTGATACTTTTAAAAAAAGACAGAAAAGAGACACTGATTCAGCTGTGCACTCACGTTTTTTCCCTGGGCTGCTGTCTTCCTCTCTCCCTTTTTCCCCTGCTCTCCGGGCTACGTATTCAAAACCGTCAGCTCTGTCCTTCCATTGCGCCTTAGCAGGATTTTGACAGAAATAAAGTGGCGCACAGCCACAGGTTGTAGCGCTCACTCAGTCGATGAGGCGATCGGATTGCAGATGACTCCCGAAAATCGCACTTTACTCCCAGGAAGGGAAATCTCTGTAGATCCCAGAGAATGGCCTGTTGCTGGTGCGCATTCCATACAGCGCCGCGCCAAAGTTGTCAGCCACGCGCGTAATTACCGGCTTTGCGCCTCCAGAACGGCGCACAGAGGAGCAGCCAGCTGTTGGCTGAATCTGGAGACCATGAGCAACAGCAGCCGGCCGCCTGAGAGCGCGGCTGCACAAGTCAAAGAAACTCTATGATAAGATGCTACAGCCTCCTCATCTGCGCCTGCTGAGGTGGGAGGGAGACAGCGGGGTACCGGGTGTCGTGTCCGTGATGCAATGCGGGTACCGTCAGTGTTACAGACCGCAGTTTTCTCCTCGTGTGCAGAAATCCAGGCGCTCCGCTCATCATATGCGGATCGGCGTCGCGCATTCGTCTTAATTAACAGCGGCCGGGATCGACTGCAGAAACAGAGGGAGGCTTGGAGGGGGAAACAGAACATAGACTGAGTGTTGATGCTCGGTCATGCTCTGCATCCCTCTCTCTCTTTCTCTCTCTCCCTCTCTGCTCGCATGTGGCACCACCACCACCACCACACGCGCGCGCAAACACTTTAAGGTCCCATATTAAGCGTCGTGCGTCTTAATCATGACACGCAAAAATAGCTCGGGTGCAGGAAGGTGAAGACAGCGGGGCTCAATCAATGTCCAGACTGAGGTGGTAGGAGGATGAGCGCGTGTGACTGAAAATGAAGATGAATGGTGCACTCCACACGTTGTCTCCTGTCCATGTGTGTTGACAGCTAATGCGCCTCCTTTTAACCTTAAACCTCACATGGCAGCTGAACAGGAGCCTCACCGCTTCGTCCTCCAGCTGCGACCCTAAAGGTAGCGCAACCCGGTGGGTGATTGCATGCATCCGGGTGCAGACTGTTCATTTCTCCTTCTCTGTCATGTTTACAGGCTATTAAGCGACCCTCGAGTGGGTAATCACGTTGCCAGTGATGTCACCTTGTCCTGCCTACAAAGACCGCAAGCCTGTTTAGAAGTTACAAGCTGTGTCTTTCTATAAGCTTTTGTTAAAAAATGAAACATTTGCAATCTGCTGGACGTTTAGGGCGCCTCAAATTCTCTAAACACATTAAGTCACGCATGCATTATGTCATCACACACAGGTTATACACCCACGGTGCTTACACACACCCACCTGCTGGCAGTTTGAGGACGTTTATGTACCCTGGCTGTGACTTCTATTGGCCAGCGCTAACCTGGACGAAAAGTAAATATCTTTCAGGACAGCTGTGTCAATGGATTCTTTCACAATAATAGATCATTAACCTGTTTTCCAGCAACGATGCTATTCCCCGAGAACTACGACAGCCAACTCAGAAGCAAAATAGTCTCGCTGATATCAATAAAATGCCACTTTCAGTTTATAACATTCTGTTATGCTGCGCAGCAGAGAAGTTGGAGCACATCCTGCTCTCAGGCTAGATAACACTCGCACTTCCCACTACTGAATGAGAAGGTGGGAAATGAAGTGGTGAGAAGACAAACAGGACACCACAGCAGACTCTGGGCATTTTCCACATTTTCAATTTCTGGGCACATCTCTTAATGGAACAAATGTGGACTCATAAGGAGAAGCCAAGCAGGGCATGGCTTTAAGCAGTGAGTACAAAAGGTTCACTTATGAGTCTTTTATTACAAACTTTATTGGGACGGCTCACTTTCAGCATGTATTTCTGACCTTATCCAGGACTTCTCCTGCTCTGTGTGATAGCCTCTGAAGTGTGGGACAGTGAGACCAAGTCCACAGAGTTTGTGTGCAGTAGAGCAGCCAGAAAGGCTTTGAATATTGTGCCTGAGATGTCCAGTGCACTGGTAAGAATGTCACTGCCTCTCTCTCTGGCTTCAAGATCGATTTATTTTAAAGAAATGGGTTGTCTCACAACCTCCATCTGGATGCTGTATCTAATCCGTCTGTTGTTACCTGTAGTCAGCCTGTCCACCTGTCTGTCTTGTCTCTGTCACTTGTCTCTCCCGTGTCTCCTCCGTTGCAGAGTAATTGTAATGGCTCGGCAACCCTCTCCACACAGGTTCAGCTACCCTGCACTGAGCTTCACGCAGCATCTTGGGAACACAAATCGGTAATGTTGGCACACATATGAATCCATCCTCCACCGCAGCAGTAAAACATTTGGTAGCACTTTGTACAACAGCCCACAGCTTATGGTGTAATTTCCCAGTATTCACAGTGTGTTTTGTTTGAATTTAGGGTGTAATGTTCAGCACAATAGGCACAACAGAACAACTTGGTATCAAATTGGAGGATTTAAACTAATTAAGGAACAAATTGCACTGTGAGCATTTAGCAGTGAACACATTTAGGGTTATTATAAAGCAGGCCCAGATTACACTGTCAATATAATATGTAGAAAAAATACCTTTGGGCTATTTTAGAGGAAAAGACAAACACTGCTTCCTCATTAAGGCTGTGGGCTGTATTATGTAATATCTTAACGTCCCCTTCTTATATTACTAATAGACATTTAGGGTTCATCGTCTTTGGGTAATTTGGGAAACATTAGGATGCTGATATACACAAAAGGTTCACATTAAGCAAAATACTTAAAGTATAATTTGTTTATTCTTTCTTTTAAAACCTTTTTGTTCTAAGTATTTTTAGGTACTGAAAATTACTCCCTAAATCAAGAAAAATTACACGTAAAACGATCGAAAATTGCACCATAAGTCATGGGCTTCATAATGAAGTGCTGCCAAACATTTTATTACCTCTCCTCCCTTTTCTGGATGCGCATGTAACTGCAGGAGCGGGAGAAGAGAGGAGAGATAGTTGCATCTTTGAGGCTTCTTGTTGAGGGTGTGAAGTCTGAAAGGAGCCTCAGACCGGCAGGATGTGGCACTTTGCTGCTGCAGAGACTGGAGAACAACATCAACAACTACCTGCTCATCCTCACCCGCCTTCAGCTGAGCGTAAGACACACTCACAGTGACAAATTGCTTGCAAACAAGCTCATAAGCACTCCCAGTAAGCACCGATTTGCCGTTCAGTGTAAGTGCAAATGGTAGACTAGCTGTAAATTTGGCCACAAAATTTCTGAATGTCTTGGATTCAGATATTTTCTTTAGGTAACGTAGAATTTCAGCTCCATAGAAGCTTTCACTGTCAAACTAAAGTCTGCAAGTCTTCTCACCTGCAAATCCAAAAGCTGACTGAGTGTCTCTGTCACTCAAGCACATCAGACACATTACGACACGTATTGTGTTGATAAAAGTTCGCACATCGTGAGGGAACACATGTAACGGGGTTCTCTACCACTGGTGTGCATGTGATCCAGAGGCATTATCAGCTTCCTCTGGCGTGGAAATATCCTGGTTTCTCGTAAGTGTGTGAGTCTTTCTGGAATCTCCGTGCACTGGAAGCGATGATGTTATGCTGTGTGACCCGAGCTTTCCTTCCTCAGGACATGAAGAAGATAATGGAACATACTTTGTTAGTGAGAAAGTTGTTCTCAGAAGTAATAAGGGCAAGACCACAAACTTAAGCTCAATGTGCGTGAGCACAGGTTTGCTGTTCACCCAAAAAGAAATTATATTTGACATGAAAACTCATATTTTTAATCATCCAATCAGGTGTAAAGTGAATAGAAAATTTAGTACAGCACTAACAAATATAGAAATAATTATTTTTAGTTGAAATAATAATAATATTTTGCTTTGTTTATGTCAAAGAAACGACAAAGCATGTCAAACCTTTGACAGTATTCTTGTTACCCCTTAGATGTAAAAGGCTGACGGTGTATTGTCGTCACCCTGCTAGGCTGGCAGTGTGGTAACCCAAGGTTGTGAATGCGATAACTCATGAATGAGGCGACGCAGGATTTTGAGATTGGTGTATCTGCTAGAAATCTCTAAGTAGTCTGAATCCCAGTGACGTTGACCTCAAGGTCAAAGTCAGACGTTCAACTTTCCTGAAAATCATCTGCGATTTTTCAAATTTGCATCATAAGTGCTAGCAGGCTGAGGAGTAGCACTGCTAATATTTTCAATTTTCAGCGTGTTCAAGCCTCATAAAGTGCTTCTCACTAGTGTGCTGCCCGTACCTGCTTCTTCTCTAAATAGTTTGGATCTACTGCTCGGTCCTGTCATAGAAGCAACTTGGCTCCAACTAAGCAGCATCCGGAGGACCGATAGGACTGATAGCCTTCCTTATTAAAGATTCCTTTGATCCTGTACAAATCTCCCATTTTATCATCCTATTTGTGAACCCGTCTTTACCTTTTAGCGGACAGTCTTAGTTGGGTGCTATTTTTTAATTTACAGCTCTGCCTCCAAGACCATTATCTGGATGCTAATCTAATCTAATTTTCATTTTTATGCTGTTTAGAGTCAGTTTGTGCTTTTCTATAAAGCGAGTGGTAAACACTTTTGCTCCATTTTACAATTATATTATAATCATCCATAAAAAAGATGGATGCTCCAGATAATGAACTAACTAAATTAAAGTTTAATTAAACAGCAGGAAAAAAAATCAGCTGTGCTTCTACAATAAAAAAATAGTCATCAAATAGGAAATAAAAGATCTTTTTAACTATAATATTAGGTAATAGAATGTGGTATTAAAACACACCGAGGCTCATTAATGACAGTCATTAAACCACTTACTGTCAATAATAGCCCAGTTCAACAACAATCTCATTTCCAGGTGACTCCGAACATTTTCACAGGCTTCATGCTCTTCCCCATTTCCATTTTAAAAACTACACATCATTGCTGTGTTTCCTATTTCAACCACCAGGGGCCAGTGGTGACTCCATCGCTGTCTTGTGTTCCTCGAAGCACTCAGAGTCTGAGAACAGTCCTGATGAGTTACAACCTGCTGATCTCAGCCAAGCTGGAATGGTTCATGGTTGGCCTGGAGCACAGGTGCACCAATTCCCGGTGACACGGGAGCAGCTTTTCACTACTGCAGCTGGGGGTCGCTCCCGAAGGAGGTCCATCAAAGCAAAAACTGGATTGATCTACATTTTTTCCCGTCACCTTTTCTCAGAAGTCACTGTTATGGATGTTCTGTTTTTCATAGCCAGAAGAGAGTGAATACTTCAGTATCTGTCGGTCATTAAGAGAAAGCAAAGACAGGGTAATATGAATATAAGAAAAATGAATGTATGATATTGAGGCGTTTTTTTGTTTGTTTGTTTTAGTTTTATCTTTGTATCATTCTGCAGGACAGTGGAGATGCTTTAAATACGACTGTAAGCCTGTAGATCCTACAACAGGCTAAAATCTGCCATGTAGCGTTTTTATGATGCCTTCAGACAACATCTGTATTATCTAAATCCTGGTTCCAGATGTTTTTCAGCTTGATGATGTAAACAGAATGAGACTTATTCCAACATTTTTGTTGCTCTTCAGCCCTGCTAATACTGCAATATCTTTTTAGCAGAAGGCAAATGTGTTTTTCTCTTTGCACTTTTAAATCTTATCTTGAGCATTGCTAAAGAAGTATGCTACTATTATTATTAGCATTATTATTATTAATATGATTCTTATTTGCTTTTCTTGTACAAGAAATCTCCGTATTGTTGGAAATTTCTCGATAGAATTCATATATTTTGCGTTTAAAGATACATTATTCAAAATAATTGTGATACAGGACTTTTATAATATAGACGAAAGACATTAAACTGTTTTTTTTTGTTTTTTATTAATCATTTAAATTATTTTAATTGATTGTTGTCTAAAAAACAAAACAAAAAAGAAGCTAATTATAAGGAGACGAGACTGGACATTATTGGACGAGCCCTTGCAGGAAGCAACGTCATTTTTGTCTTCAATTAGCAAATTACCTGCCCAAGGTGAAGGGCTCGTGCAGGTGAGGCGTGGAGGTAAATGGCGGCTCTCGACGTGGATGGCACGTTTCACCATAACAACAATATAGAACTGGTCTTTTATTTAAATGAAGTTGCATTTACCAGTTATTATTGATAATCTACGATGTCAGAAAAAACGCCTTTATTACACTACCGACTGACCACTAGCGGCGAGCCGTCTGATGGATCTAAACGCACCGGGGTCGGAGGAGGGGTACACCCCGGACGATCCAAGGATAGGGCGCCTCAGAAGCTCGGGGTGCTGTTTGGAGTCGTCATTCCAACTTTACTGTCCATGTTCAGCGTTGTTGTGTTCTTGCGGATTGGTGAGTATCAGCAGGAGATCTTAAAAAGACTGAAAAATAAAGTCTCTACCTCAACAAAAATTAGCCCTGACACGTGTTCAGTGGATTATTTGTAGCCAAATAAGTTGTTTTCAAACATTGATGTCAGACTTCAGAATATGGAGATATTTTACAACCAACACCCATTTTTTTCTATCAGTTATGGACAATTAAAAATGAGTTGAACTTGATACTGACGATTAGTTCACTAATATCATCGGTTAACTCTTATTTCCTCATTTTTCTCTGGACATCAATGCCTCACCTGTGAGCTATGGCCCTCTGTGAGGATCCACAGGTGCAAACTAGGGAATTGGTTTGGTTCTTGGCTTGTTCTCCTTTAGAAGCTTTATAAAACAAAAAACTCCCATAAAGTTGTTTTATGAAACACCTTTATAAAATACCAAACGCATCTAGGGGTTTAAACCTGTGGCATTTCACTAAAATAGCCTGGGCCTCAAGATTTTATAGGTCATCCAACTAATCTTCTAGATGGTGTTTTTAATGGATATTCAGGGGAGATGTGGGCTTATTAAACTTAACCCTGTGCTAATGGTCATACGTACCCTTCTTGTCTCGCCTGCTCATTCATCTGCTTTTACAAATGCCTGGACCTTTTTTTTTTTTTCTTTTTTTTTTTAAAGCAGCTGTCTGAAGACCTGTGTGTGTTATTATGATATATGATACACCTTTTATACAAAACAAGAAAACACAAATGTTTTTGAACTGTTTGAAAAACTTGTTCGAAACAAAAAATGACTGAATAGGAAATCAATTGAGCATAACATTTGACTACAAACTATTTTTTTCTGTTTTTTCTGTCTTTAATTTGGCAACTTAATTTTTTTTAAAGTGCTTTACTATTTTCTACTTTCTAAAGGTAATTTGAAACTTCATGGAGAACAATAATTATTTAATTTTAGTGTTTAAAATATTTCCATTAAATTGCTTGTGTAAACTGGTGGATTAACCATTACAGAAACATAAAAGCTGATTTTGGTCATTACCAATATTGTTAATGTGGGGCAGCTGTGGCATAAACCTTACACTGGGTTGTCTACTAAGTTTTTTTTTTTTTTTTTTTAAAGCACTTTAAGTGATTACATTTATTAAATGCTTTCCACAGACATATAGTCATAAAGTGCTGTTCAACAAAATAAGATACAAAAAGAAAAATCGTAGTAAATAATCAAAAATGACAATAAATAACAAAACCATATTTTAAAAACAAAAAACAGGTAAAAAGCAGATCCTAAAAACAGAGGTTAAACACAGTCAGCTAAACGTAGCTGGAGTGGGAGACTATTCCCAGTCCCCCTAACTAACTACTAAATTCAGAGCTTATTAGCAAATCCTGCAAAAAGCAAGAATTTGAGATAGGTAGTCTGGACCATAGCACTTTGTATGGTGTTAAGGTTAGTATGACTACTTTAACTCAAATTCTGAAATAAAGTTGGAAGTAGGTGGAAAGTAACACAGGAATAATCTGGGCTTGCTTACTGAAACATGTTAGAAGTCTGGCTGCAGCGTTTTGTATTATTTGGATGCGTTTAAAAAAAAAAAAAAAAAAAAAAAAGGTAAATCGGGACATACGGTAATCTAGTCCCAGTGACACAAATGCAGCTGAAGTGATTATGGCTTGCTATTCAAAGATCTCCATGTCTGTAAATCTGAGTAGACTTCGGGCCTCCACTCTGCACTGCACACCCACTGTTTGAGGAAAATTATGCTTACATGTGTAGAAAATAGACTGATACTGAAGCTGTGCAGTCAGGCTCTGATAGTTATCACGTCAGCCTGTAAAACAGTCCAACCCGTACTTATGAATCAAGTTACTACTGCAAGCTGTGAGTATTCAAACTGCAGCAAATGTTTGATATTTCTCGTCTGATAGATTTTAAACTTGTTTCAATCTTATTTATTTTAAATGTGATGCTAAAAGGTTTAAAGTGATAAAGAAATGGATGTTCAGTGAAAGATGTGCTGTTACTTGCTTATTACAGGATTTGTTGTGGGCCAAGCAGGGCTGTACCATTCTATTGCCATGTTCCTGGTGGCCTACTTCATCATCACAATGACGGTGCTCTCCATCTGTGCAATCTCCACCAATGGGGCTCTAGATGCTGGAGGTGCCTACTGTATCCTTTTATTGCTTAGAGAGGGGCGTGGCCTTTCAAATCACACCTTGTTTATGAATTCATTAACACACTTATTTTTTCCCTCTGATTTGCTTTATTGCTGTATATCATCTAGCTGCACAGGCGTCTCCTTTGTTTCTTTTCAGGTCTTTAGCTGCCTCTTAAAGGGGAAGTATTGAGACCAAGCTTGGGCGTTTTATATTTAAGAATCTGGCTGCAGTCAAAGGTCTTCTCTTGACTTTGATTGAAAATGTCTTGAGGTTATTTAAGGGAAGACGTGAAGGAGATGTCATTCAACTTCAGGAAAAGATAGCTAAGAGAATGCTGCCACACTAGGCTGCTTAATGTGTGATGGCAGCAAGTTGTCTTGAGTTGTGCACCTTTTAAAGCGTGTCTTAGCTTTTTTCCATGTGTACTTTCATGCAGGCTAGATAAAAGATGGTTAAAATTCAAATAAAAAAAGACACCAGTGTCAAAAGTAAATCGGTATTATTCCTTTGGGCTTTGCTGCTCACCTACTGGCCCACTCGTGTTTTTTTTTTTTTTTTTTTTTATTCTAAATGAAGAAATTATCCCCTGTAAGTCCTTCCTATTTTGGTCACAGATGCTTTCAAAATTAAGTAATACATGATAATCCTAAAGCCTGCAAATAATTCATGAATTAGGTTTTAAGCAATGCAATGGCTTACCTTTAAATATTAAATTGTCTCAAACTTTATATTCTTACTAGTCTCTTTATTAGGTACACCTGTTGAACTGCTTACGGGAGCAAATGACTGTCCTGCCAATTACTTGGCAGTAACTTAACATCTATCAGACAACCTGCTGAAGTTTAAAGCGAGCATCAGAATGGGGAACAAAATAGATTTAAGTGAGTTTGAATGTTGCATGTGTGTTGGTGGCAGAAAGGCTGGTCTGAGTATTCAAAACCTGCTGCTGGGATTTTTTTTTTTTTGATTTTTTTTTTTTTAACACAACCATCTCTAATGTTTATGGAGGACAAAAAGAACGCGAGATCAGAAAGCGGCAACAATTTGCACTGCTTCACTAAAACTGGACAATCGAAGACTATTTAAATAAGTCCTGGGATGCAATAAAAATACATCCTTATTAACATGATCAGTTCCAGCAGTCGTAGACCATTAGCTCTTTCCCTTTTCTTGTAATGATGGTCCACTGCATTCTTTCACAGGAGATTAGAAGTGAAGCATTGAAAAAACTTTAATTCTAATTTAGAGCTTTCATCCAAGTTCATGACACTTGAATACTTTAGGTCATTTCAGTCCTTTAAGACCCCTCAGGGGAAAACTAATTATCCCACTGCCACCCTCAAGTCAGAAATTCCTCAACTTGGACCACCAGACATGATCAGCCGAGCCCTGGGTCCAGAGTTTGGTGGAAGCATTGGGATCATGTTTTTCTTTGCCAACATTTGCAGTAGTGCTCTCTACATTTTGGGTTTGGTCGAGGCTATTACATCTACCTTCGGGGTCCCAGAAGGTGAAGTCTATTGGGACAGGATGGGCCATGTAGATGTGTTGGCTTGTTTATGCACTAACTCTGTTTTACTGTCACTCAGAGGGTGCTGCAGCTGCTGCAGGTCACCATCACATGCTGCCGTCAGGATACTGGTGGTCTCTGCTTTATGGCACTGCCCTGCTTTTCCTGTGTTTCATTGTGTGTCTGGTGAGATTGGAGTTTTTCATTGCCCTTCTTTTAGATATATTCTAAGATTATTGAGATATTTACTGTATTGTATGAGAGTTAAACAAACAAAGATTCAGAACTGAGGAATTTGAATGTTTTAAATCAACAATAATTACTGTTCCAAATTTATTTTTAAACTATTCTTTTCTTTTAAAATTTATATCTGAATTTTTGATTCATGCATAGAAACAATGTGTAGATATTTAATATTTAAGTGGAGTAACTTTACCAGCTTATGATTACAGGTGGGAGCCCACATCTATGCAAAAGCCACCTTCATTATCTTCATCGTAGTCATGACGGTCCTGGCTTCGATCTTCATTAGTTTCTTCATTGTGGGGCCCACCGTGGTGACTCTGTCACATACGTCTGCAGTGAACACCACCAGCATGAGCACTGCCAATTATACAGGCTTCAGGCTGCACACGCTGGAGGGAAACCTGTTCTGTAAGCATTGGACATGTCATCAGATGTGTTGATTGGCTTTTATTTAGTTTTTGCTTTGTAAGGAGACAGAAAAATGCAATTACAGATCCAGTTTTCCAATAATGCTTTGAATTAGTAAAAAATGCTGACATTTACATTCAAACATCCTTTTTGTTTGTATAAATGACACAGTCGAGCCTCCTGTTACTCCCTCTAGCCGCCTACACGGTGGACTACACCACTGGTGCCATGATGAGTTTTACCGGAGTGTTTGCGGTCATGTTCAACGGCTGCACTGGAATCATGGCAGGATCCAACATGTCAGGTAAAATGTCATTAAAAAAAGATAAGGGAAAGCAGTAGTGCCTTTCTCTAGCTGTATGTCACTTCAGGAGTGATTAAAACAACAAGTTTAACATGCTGCGTGTTATAATTCTCGCAAAAGCCATAAAAGAAAGTCCTGTCAGAGGATCCATAGGCCAGAGAGTAAAAGCCTGTAGTTATTAATATCAAATAAAGTACAATGATTTTGTTTTTAAAATTTACCACTTTTTTTTTTTTTTTTAGCTGCTGTGGTGTGTAGAAGTATTCCGCCTAATTTATTTTTTGTTTTGTTTTGTCACACAGATCATCAAATTAAGTTATTCATCAAATCTGCATGGGTCTATGTGGTATAGCATTTTTTCTCTTAATAAAGGAAATGATTTAAACATTTAAACTGCATTTTGTATTTACTCTGGTTATTTTTGTCTATTGTTAAATTCTGTTTGAAATAAAACATGCAAATGTGGCTCGCATGCAAGGAAATCAGTGAGGGGAAAAATATTTTTTCACAACACTGTATTTACCAGCAACTGTTGACAGCCTGAAAGGAAAAATGGGAAAATATGCTGTGAGAGTGTACGTAACAAGCTGTAGGTAATCGCCTGCTTGCAGAGCAAAATAATGGGTTGACTAACGCATCTCTAGAACTGCAGGTTTTTCTTTGATCCAGGCGCAGATACGGCACGCCGTGTATAATGTGGGAAAGGTCTGAGTTTGGCCAAACCTTAATGTTACTATGTTTAAATGTGTTCAGCATGGATGCTGATTTATTTTTCCTTCTTCAGGTGATCTGAAAAACCCTGGCTATTCCATCCCGAGAGGAACTCTTGCCGCTGTTCTTACAACTTTCATCACTTATAATGTGCTGAGTCTGCTGGTGGCATGGTCCTGTGACCGGTTAGACACACACAGACACTCTGAAACAAGTATAAACAACTACTCTTGTTTAAGATGTTGACAGTCACTGCTTTCAGAGTCGGATCTCTGAAAACAAAACGGTGTCTGTTTTTAAAAAAAAAAAAAAAAAAGTTTTTCCTTCCCATTGTCACAAAGTGCTTGCTCACAGGAGGTGGTCTGATTGTTTCTTTCTAATGTTATAGCATCCTTACCTTACAATATAAAGCACCTTGAGGTGACTGTTGTTGTGAATTAGAACTATAGTTTAAAATTTAATAAACTTTTTAGACTTTACAACTAGTTTCACATGTCAAATTTTCCCAATTTCTCCTAGTTATCTTCTCCAAAGAGACTACAGCTTCCTGGGGGACATTAATATATTGCCACCCATGGTCACAGTTGGCATTTACTCCTCGGCCCTGTCTGCAGCAATGAGTAACCTTATTGGAGCCTCCAGGGTGCTGTACGCCCTGTCCAAAGACGACCTGTTTGGTGAGATTCTTGAGCATGCGTTTTGCTGTCTGATGATTGTAATTTGGATTTCTAGTTGTCTCTAACATTAACAATTTCCTATAAGAAACCATCAGGTGTGGATGCTAACCTTTCCTGTAATAAAAAGGAGTTAATTACTAATGATCAGGGCTGAAGTGTTGATCTGGATTATATAAAAGTATATCCAATTCATCTGGTCTTCTATAGCTGAGTCGACATTTTAATATTCAGCCATCTGCTGAGCTGGGTCTCCATCTCAAATGTGAGAAATTGTCACTTGTTATTAATTTCATCATGTGTCATTTTCCAAGTGGAGACATGTTAATCTGGAAAGCTTCGTTTGACAACAGATGGCACTCGGTGTTGACTTTCTCAGAAGGAAAAAAAAAAATCCTCGTGTGGTGACTCAGTTATTTATTGGATTTGGGACGATGGGCGAAACAGACAGAGAGACTTTGCTTTTGTTAGTTGTCTAAATCTCTGCAGGCGGTGTTCTGGCTCTGGCAAGGAAAACCTCTCAAAGTGGAAACCCCTGGGTCTCAGTGCTTGTCTCTTGGTTGCTTGTGCAGGTAGGATATCAGTATCACATATGTTACATCAAATTGCATTTTCCTCTGTGCTTGAAGTTTAGACAGTCTCGCCTTGAAAGCAGATATCTCATTAGCTTATAGGCTGAGCCATCTTACACTGATTGTTTACACATACCCAGTAATCTAGGATACAGCAACCAATTCAAAATACCTGATGAAAATAGATGAATGGTAAAGGGCAGACACATCATCCTCCAATTCTTCTTGGTTATACTATGAAGTTCCAAACACCTCAGTTCAGCATGACACACAGGTTTTCTTTCTGCAGTCTAACATCCTCTTCAATCAGTTTCTTGAGTCAGAGATGGTCCGCCCCACTACCTCTTAACATCTGTGTCCCACAGCGAGGCAGCCCCAGTTGTCTCATGTTAAAGCATCACATGACCATCATGAGGGAGTCAGTGATTACGGGTGACACTCAGGATCTTCAGTAGGTTCCTGTAGGTGATGGGGCTCCTCCTGGAAACATTTAGGATGGCACGAAAAGACTGCTGGGTGGCAGATGTGGCTAATAACCTCTTCGTAGGACATGCTCGTTAACTACTAACTGAAAACACTGCAGAGTTCATTCACATCACCACAGATGGCAGCCTGATCATCACTTTGAAAACTAGTTTTTGAGCTCTCTGGCAAGAAAATTGAAGAAATTTTCATATAAAAGTGCAGGAAGACCCAACACTTTATAAAAAAAAAAAAAAAATACTGCTTTTTAAAACTTCTCTCCACTGATGTTGATGTTGAGGTCTGTCAGGTATAGTCCGTGTACTAACAAGAGGAAACCTCAACCTTCTTCAAGACTGCAGATGCCATCACCCTTTCTTACAACCACCTTCTGCTCAAACTAGTACATCAGTATGATCAACATTGGCCCATATTCTGACAACGCAGAGTCCTGGAAGAGGCCACGGCCCCTGTAAGGAAGTCTGTCAATAGAAAATTGTACTTAGTAGTCAGTATAATCTTTTAATAATATAAGTTTACATATGGTAGTGATAGGATGTGCAATCCTTAATAGTCTGCAAAGGCTTTGTGTGCCTTCCAGAGTGCTCTGGCATTCACACCCACATCCTGGGAGCATGGGAAAGGTCGTACCTTCTTTTATTGTTTTACAGTAGGATAAACGTAGCTATGTCAGTTTTAGTCTAATTGCCTTCTTTACATTTAGATGAACTGTTGGATTTTCCAGACCAGCAGGTTTAGGGAAGTCGTTTATGGGGTCACACTCTGACACACACACACACCTCCACATTCCATTGTAAGGAACAAACACCCACTGATGTATGAAATAAAGACCAGGGCAGTCTCAGAGCTGCGAGTCCCTGAGCCCTCACGTGCGAGAGCTCAGAGCTGCCCTTGCTAAGCAACAAGTAAAACTGTGTGTTTCTCCTCTCTGATTTGCAGCTGAATAAGTGTTTTAGAATACATCTCTTAACAAAGTCATGCTTTATTGCCTTGAAGATCAGTTGTAATATATTGTTGAAGACCCTGCTGGAGTACAGAGTTTCCCCCCGAAAGTCAGTGCAGTCAGGTAATGTAAACCAACACCTCAGCTCCTGAACTAACCCCAGAGTGAGAAATGGGCATATTGACCATCAACTCTGGTGTCCTTCAGGGAAATCCACTTGCACCTTTAAAGTTATATCATTACACTCGATACGCTTTGCAGTACTGATGGCCCCACTCAGAGAAGGTTCCCAGCATGCAGCTGTTATCCTTCAGAACCTAGATTTTGCAGATAACATCTGCCTTCTTGAAGACACGATTGAAGTTGCAAAATAATTTCTGCACAGACCCAAAAGTGCTACTCAGTCTGGTCTTAAAAGTGTTAAGGTATAATGTCATGCACATCAGTGGACCAGCTTATTGCCCATTTGCTAAGTATAGCTCTGCCATCAAACCGTAGACGCCCTCAAATGCATGAACATTTTTACAGTGGCAACTGTGACTAGCCGAAGCTTGGGGAGCTTCTTGTAGCTTTGCCAAGGTGCAGACTTAAAGTGTCCAAGTCACATTTTGAAGGGATCTTGTTCTCTTGGTCTGAATTATGGACCCTGAATAAAATTTGAGGAAACTAGTGAAAAAGCCAGTAATAGCATATTAAGAAAAGTAATTTAAAAAATAAAAGAAAATCTTTCCACTTCCACCCTGTCTTCTGTTTCTAATACAGGTGGGAAAAAAATAAATTAGGATGTGTGTAGTGATGCTGCATCAGCACTGACGTCATACACTGTTTGCTAAAGGTGCAGTGCTGTCTGCAGATGATTGTAAATGAAAGCTTAAAGCTGGAACAGAGGAAGAAAAATCAAGAGCAGACAACAAACCAATAGCTCATTTAACTTTGCTCATTCTTCAGCCGCTGCTCAGCGATGCAAAAAGACTTTGAGCATCATTGTGCTCAGCTTCAGGTTTTTGCTCATTTGTCGAGTGAAGAGGACTCACAGCTTGAAAGGTTCTGGCAGGGAGACGGAGCTGAATGTTGTCAAACTAATAATTGAATTCTTACAGTACCATGCTGCTTAGCTTCAGCTCATTAGCTCGAGTGAAAGGATTTTTGTATTTTAAATTTTATCCTGTAAATTCAGATATAGTGTAGCTGTTTAAATTTGTGGTGTCGAGGCAGCTGGGGGTTCAAAGCTATCATAGTCGACGTATGATGAGTTTTATTGTTGCAAACATTGTTCTGTTGCATTTTAATGGTGCATGTCAAAGCCTGTTCACTTGGTATCATTTGACTGGATATTTTTCTGGACTAAAACAGAAGAATTTTTGGTCTCAGTGGCATATCAGTTTGAGATTTTCTACTAAAGCCACTCTTAATTTTCACTAAAACCTGTTTTTTCCAATCGCCTCCACTAGATGGTGCTATTTGCAGGTAAATTGAACACCATTGCTGGTATTGTAACCATCTTCTTCTTGTTGGTGTATGCTGCTGTGAACCTGGCCTGTTTGGCTCTTGAATGGGCTTCTGCACCAAACTTCAGGTACAGTGCAGCATAAGGCAGTGGCTTACCTTTCTGCTTTAGATTTTATTTGCACAGGTAAAACCAAAATGGAACATTTTCATACCATGTTCTCTCATTTTTGTTTATTTCTTTTTTTATACTTAGACCCTCGTTCCGTTTCTTTACATGGCACACCTGCACTCTGGGCATCTTCGGCTGCCTGGTCATGATATTTTTGATCAATGCAATTTATGCATTTGCCAGCATAGCCTTTATGCTGCTGCTCTTGATGCTTATCCACTACCTGGGGCCCATCAGCAACTGGGGCTACATCAGCCAGGCTCTCATCTTCCACCAGGTGCATAAACAGTGTTTTTCACTCACATGAATCACAAATGTGACATAAATATGCATAAATCACTTATTTTTAATCATTATTTACTACTCTTTTCCGTAATTACCAAGGTGCGTAAGTACTTGTTGATGTTGGATGTGCGAAAGGACCATGTTAAGTTCTGGAGGCCCCAGGTGCTTCTGATGGTTGCAAACCCTCGCAGCTGTACAGGCCTCATGACTTTCATTAATGATCTGAAGAAGAGCGGCCTCTATGTCCTTGGACACATAAAGCTGGGCTTGCTGGGTAAGAAATGTGTACGCTGGAGCCCGATCTACTGGATTATTGAGGACTTTAGGTCTTAGAGGGGGATATTTGTACCTCAGTGATAGTCTTTGATGAAAAGAGCTGTTATTTCTGAGTGTAAATCAGTTTTAATGAATCCTAACGTTAACGAGATTTCACAGTGAGAGGGAAAAGTGTTAAAACAGAAGTTTGCTTGTTTTCCCTATGAAAGTCTGATTCTTGTTATATTGTGTGTGCCTCTGTGTGTGTGCAGATGAGCTGCCCTCTGATCCTTTGCAGAGTCGATATGACTCCTGGCTCTGTTTAGTGGATCATTTGAAAATCAAAGCGTTTGTCAACCTGACCCTGGCTGACTCCGTCCGACACGGCGTTCAGAATTTGCTTTTCATCTCAGGCTTTGGTAGGTGGCTTTACCTTTACTGTTGTAGGATTAGGTCCTGTCTGTCACTGAGCAGTTAGTTATGGCAGCATTTCCAATATAATAAATCATTTTATCATTCATATTTTTCTTATTCAAAACACAGTTGATACAAGTCTTTGATTCTAGGTGGAATGAGGCCCAACACCCTTGTCTTGGGTTTCTATGATGACTGCACTCCTCATGACCACCTCCAAGGTCATATTCTCCTGTCTACAGGCCATAGCCTTGATACGGTCTGTCCAACCAAAGTTCCTGGAGAGCAACGCTCTCCCTTCTTTCCCAGTCTGCGGGGTGCTGAGGACCCCAAAGACCTGCAGGAAGAGGAATACGTCTCTGTGATTGCTGATGCTCTAAAAATGGGAAAGAATGTGACTTTGGCTCGGTGTTTCGACCAGTTCAACCGGGACAGAGTCTTAGGGTCGGGAAGAAAGATCAGAGGTGTGCCCGGGCCATTCATTGATGTGTGGCCTATGAATCTTCTTCAGCCAGACAGCCATGGTTATGTTGGCATCTGCTCATTGTTTCTTCTCCAGCTGGCTTGCGTGCTTCATGATTCCCGTGCCTGGAACCAGGCGAGACTCCGACTCTTCTTGTGCATGGAGGCTGGCTACAGTCTGCAAGAAAAGGAGGAAGCAAAGCTCCAGGGTATGCTTAGGGATCTAAGGATCTCAGCTCAGGTGCAGATGGTGGCTTGGGATGAGGTGGTGGTGCTGCACTGGCAGAGGCAAAGAGAAAGGGCCGAACAGAATGAGGCAGATGAGAGAGAAGACTGTAACCAGATATATCCCAGTAATGCCTCTCAACTTACAGATGAGTACATCTGTGCCGTCAATGATATGATTTGCCGTCATGGTGTCCCTCAGCCAGCTGTGCGTTTCTTGTATTTGCCACACCCCCCAGCTGATAGAAGCCGTTACCGTGCCTACCTGCATCAGGTGGACCTGTTGAGTCAAAACCTTGGGCCGACATTGCTTGTTCATGGAGTCACTCCTGTGGTTACGACTGACATCTAGAATTGTACTAACTCTTAGTCATCAACTAGCAGAATCTAGTATCGTTCATGAACGGGGCTGTGCCTGTTGCCTCCCGATTTATTAACATGTTAGAGTCGTCAACCACAGTATCACAAACAATGAAAACAGAGGCTATCCCTTTGAAACTGAGATTAGGCCATAGTGGCATTAAGAAAATTAATCTGTACATTTTTGTGTGAGAGGAGATGATTGTATTAGTAGAAAGCTGATTGGATATTGATGTATTAGATTCTCATTTATTTGCTAAAATATTGCTGCCACAGTGGGTGTCATCTTGCTATTGTGTGCTTTAAATTTTGCACAGATTTATAGAAAAATAAATAATTGTATTACCTGAATGGCCTGTTTGTAGTTAATAATTGTTAGCTACTTGTATTTTACAAAAAAGTTACACCTGAGTGTTTCCTGTTGAACCTCAGAGGGCGCTATTTGCCTAGCAAACTGCTCACAATCACAGCTATACAAGTAAGAATTTACAAGGCTTAGTGCACCACAATGGTGCAAATACCATGTAACTGAATGTGTACTACAAATAAGCTAACATAGACTGATCTGCTCATTCAGAACTCTCCACGTGGTCGGTCTGTTTATGATTGGCTCTCTTGCCAAAATAAAGAATGCAGTTCCCAGAAAAATGTCTGAAAACTTTTCAGGGCTGATAGGATCTCCTTCTGAGTCGTAATTATGGGCCAAGTCAATCTAACTAAACTAATAATAGAGTCCTATGTGTTCCAAATTAAACTTGGAGTCAAGTGTTTTCATTATTATTTTGGATATGACTTCTAGGAGGATTATGTTTGCTGTATACAAACACCAAAGCACCATTGGTTTAGCACTGAGGGAGCTAAAATTAAATCAAGAAATGTTAGGGGCGAATGTCAGGGCGCTATGCCACTGGCTGACCTGGGGTGCACAAATAAATGAACAGATGGTTTAAAGAAAAAGAAACAACTATTTTGGTCTATAGCCACCTTGAGATGCTGTGGTGTGAGCTGAGCAAGGCTGGAAAATCAAGAAATCCCCCAAATACTCATTGTGCACTTCTTATCAGCATCTCCAGGAAATGATGCTGTTGCTAGAGAAGTTTCTTTGAACTACTAAATTCAAGACTTCACTTAGTTTTTCCAGCCTGAGCTGTGAGTGATTACTGAACACGATCATTAAAGACATGACTGTTTTATCCAGTCAGACTGTGTTGTACTATAATTATTTTATAATGGGATTTTTACTTGTAGTGCAACTTTTTGCCCCTCGGAATAAATCCAGTGTGCAGATGTTATATCTTTACGTGTTTTTATGCCACAGGATAATTTTAAAATAAGAATATGATGTAGATTGCTTGATAACAAGGCAAACTCATCTGTTGCTTTAAAAGATAATTAAAATAGAGTGAAG
This sequence comes from Neolamprologus multifasciatus, assembly GCF_963576455.1. NCBI lineage: Eukaryota > Metazoa > Chordata > Actinopteri > Cichliformes > Cichlidae > Neolamprologus > Neolamprologus multifasciatus. Next base: position 19,248,026 of record NC_140456.1, on the reverse strand, counting down.
ATTTTCTGAATGACACTATTGTTTGGCACATGTATGCTGTGGTGGGTAAGGTGGTGCATACTGAATAGGAGCCAGCGGCATGTCGCATTTAGAGAAATTCTAATAGGTTTACAGCAGAAAACAACACCCACCTACACATTACTGTCAAACAGTATGTGGGAGGGAATTTGTTCACAGAAGCCAGCAGATCCAAGGACACCGAGGCACCTTTTTTCTCCACTTTTCTAATGAGTGCATTTACTTAGAAGTCACAAAGAAGCAATAGTGCACCAGCACACGGTGACGCCTGTGATCTGACAGTGTGGGCACGCATAGAGTCTGGCCCATCTTTTATATTTAAGGTTTTAAGCTGAAGGTCAGACTCGCTTCAGCGCCGCTGGGAGAACTGCTGCTGTAGTAAAAGTGTTATAAAAACACTTCTGGGCTGTGATACTTTTAAATACAGATTGCTGTAGTCCATGAACCAAAAAAGTAAGAAAGTGCTGTTGTTCTGACATAGTGTGAAATACTGGGTATGAATAAATTTTTTAGAGCTTGTAATGGCTTAATCTTGAGCTCCAAACACTTGCAGATATCTGAGTGTTAAAGTAAAGATGCTTGATTAGGTAGACTCCAAGCTATATTAGTGACTAAAATAACAAATATTATTGCTTAAATTATAAATTGCTTAAAATACAAAGGAGTACAATACAAACCTATGCTGGTTGTTCTTGTCTGTGATTGATTTAATGATGTTGGGATTGGTCTACAGCAGGGGTGGAGAACTCCAGGCCTCGAGGGCCGGTGTCATGCAGGTTTTAGACATCTATCCAGGTCAACACGCCTGAATCAAATGATTAGTTCATTACCAGGCCTCTGGAGAACTTGTTGAGGAGGTAATTTAACCATTTAAATCAGCTGTGTTGTCAAGGACACATCTAAAACCTGCAGGACACCGACCCTTGAAGCCTGAAGTTCCCCACCCCTGGTCTACAGGCTTCTGGTGCAGTAAATCTTTCCATTTTAGGCCTGTTAGCCTTGCTTATGGTAGAACATTACAATGTTTGACAGGTGTGAAATATTACTAAATTAAAGACTAGAAATCTTAAAAATCTATATATATTTTTAGGATTATAAATCTGCACACATTTCCTTGACACATCAGTGTCCAAAATGACAAATAGGAGCCAGTCAGGGGTTATAAGAAAAGCAAAGAAAAATGCTCCTAACATAACAATTATGTTTACTGACTGGTTTTTCAGAAATGAAAACATCTTCTCCTCTCCGTATCCACCCCTGAACCTAAATCTTTCCAAACAATCAGACTCGTCTGTGTGTGTGATTCCTGGTCCAGTCTCAGGGAGCAGTGAATGAGATGAGCAGCCACAAAAAGAACAGCCGGTTTCTTGAATGTAATTACAAAAAAGCCAGGTTAAATACACACAGAGTTTAACTCTCTACTTAGCTCTTTTAAACATGCAGAGTAATTGTATGCACAGCTTGATTTGAGTGGGGAACAAGTCCAATGGGCATTGGCAGTCAGGCAGAGGACAGAGGAAGAGATGACAAAAAGACTATTGGAGGTCTCATTGCTGGGCAAGGATTTAAACACAGCAGTTAAATGGAGAGAAATCACACTCAGAGGATTAGTCAGAATGAAAGACAAATACTGAGGGCCCCACTTCAGCACCAAACAGCTGTGTATCCACCCAGTGTCGCCAACTTTGCTCCACTTTCAAAATGTTAATGTTAATGATCTCAGTCATTCGAGCTGACCGGGGAGCTGCAAAGCTTATAAAGAGTTTACAAAGAGATAATGTGAATAATGAGCAGAAACAAGTTTATTGCTGCGGTCTTCCACAACAGTCCCTCAGTGTGGCTCCCATGGGGAAAATTAATTGCCCACCAGTTTGGCATGACACTGAGCTGGCTGATGCAATTTGCCAACAGCAGATTTAGTGATTGTGGGCAACAGCTATAATGCATCTTGTGACGAAAAGACGGTGCCAACTGTTGCATACGTCACATTTGCTGCAGAGCTGCATATCTTTCGTATAAGTGTATCAACACCCGCCTACACCTCACTGACAAACTGCGTGTGGGAGGGAGCACGTTCACAGGCGGAGGCAGCCTGGGCTCTGAGCACTATAAGGGGATGCCACGTTTACAGTCATAAAAGTAACTCGGAGTGTTCAACTATTTTGGACTGGATACAACGTGCAGTAGTCCTACATGCCTCCTACAAGGAGAAGACTTTTTGCTTTTAGCGCGTATTTCTCGTGCAGCACTGGGGACTGGTTTGAGGGGGATTCCTTCATGCCCACAGGTTGACTCACTTCCGACTGACCAGCTGTAGAATGGAGAAGTGCTGATATATGAAAAGTATAAAGAAGGATCAGTAATGAAAGAAAAAAAAAACTGGAGCTGCCTTTAGTCTTTAATTAGTGTAAAAAAAACCCAAAATACTATAGACGGTTTGAGAGAAGGGGATAGATTAATGCCCTCCTGGCAAAAAGTTTAAATTAGGTCCAAAACCTTACATATAATTCAGGTGGTCAAATCAATTTTTTAACATCCAACTTGCCATAAATGGTATGAGAAACATCAGAGAAGCAGATTGTAGATATGGCAGCAAAAATGGTAATGACTAAAAATAGTTAAGCTGCTCATATGTTGCTGCTGGGATGACGATATCTTTGCTAAATTTCTGTTCAGAAATCTGTTTGCTTGGATTTGAGATGGTCGGTCTGCTCGTCTTCCTGTTGGCTTGATTCCCTGCTTTATGCCAGCCCAAAAATTTGTATGCTCTTTCTACAGCCATAAGTAGCGTTCCATAGGATGTATTGTATAAATGATAAGTGAAAGCAAATCAAATGCTTCTGCATATCATCCTCTACAAGCAGTATGACAACGATTTTTCATTCTTTCACTTTGTCTTTGAACAACAGTCTGTGACAAAGAACGGCAAATTTGCAACCTGTCATTAATATACAAAGAGCAGTCTGGGAAATGAAGTATATTTCATGTATAAATTCACATGCCATTTCAGTAGGCACACCTTGCTAGTACTGGGTTTGACCACCCTTTTCTTTCAGAAAGTAATTGTTTCACAGTTTCAATAAGGTGCTGGAAACAGTCCTCAGAGATTTTGTTCCATATTAACGTGATTTCATCACACAGTTACTGTAGATTTATCAGCTGCACATCCATGATCCAAATCTCCTGTTCCACAACACCCGAAAGGTGCTGTATTATTCTGGTGACTGTTTCTGTGTCACGCTCAAGAAACCAGACTGAGGTCATTGGAGCTTTGGGACGTGCAGGAAGCAGCAATTAGAAATTAGAAAATGTATACACTGTTGTTGTAAAAGTATAGACATGGACAGCAGCAATACTCGCGTAGACTGATGTGTGTTTAAATGATGCTCATTTGGAACTAAGGGGCCCAAAGTGTGCCAACACAATATCCCCTATGAAGAAGTCATTTCCACTCAGCTAATTCCCTGGATAATTTTTGTTTTTCTGATCACTCTCTGTAAACCCTAGAGATGACTGTGTGGGAAAATCCCAGTAGATCAGCAGTATTCACTCAGAGCGGCCCGTCTGGCACCAACAACGATGCCATGTTTATCATCTTTCTTTCAAAATTCTGATGCTTGGTTTGAATTTCAGCAGGTCATCTTGACCATGTCTCCATCAGACTCATCAGATATTTACGTGAAAGAGCAGTTGAATGGGTGTACCTAATGAAGTGGCAGTGGGTGTAATTCACCAGCTGATAGATGATGGTGTGTTTTTGTCACAAGTGCCCTCACGTGTCTTCAAGCATTGTGGTATTATCAAGTCTTTTCTGAATTTCCTTCTCTGACATCTCTGTAGTCTTGTCATTATTAAACCTCTGAAAAGACACATCTATAAGTTCTGATTAACCATCAGCTGCATTTTCTTAAAGTATCAGGACCACTCAAGTGAAAAATAGTGTGAGTGGGAGCTGGCCGCATAGTGCTGCCAATATATGTGCGCTGATGTAAAATTTTCCCACATCATCTGCCTCTACTCTGCACTAGTGACGTAGTTCAAACTGCTGTTACTGTGGAAATAGCTCCACTTCATGTGAGAGTGGGCGGACTGGGAGGATATGTCGACAGTTTAGTCCTGTGGAAGTGTACGATTCTTTCTCCTCCTGCTGCCACAGCATCCATAGGCCTAGTTCAGGTTGAGATTTTACTAGAATCTTTTTTGCAAAATAAATACTTGAGCTTAAAAGTTTCACTTCCTGGTTAAATACATGTTAATAAATAATCATTTCCTAGCATATTATTTAGTTTGTAACTGGGGGATAAACAAAAGAAGGCTTTATGAGTTTGTTCTGTCAGTTAAATAGACAGATTTTTGTCAAATGTGGTCATGACTTAAAGGAGTAAGTGACTCATTTTAGATGCATTTGTGTCTCCATTTACTGCCCTACATTAAGCAAATATAACTGTATAACTCAATTGAGACCACAGCAGAACCTTGGGCATAGTGTCAATAAAAGTACTGATAGCTTTGGTGTATGTTTGCTTTCAACTTATTCATTGCTTTTATTTGATAGTCGTTTACTGTATCACATTACTTTATTCTTTGCACACAGGTGGCTAAACTGGGGCACTTGGCCGAACCTGATGCAGCTTTGCCTGAATAAACTTTCCTTCATGAAGGTTATAATGTCCATTTTTAACCCTCTTGGAGAACCAGTCTAATTTCAGACTTAAATTTAAGGTGCTGCTGAAGTGTAGCTCATTACATGGATGGTCCCTTTGATAACAGAAACACCTCTCTGTATAATACAGTGCAGTTAAAAAGCAACACAACCTGTCGCCTTCAAAGACTGACATGGAGTGGCATTTCAAGTCTAATGGTAAGCGTTAAACTATTCCGTCATACAGCACTTTATTCTGCTGAGCTGTCTTTGGACTGTAGTAAGAAGCATATGGAGAAACTCCACACAGGCACAGTGGAAACATGGAAATGTCATAAAGAGATGCCTTAGCTAAAGTTTGAACCAAGAACCTTTTTGATGTGAGGCGGCAGTGCTCACCAAAATGAACACAAAGTTTAGGAAGCACTATCAGTTGATTTTGTAACTAATAAAAAAAAGAAAACAACAACCTTCTTGAAAGGCAATTGTGTCAGTGAGGTGTCCCTAATAAATTGACAACCCAATTACAATTGCCACATAAATGTTTAGCATATGCTCAACATTAATACATACATACATACATACATAAAACTCTTCACTCTCAATAAACACAAAATAACAATTTTATTTAACATGCAAGTCAAATATTTAAAATCAAAGGTTAATTACTTCAAACAGTTCATTAATAAGGTAAATGTGCTCGGTATAAACTGAATGTATACGAATCAAGGAAGTTTCAGTTGACCAGATTTCATCAAATTTAGCATTTTATGTTGTGTTTATGTAACAAAATAACCTGCTTAAATTTACAGTCTGTGTGTTTTCCAGCATCATGGAACACCATGTCATCATGGATCCACAAATGACACCACAGAGGCTCGGAGATCTGCAAAATAATATCTCAGACCGGAAAACTACTCAGATCTTAATGGGACCAAGGATCAGGGGTGAACTGAACGTCTCTGAATCACTGAACTGTGATCAGCTTGGAGCGTTGATATGGCAGAAATGGATCTCCACAGAAAACTACAGGGGTTACAAAGAAGAGTCAGCACTGTAAATCCTAAATCTGTGCAGATGCTTGATTTATTTACCAATAAAAGTCTTTGAAATTTAAAAAACAAAACATGACCTCAGGTCTCAGCATCTTCCACAGGCTCAGCTAGAAGTCTATTAGCCACTTTTGACTGTAGAAGCTCAGGAAGTTGCCACTGTCAGACTTCATTTCTTGACTTTATCAGGATTCCTTTAGATCACTTTATGTAATAGAATATAATCACATGCCTACAACAGTAACTTGTATGATCCTAAATTACTCACTGTTTGCCTTGAGTGATTCTGATGGTCATGCAGTAGCTGTCTCACACCACCCCCACATAGCGGGGATGCCCTTGATTTTATGGAGGCCTTGACAGCACCGTGGACCGATGGGCTGATTTGCGTCAGTCTCACTCTTTTACATCCAGGGACCAAACAAGGGAGCTGCTTATGTTGCATCATGATGTCTCATAATGTTTGTCAGCCATCAGCGGTTTACATGGGTATTACTAATCCCAGTTCAGTGAAATATTAGGATGCCTGCGTCACTGATTGCGTAGCAGTGGATTAGTAGGTTTACGTTTAGAAGCTCTGTAGCAGTGGCACTGGAAGCACTTTAATCATCCATCCATCCATCTATTTTCTTCCATCTTCCTAATGCAGGATTGTGGGTGGCCTATCTGAGTTTTCACAGGGTTACTTTACTTTTACTTTACTTTTTGTTACTTTCAATCTTTAGTTTATACTGTATGGATTAAATGGAAAGACTTTCTCTCTGAATAGCTTCTTTCTTCGTCAATATAAATCTACCTTCTGTTTTTTTACATTCGTCATGCACGAATGTGTGAATGAAAGAGGATGTGACTGGAGTCTGGGTGTCATCTTTGTTTTTGGGAGGTTGCGCATGTCTGGCACGCCCGCTTTCTCACCTTTTCACATTGCCTGGCGCAGCCTGCTGCACAGCACAAACCACCCGGCACAAGTCAAATCTGACTAGTTCTTTCTGCCATCTGTTGCGCTCTTCCTTATATGGAAACAGTTTTTCTGTGTAAGCACAGACAGATGATCTGTGGACACAGATAATGGTGAACTGAATGATACCGGAAGTTAGACCACAACTATTTTGATTTGGTTTCAGTAAAAGTTTAGAAGTATACCTCAAAAAACTTTTATGTGCTCTATTGGTTTTTATTTAAAGGGTTTACACCAGGCTGGCTCATTTGGAAATGTGTGCACCACGCAATCATTTTACAAATCTTGAAATCAATGATGTCCAACAATCATAGATGTTCAAAACCTTCTTGATTGTATTTGTGAATACAAAACAACATAACTTTCAGATTTTAAATTGTGACGGGATGAGATCTTCCTTTTTTATACCTTGTGCTATCACCAGCTTGGTGCTTCACAGTACGTCTCTGAATCAGTGATCAGAGGTCAGAATAGTGCATGAGGTGCTGTGTTTGTTGACCAGTAGGATTTTTAGCACTAGCACTGTGACAGTGAAGCTGCGGGAGCAGAGGCAGTGAAGGTGGAGGGGTTTAAATACCTGGGGCCAACCATTCAAAACACCAGACAGCACAGAAGAGAGGTAAAAAAAAAGATAGTGGAGTGGGTGGAGATGTGTGTCAGGGGTGATTTGTGACAGAAGGATAGCAGAAAGGGAATGTTTACAACCTGCTATGATGTATGGTTTGGAGATAGTGGCACTGATAAAAAGACAGGTGGCAGAATTTGAAGATGCTCAGATTTTGATGGGAATCAGAGGGACTCAGTCATTTTCAGACAAAATTATATGGTTTGGACATGAGCAGAGGGGGGATAGTGGATACCCGGGACACGTTATGGAGCTGCCAGGCAAATGAAAAAAAGGATGACAAAAGAGGAGTTTCATGGATGCGGTCAAGGAGAACATGCAGAGGGTTAGTGTGACAGAAGAGGATGTTAGGGAAAGGGTGAGATGCCAGAGGGCAGATCATCCTCTGTGGCAACCCCTAGAGGGAGCAGCTGATAAAGGCAAAATATGACTTTGTATTGCATTTTACCTGCCACAGTGAATGAATGTATGATCAGTGGCCTTCTAGCTTAAATTGTACTACAAAAGGAATATGGGGGAGTGCTGCATGGTAGCTTTATGGTTAGCGACTCTGTGTGAAAAGATGAGCAGCACATGTCGCCCTCTGTCTGTGTGGGCTTCCTCCAGCTGCTTCTGTTTCCAGACGTGCAGGCCAGATGGAGACTACAGACCACTTGTAGGTGTGTGTAATGTGTCTGTCTGTCTTCATGCTGAGGTTAGCTGGGATATGCTCCAGCCTCTTACACATGATGAGATGTTCAGTGTAGGATGAGAGATAGCTTCACATAAATCAGTTGGATTAGTTCACTGAAACATAATCGGTTGTTGATATCACACACAGGAGCAAACTGTAGAAAAACAAACTGGCTGTACATAAACATGGGCCATAGGCCACATACTCTACTCTCATGTGCAAGTCACAATAAATGCGGGTAAATTCATGCACCCTATTTTGAGATCTCAGTATTAATCACAGAGCTGTTTGATACACCCACAGACAGTTAACACAAAAGACTTCCAATATGTCACCAAGCTTCACTAAGAAGAATGTGGGAAGCCACTATGTGACTGATTTTTTCCTGCCTCTAGTCAAGTGAACACACACAACTTAGTGGCAACTGGAACAAATGTAAGTGCCTGCTACACCAGCTACTCCAATGCTACACATTTAAAACTTGGCACTGCCTCACATAGTCAACCTGTGATACATTACTGTAAACACAGAACAGGAAGAAATAATATCACAGTGCAAGCATCAACACAACCACAAAATGTGTTTAACTGTAAGGATTTACTAGTTAAATTTCTTATAATGTAACTGAAGCAAAAGAGAAGGGTAAACATGAATGTTGGTATCGACCACTAAGACTTTGGGGCAAAAGACAAGTCAACAACCACAAGCGATGTACAAAAGAGACCCCTGAAGGGACATTTTAACTTTGATGATTTTGAATTGCTTCCTCCTGACTGTGCTAAGAGTTGTTACTGGGCAATATGAACGTTTTATGCATTCATGTATGTAAAATTTGAATCATGTCTTGCTGTGTAATGGATTAATTACTATGTAAGAACCAGTATATAGATATACTTTATTTACAAGAGTCTTTTCAGCATGAGTACAAGCTACATGTACCACCAGTTTGTTCACCTTTCTAGTACTGGGCTGGACCTCCTTTTACCTCCAGAAAATCCCCATTTCTTGATGGTGCAGATTTACTATGGTTGCTGGAACAGTCCTCAGAGATTTTGATTCACAAAGATGTGATAGCGCCACTCAGTTGCTGCAGATTTGTTTGCTGCACATCCAAGAGATTAATTTCCTGTTCCTACTTATCCTAAAGGTGATCTATTGGATATGACTGTCATATTAAATAAACCAGTTTTAGATGTGTTGAGCTTTGCGACATGGTGTGCTACCTGTTGGAAGTAGCCATCAAAAGATGGTTAACGACAATACGCAGATTGGCTGTGGCGTGCATCCCACACACCATCACACCGCTACCAGTCTGAATCAGTGATACAAAGCATGTTTTCATGTTGCTTATGCCAAATTCTGAATGTTCATACTATTCTTCATCTGGCTGTTGCATCAGAAATCAAGATCACCAATGTTTTTCCAGTCTTCTGATTTGTGACGTGTAGCCTCAGTTTCTTGTTCATAGCTGACAGAAGATCCAGACAGCAGACCCAGACTTCTGCTGCTTTAGTCCATCTGCTTCAAGGCTGGACATGCTGTTCATTCAGAGAATGCTCTTCTGCATACTTTGGTTCTAACATGTCTGTGCTTGAGTTTGTGTTGCCTTCCTGTCAACTTGTAGCAGTCTGGCTATTCCTCTCTAACCTCTGACATCAGCAGGAAATTTTCACGCAGCTGCCACTCACTGGAAATGTTCTCTTTTTCACACCCTTCTCTGTAAACCCTAGGGATGTGTGGAAAAAACCCAGGAAAATCAGAGTTTCTGAAATACTTAGAGTAGGTCATCTGCTGCCAGCAACCATCCCATGTTTAAAGTCAGTTAGATCACCTTTCTTCCACATTCTGATGCTCAGTTTGAACTTCAGCAGGTCGTCCTGAACATGTCCACATGCTTTAAATGTGCTCAGTTGCATGACTGAGATACTTATGTCAACAAGCAGTTGAATGGGTGTATCTAATAAAATGGCCGGTGAAAAATGAGGACTTGTAAAATGTTTAGGTGCATTATTATTAAATAAGAAATAAGCTGGTTCTTATATAGCACTGTTCTACTCTGAGCACACAAAGCACTTTTTAAAATATAAATCATGCCACATTCACTTGTTTCTATGCTTTCTATCTACCATTCATACAAATTCACATCAGAGAGAGACTTGGAGTTAGTATGTTGTTCAAGGATATTTGGCACTGGAGAAGACAAGGAGCGAACCCCCAGCCTTCAGCTTAATAGGTGACCTGCCCTATCTCCTGAGCCACCTCAACACATATTATGATTATGATTATGATTATTGGTGTTGTTGTTTTTATTATTATTATTATTATTATTATTATTATCATTTCCCTATAGCTCAGTATCTAAGTCCACGATATCTAAAAAAAAATAAAATAAGGCAGAAAAAACCTACATTCAGCCACAAGAGGGACAGGTCGTCCTGCAGAGAGTGTGCCTCCCCACAGAGCCCTGACCTCAACATCATCCTGTCATTATATGAAGAGACAGAAGGGAAGAGACCTGTGTGTATGCCTACCTGAAGGAACCACAACTCTGAGAGGAACGGTGGTCACACCAAAATATAATTATCATTTATTATTTCATTTTACTGCTTGAGTTATGTGACTAGTCTGCAAACAGGAAAAACAAAACAAACAAATACAAAAAAAGAACAAAAGCTGCCTTTATATTTTGATACGTCATCGTCAGATGATTTTGCACAGTTCTGTGTTACGACATATCTTAGAAGCAGCTTCAGCGACAAGTTCCCACTTATTTTTATGTAAGGGTGACTGTAATTAGGTAACAGCCGCGATCAATGAGACCTTGGGTTATATCACATTATTTTAGGAGAGTCAAGGAACTTTTCTGCTTAGGCGAATGACTGCGCACTTCAGCCACATTGGTCATACGCAGACTTGTATAACCGTTTAGATAACAGTCGGCCGCTCTGAGCCGCTGTGAGCCAACCATCGCAACTGCTTCATTCACCCGCAGCTGCGTCGTAGTGATTTGCTCTCGCTTCTCACACGCCGGCAGTAGCCGTGGGTTTCCACGTGAAAACGGTGACACACTTATATAAAAGGAGTGGCATAAGGGGGGACCAATCACAGTGCGGAGCGGCGGTTGGAGCCCCCGCCCGTGCGGGGGCGGCTGGCGCGGATTCGATGCGAGCGCCGTGACGTAGAGACCGACAGGTTCGTGGGCCAATGAGCGAAGGAGCTGGAGGATGGCTATCGAAATGAGGTCACTGCCAGCGCTGGAGATCCAGGGCAGAGTCCCGGTGTGAGTGGGAATCAGGACGGGGTAGAGGGCATCGCTGAGAGACGAACGCAGGGCTGTCGGGACCCGCTAATCATCGCAGTACGGATCCAACCGCAGAACTACACCAGAGGCCAGCCTTTATTTCACCCGGAGACACCCGAAGCTTAAGACGATCAGCCTTCTGTCAGGTTGGTGGGAGTTTCTCTTTTCTTTCTTTCTTTGGTGCGTAAGACCCTGCGGCGCTTCTCCGGGTTGTCTAGAACGTGTAGGGGTGAAGGCGACTCCACTTTTATCCAGTTGTGCTCTGAATGTGTTAAAAGGCTCTGCTGTGGGATCGCGGGAGGTGAAAGTTGCATAACTGTGTGTTGCCGTGGGGGTCAGGAGACTCCAACGGGACACCAGCTGTGCCCATGTAACAGCGGGAGCGGAACGAAACTCGCCGCACTTAAAGGTGAAATACCGGTGGTCTGCGCTCAGAGGACCTTTAACATAAGGGTTTAATCTGGCAGGTATTTCACAGCGGCGGAGATGCATTGGGCAGCGATGGCAGAGTCGCATATGGCGCACTGTTTGTAGTGTCACTGACACATGAAAACTCCTGACGACTTACATAAAGAGGCTACTGCAGCAGCACATGGCAGAAGTTCACACGCAGTTCCCATTAGAAAACCTCTGGGCTGTGCGCCACGCTTTTTTTGAATAGGCTGAGTCAGGCTGCTGGTATTTGCTACCGTGAGACAATCCTTATATAAAAGCATTCATTCATCTTCAACAGCAGCAGCAGCAGCAGAAGTCCTTACAAGGGAAACTGGAGAGAAAACAAAGTAAATGCTGATTTTTAATTTTGCTAAAAGAGGATAAAGACAAGTCAAAATGCGGCATGCAAATGTGGATCTTAATTAATGGAAGAAGTGTCTGTGTGGGAGGCTTAATTTGGGTGTATTCACCTTACCCTTTGTGACTGAGGAGGGAGGAGAAAGATGAGTGACGCAAATAGGGCTCAGTGGAGATCTCATTTATGCATTTTTGTCTTACTGTTGCAATAAGAACGGTTGCCTTGGCATGGCACTCCCTGCCCACAATCGCAGTGGAGTAGGAGATGAATTTGCAGATTTCTTTCTCTTTTTTTTAACCATATTTCACTCAGAGTTTATTGTTATGATAAATAGTTAAAAACATCTTAAAGCATACAGTGCCGTAGGACAGTCTAAGGGAAAGGTGCCAAAGCAAACGTGCAGCAGTTTGATGCAACCGTGCTGAAAATAGTTGGAATTTTCTGCTTGGACTCTGGTGGTCTACAGCAAAGAAAGTCTTAGGTGGTCTCTGCAGGTGTGTGCGCGCGCACTGCGAGTCTTATTTACCGCAAGTTTTTGAGCTGTCATCAAGGACAGATGTAGGTCAGGGAATTATGAAATAATCCCAAAGAGGGACTGCAGTCATGTCTGCACGTGAGTGGAGTCATGGTGCATACAAGTCATTGTTTTGCACTTTTTGCATGCATGTTTGAACTGAGACGTTAAAGTAAAAAACATACCATCATATTAAAGTGTGCAAGATACACCATGCACACACTGGTGGAAACCCCCACATTAAATCCATAAGACTTCAGACTCCTTGAGACTAAACCCTTTAGCCTCTGATGTTTTAGTACTTATAGGTAGTTTAGAACTGAGGCTTTTCTGCCTCCATCTGCTAATTTAAACATGCAGTTAAATTTTGTGGTAACACAAATGATGGTGTAAGAACTTTGCCTACAAAAACAAATCATTGGACAAATATCTTGAAGTGGTGTTTATTTTTTATATTAAGCTTCTAAAGTCATTATTGCATCATTGTTTCAAGGGCAACCCCATGAATCTGAGGTTCTCATACATCATGAGGGGGGAAGAGTGCCAGAAACGCTTTGAGAAACGCTGCCTGTGTGATAATAATGGAAATGTAACGGACTCTTTCTACACGATGCACAAAAATCTGCAGCTACTTCTGCGCGGTTATAAGAGTTGTTTTGAGTCCAATTAAAGTGTAATAAACATATTAATTATGCAGTTGTGGTGTGTAAAGATTAATTATGAATAAATCCTTAGAACGTCTTTCATTTGGCACAGTTGTGTAATCTGGTGCTGGTTATTTCCCCTAGAAAAGATGAATTACATAAAAATCACATGAAGGGGAACATAGTGAGCAGGCGGCACAGAGTATCAATGAATGTTATGAAATAAAATTACAGCTTGATATGGAGCTGTTTGTAAAGCTAGAGCATTTTTGATCTTATGGACTTTTTCATATTCAATTTCAAGTCTAGCATGTGATATGCAGTAAGGAATGGGTAATATGGTTTGGTTTTTTTGGTGAGAGTTATTATGATATAATCTCAGGTTCCTGTATAGGTAGCAGTTAAAACATCTGGAAGTCAGCTGGTACTCACAGTGTATTACCAGTACGGTGACATTTGTACCTAACATAGTGGATCTTATTAAGTCTTATTGTTAGGATCTCAGGATGGAAGAGTTTTGACTTTTTAAACAATGAGTCTGTTGGGTTTTTTTTAAGTCAGCAGCAGGAGGTTTGAATATTTCTGGTAACTCTGAATAAGACCAGCAACAAAACAGAAAAAAAACTCTAAGAAGGACCAAGGTTATCTGGAAATATGTTGCAGACAGTCTGTTTTTCCAGCCGTCTAGGAAAACTGCGGTGACGACTAGAGAGATGAATAGATTCAGGGGGCTGAGCACATGTAATCAAATCTTAATTTGCCACCTTAATTACAACCTTAGTTTTGATGTTTTAAGCTCTAAATGGGACTTGAAGATTCAGAAAGGCCAAGTGACCATTGTGTTCCCGGAAAAACGACCATCTGATCGCATTAAATGGATTGAAAGTGTTGGCGAAGATTTGCTAATATAGAGGCTGTAATTGCGTTATGTTTCTGATCTTACCTTGTTTGTCACCTGTTACCTCTTCTGCTTACCTCAGTGGAGGATATAAAGGCTTCCTGACCGCTTCCTTTGACAAGAACTGCATCGTAACTCACGCTTAATAGTATCACTGCCTGTGTGTATTGATTATGCAAAGCTGGTGAAAGATAACCAAAAGATAACCCTGCACAAATGTCATGTGAGGGACGAGTATGAGTCAAGGTCCCTGCGAGCTTACCCAGTTAAAAATGATGATTAGTTTCTTACTGGGCAACAGGAAATCCATTTCGTTCTCTCCTCTGCTTCCTCGGCAGCTCAACTGGATGGAAAAGACCCAGTTAATGACAGGAAAAAAGGAACAATCAAAGATGCTGAAGTGGCCTCGGGTAACCTTGACTACAGAGAAGAATCGGTCATCCATGGGCTTTTTTGAGAAACAATTAAGAGGTGGTGTGCCAAGAGTAAGTGCTGAAAATGAACCACCGTTAATGACTTTTATTGCATGGGTTTATTGACTCTTTCTTGTTAATTGTCTTTTACGCAAATAAAAATTAGAGAGGGGGATCTATTTTGAGTAAGTCCTCAGCTTCCATAAACAAAATAGTGTAGTGGTTCTGAGCAATAAATTACATAAACTTCTCAGTGTTGCCAGAGTAGCTTGGATTGTCATTGCTGGACCATCATCTACTATGTAGCCTACTTTCAGACATGTGACAGGTCTCTGTTCACATTCTTAGCCTTCCATCCAAATAAGAATTTGATGGAGTGTATTTTATGGGGGCCTAGATCCAAAAAGCAAACAAAAACAAAAATGCTTTCACATTCTTTACACCACCACCTCAGTTTCTGCTCGTAGATGACAGGAGTGGTGTTCAGTGTGCTCTTCTGCGGCTGTAGCCCATTGACTTCATGACTGCTCTTTTGTATACTTTGGTTGTAACAAGTTGTTATTTGAGTTACTGTTGCCTTCCTACCAGCTCAAAGCAGTCTGGCCATTCCCCTCTGAGCTTTGGCATCAGCAAGGTATTTTCACCCAGATAACTGCAGCTCATTGGAAACTCCGTCTGGTTTTGGACCGCTATCTGCAAATCCTTGAGCAGTCAGTCTGGCACCAACAATGTGTTATGCACAAAGTCACTTAAATCACCTTTGCTCCCCAATTCTGATGCTCGGTTTGAACTTCAGCAGGTTGTCTTGACGATGTCGACACGCCGGTATGCATCGAGCTTCTCTTATGTTATTGGCTGATTAGATATTTGCATTAAGGAGCAGTTGAATACCTAACAAAGTGAAGAACAGACAGTTAAAGCAGTCCATCTAGTCCAAGGAGAATATTTTTGAGGATGGATGAACTTTCTCTCTCTTAGCCTTTCTAAGTATCTGATCCTGCTCGTGTTTGATTACCGTCTCTCTTAGTATCTTTCTCAACCGACTGTCTGCTGGTATTGAGCCAACTGGCATGACAGTGCGGTCATGAGGTCAATGTCTGGTAGGTAGTTGGCAACCAGTGCGAACTCCTGGACTTTGTGAATGTTAGAAACATTGCCAGTCAGCTCTTCAACTTTGGACCAGACTTGCTTTTGCATTTTTTGCTTCTGCAGCAGCGCCTGCCAAAAACCCTCATCCATTTAACTAAAACGAACCGGTCAGCGGTCAGTGAAGAATGTTCAGTATGTACACTATGTTGGGTTTAACAAAATCTCTCATTTATAATGTCCGCTGTGCATCATGATGGACTTTTTGTGTGAAAGGAAAGACTGAAAAATAGCCACGAAGCTCATCTCACTTTGCAGCGATGACAAGTCATTGCCAAACTCACTGCTCCAGTTAAGCTTGCCAAGCAGTCTAAAAACTACAACACAAGTTGCTCACTTGTCCCTTAATTGTCCCTATTATTCGGCTGTACGTTGACCCAGTTCACAGAGAGAATATGCCTACTTCACAGCATGTCAGGGATATGCAGGCTGCTGACTGCCAACTGCTTTCTGCTATTTGAAAAGGCCAACAGATCTGCTCATTATTAATGCAAATACCTCAGTATCCTTGACAAAGTAAGGATGACTGTGTGATGTTGCGCAATCGATTGGCCAGTCTGATTTGCAGACGATCACGTGCACACATGAAATAAAAGTTTAGTAAGAGGTCAGTGTTGCAACCTTCGCTTTGAACTCTAAACTGCTCAATGAGCCAGATTTTTCTGTTTTCTTTTCTTTTTTTTTGTAACTTTAATAATATTTTTGTGTGAATTTGAGAAACTGAGTCGTGTTGCTTGTGTGGTCCTTGTGTTTTTAGTTGTATCGTGCTATAAGAAAAGTATCAAATCCCTCTGCGCTTGCTCAATTCTTGTCAGTCATTCTGTCTAATTTGACCTGTGTTCTATTTTAAGTAAAAGACAAACAGATGATGGTCGAACTTATCGATCAGGTGCAACGTGAGTAGAAAGTAGGACAAATCTACAGTTTTAAAAACCCTTCAGAAACAACATGAAAAACACATTTTTGTCAAGCCAGCAACTTTTTTGTCACATACTGTACACACACACACACCTTTCAAACAGGTCATTACCAGATCAATAGACAACAAACATTAGTGACATCCAAACACCTGCCTACGTAAAAGTCGTTGCACTTCTATGGGCTTGACGTTGAAAAGCTAACTCTGTGAGGCTAAATCCACTTCTGCTTCCGGGCTTATTGACTTAAGGAGGGCATAGAGCTGCCGTGTGTCTTCAGGCTGAGGAGAATATAGACATTTTCCATTGCACGGCTGGGGAAAGGCATTCTAGTGACGAGGGAGATTATTCCTGGAAGGCATCCAAGACTAGAGGTTAAACACGGGCACAGTGTGGCTTTAACTTCAACATGCTGCCCAGAAACAGAACTGAGTGACTGATAAGATTTTATTTGAATGACTGTAAATCTCAAGTTTGAATATATGTTTTGGGAACATTCATCTTTCTTTGACTAAAAGAAAAAAACAAAAGCAATATTTGAACTTAGTTTAGTGAAAAGTACTTGCACACCAAAGCAATCATACAAACCATGGGTTACACTGCATCACTGTGCGTAATTAGTTTAATTCTGTATCATTATAGAGTGAAGCAGCACATACTCCCTTTTTAATCTGCCTTTTTTACCATTTGGTCTTGCACATGTCGTACACGTGACTCTCACAAAGGTTCTCACCTGACTGATTTGACTGTGCAAATTGTCTTGTAAATTTCCAGTCTTTAGCTGTGATTCAAAGTGCTGCCCTTTAGAAAGAGTTTCGCTGCTGATAAATCAATTTCCAGAAACGGCCTATTGAGGGAAAAAACTTTTAGCCACTTCTTCTGATCATAGCCATTGCCATGGCCTTTTCTTGTTTACTCCAAACACAACACTGTTGATGTTCTCACCGAGCTCTGCGTCACTTACTGTAACCAGAAGTAATTCCAACCACCAGCATTTGGGAATCTGGCTTTTGTACTGCATCATTATTTAACAGAGCAGTGGTTTTGCACAGTTTGTCAAAAAACCACAGAAAACAGGCCAAAGCCCCTTCACTGTAGGCCAGCAGTCTATGATGGCATTCAGCTTGTCTGGTGTTTCATGTGTCCCAGAATGAAAGATCCTTTGAAAGGGTTGGAGGGCTCACATGGGACAGACCTGCTGTTCTTAAAGGCCACGCTGTCTGTACCACAGAGATATTTTTACAGTACATCAGAGAAGAATCTGCAGGGCTCTACACAGGTCAGGGGTCAAAGAGCACAATGTGCTCTGATTTCACACCAGACAAAGACGAGACAGCTTTTTGAAGGATGGACGCAGCATTGATTTGTGTCTCAAAGACTTTTAAAAATATGTTGTTGTTGTCTGCAAATGAAATGCTGGTGGGTTCTTTATGTTTTGACTAAGGTTTGGAGTAATCTTGACCAAGCATGTGTTTGACTGACCTTACTTCACCCAGGCATCTATTGACTTCAATTTCTGTTGGTATTAACACATCAAAACTTAGTTGACTCAGGGTTTTTTTTTTCCACTATCACTTCATTCCATCATATATTACCCATTTATTTACATATAATGCAGTCATAAAATGTGGAATGGACAAGTTTTACTTCATTACTAACATGCATACTCTCTTTCTCTCCGCAGATCAGTCCACTTCTTCTTTATTTCCCTTGGCTATCACCCTTGTAAAAATGGGGTGATTGGTTTTTTTTTTAATCATCTAGTAAACTAACCTGGAACAAGGCCTGTGTAGATCTCCTGATGTCAGAAGATTCAGACTCCAAGCCCTACTGCTTCCCAGGTTTGGAAGATCAGGATGGAGCCTCGGGTTGCAGAGCGTCCACTTCATGCAATTCTATCCCAAGGGGGGACCCAGGGTGCAGCTCCATGGCACAGCTGCACCGTATGGGTGCCTTCAGCCAAGGTAGGCCTGACCTAGGCCTCCCTTCTGAGGGCAGCGACAGCAGCGGTCAGGACCCTCCCACTTCACCAGACAACCATCGCAAGAACGCTCGCTCTCGGTCACTACCCGAGGAGGATGTGGAGATGAAGAGTAGCGGATCGAGCGGGAGTGGGACCGAATCACACGGCAATGAAAGCCACGGCAATGAAAGTCATGGAAACGACAGCAACGGCCACGAGTCGATGGGAAGCTCCACCGGCAACAGCAAGGACTCGGCACTGCTTGAATCCTCTGAGAGCAATAAGAGGTCAGTGGTGGTTGTGGGACTGATAAAACCATTATGAGGGTTGCTCTTCGTGTTTGCATAGTAGCACATACACACAATCAGCCAAAGTACTGCGTCTTTGACAAGTCTTTGGCTGGTCTGACAAGCCAGCAGTAGGAGATAATAAATGGGGTCAAGACCCAAGGTTGCTATCTCAGGAATCTGCAGGTAGTTCAACAAAAAGAATGATCACAGCAGTCTGTGTCTGTGCTTACAAATTACCGCAGCAGCTGATAAATGTTTTTTCAAGACCCCATTGGATAAAAAAGAAAATTCCAAAAATGCCAATCTGAAGATAACACCAGTTTTCCTCATGGGAAAAACTGTGCTGGGTTGTTTATGCTCTTTCCTTTTACCCTCGTAGTTACGTTTGCCCTTTGCTAATGAGTGACAACAATCAGCATAACAATTAACCATTAACATGTCACAGTTATCAGCAGCTGATGCATCCGTCCCCATTGACTAATGCATGTAGATGAGCGAGTGAACCAAGGCTTCAGTGATGGCTGTCGTGCTCTTGGCCCCAGAAGCCCAATTGAAATGTAATTGTACACATCCTGTTTGTCATAAAATGTTACGTTGGGACTTTTGCCAAATAAGGATTAATTTGACATTATTTAGTGTCACCGCAAACATGTTCTCACTCCCTAAAGTAGATTTCATTGCCAGCTCACATTGCATACAAGTGAGTCATACAGTGAGTCATGTCTGTTTTTTGCACTTTTTATAAAAGAATCCAACATGATAAACATGAGCTGATTTCTATGTAGGACACACAAAAAACATGTTTTGGCAAGATACGTCCATGTGCTCCATGCTTCTGTTCGTTCTGGAGTAAACAGGTTGAAATGCAAACACTTGTACTGTGATGCTGTGTGGTTAGTGTTTAATGTAGCCCTGGTAAATTATAAAGGCTATTTTCATGAATTGTGAGGTGGTTTCAGCTTTATGTTTAAAGATGATCCTCACGAGAATTTAAAGGGTAGCATGCTGTGTGTTTTTCTGGATTTATGTTTACAGATGTGTTCTAATGTTCACTTTTCTCTGAGTTAGAGTTAATGTTTGCTTACTGTCCACGGCACACCTTATAGTTTAACTTAATGTTCAGTCACATCACAGCCTTAGTATCTGAAGAGTTGTTGGTTACGGCATTTCTCAAAGGAAACTTTAAATGACTAAAGTATATAAAAAAAAATAAAAAATCCCCTGCCTCTCCACAAACGTGCAGACGTGACTTCATCATGATTTAAAAAATGTTCAGACGCAGTGCAGCCTGCCCAAGACATGACTACAGCAGTGGAAAAAATAAAAATGACCATTCCTTCCAGTAGGAAACTGGATGCTGGCTGTCTCTTTATAGCAGATGGGTTGTGTCATGCTCGCCAGCTCCTTTACATTTCTATGGCAACAAAATGTTTGTCTTTGTTTACTGGGTGGCGCCGGCCAAGTGGAAGGCATTGACGTTATACTGCCTCACTTTCAGCCTTGACTGGCTTACCTCACATGATCTTTTCACTATGGAGTTTTTTTTTTTTATTTGTTTAAAAACCGCTCCTCTTCCTGTCCATATGCGCCTCGCACGCAATAGCTCCCTCCCTCAAAAAATGCTATTACTTTTTTTCCTCTCTCTTCTCACTCACGCCGCTCTCTTCATTTGAACTTTTAACCTTTTGTACCAGTTTTTTGCTAGTTTTTTTTCCTCAGCATCTAAAAATACTCCGTCTTTCTCTGTGTTTAGTACCTTGCTACCTGCATCTGTTGCTCTTTAATACACTCCCCTTCTCATTGACCTTCCTCATTTAAATAGCAAAATTTAAGTGACAAAAGGGGGTTGGACATTTTGGTCCTTAGTGACACGGCGGCATCACACATTTGCTGCAGAGTTGTCAGCCTCACATGCATGATATGGATACCAACTTACCAAAGGTGCTCTATCGCACTAAGATCTGGTGATTGTGGACGTCGTTTGAGTACAGTGAACTTATTGTTATGTTCAAGAAACCAGTGTGAGATGATTTCAGCTTTGTGTATTCAGGTTGGCTGTGGTATTTAAATGATACTCAGTTGATGCTAAGCAGCCAAAAGTGTACCAAGGAAATATTCCCCACAATGTTTTACCATCAGCAGCCTGATTCGCTGATACAAGGCAGGATGGATCCATGCTTTCATGTTTCACTTGTTTACTCCAAATTATGGCCCAATCATCTGAATGTCTCAGCAGAAATGGAGACTTGTCAGACCGGGCGTCGTTTTCCTTCTGTTCAATTTTGGTGACCTCGTGCAAATTTGAGTCTCAGTTTCTCATTCTTAGCTGACAGGAGTGCCACCTGCTGCTGTAACCAATCTGCTTCAAAGTTCAGCGTGTTGTGCATTCATTCGGCTTCATACCTTGGTTTTAATGAGTGCTTATTTGAGTTATAATTCCCTTCCTATCAGCTGAAGCAGTCCTCTGACATCAAGCAACAATTTTCACTCAGAGATCTGCTGCTCACTGGTTATTTTCTCTTTTTTTGACCATTATCTGTAAACTCTAGAAATGATTATGTGGAAAAATCCCAGCTGATCAGCAGTTTCTGTAATACTCAGACCAGCCTAACTAACAATCATGCCACATTTAAAGTCACTTACAACACCTTTTTTCCACTTTGTGATGTTTGCTTTGAACCTCTGCAGGTTATCTTGACCATGTCTGCATGTCTAAAGCTTTGAACTGGTGATTGGCTAGATATTTGCACGAACAGGCAGGTTATCATGTGCACCTACTTAAGTGGCTGGTATTTCACCCCATATTTTGTGTAAAGAGTAAGAACTCAAGTCAAATCATGCTTCTAATACACTGAAGCATGCTAAAAATTAATAAAAAGGGGACAAAAGTAAAAGCAGTTAATGAATAAATACACACTATACTCTCTTTGAGCCTGTAGCTCCAGGCTCAGGTCCATCACTGGTCTGTTTCATGCTGTGAGACCTGCAGGAGTATCCTTCAATTTTCCCCTTTAATATCCCACTTTATCCACCTGTGACGCTCGAGAGTGAAGCAAGGAGGAGAATGTACTTCAAGTAATAGTGTTATATGTGTTATAGTAGGAGCAGACATTTGACCTTTAAAAGCATAGGTGTGAAAAATAATATCAATTATTCGTACAGCCGAATCCAGAAGAGCCACTGTTATGTCACCTGTCCTTTTTCTCCTGCGACAAGTCAAAACGTCTTCTGAGAAAAAGTAAATCTTTGTCGGCTGATGTAACTCAGTTAACAGCCCCACATTTTAGCGATCGTGGGTGACTGCCACCAGTTCTTCAGCTTTTAACATTTCTGTCGAGATTTATATCTGCCAGACATACAGAGATAAGCCAGCACGCAGATTTGAAGGGGGGGGAAAGTCCAAAGTAAGAAACGGGTTCACGTTTTAGTCTTTAACAACTCTAGATCACAGTGCATCAAATGTGTAGGACATGTATCAAAATGCACCAATATGAAAGATATATTTTATAAGTATTTATCGCTTAGTGTGGACAGGTGTTTCCATGTATGTATGCAGGATTTTAGACATAAAAAGGTTAAAAATCTCAGTTTGTAAAGATATTTACTTTCCATCAGTACTCCAAAGAGGAAGTCAGTCAGAAATGGCTCTAAAATATATTTCTTTGGACTAAATAGTTTAACTATATAAAGAATCTGCACAGCTATCAGTGAATGAATAACTGTTTGACAAAAGGCTCCGAATAGAAAATTGCATCCCTACAATCACTCTCTGTGTAGGAGTACGTGCGTCACGTCTGCACACTCCTCTGTAGAAATAATTACCATGTAGTGCCAGAATTGGATATCACTTGTACACTGCTATTTTAATCAACTCCCTAAAAAAGAAAATCAAAATTTTAATTCACATTTCTTGTTGTCTTTTCTCACTATTCATATAGTTCATATAGCTTTATAGTCGTCGTAGAGAATGAGCCACTGATTTTAAGCGCACTGCAGTGTAAACTTACCTGTGTTATGGCTTCCCTGGGTCATTTATGTCTCTCAAACACGCATAAAAATTTGTCACTCTGCAGTTTAAACAAGACCGCCTCGCCCTGATCATCCCCTCCTGTCTCTGGTGCACAGTGTAAAAATTAAAGTCTCTTTGAGCCTCTTTTTTTTTAACTAATTGAAATAACTCAGAGTTAGAGCCACATTGTGAATCAGCACGTCGACACTAATGCATGGTCACTCTGTACAGTCTAAAACCAGCTGTTGCATTTCTGAAGGCAGTGTTTGACAGAATTGGACTCTAATCGTGTTTGGACAGACTCTTTGTAAATAATATGTTTTCTGTTCTTAGCCAAGTGATGAGGTTATTCATAGCAGCTTGCCGAGTTATAGTTCAGGTGAGTCAGTATCTCATAGCTTGGTCGCTGATACAGTGCAGTGCACCACTGATATTTGACAGTTTATACATATTTATCTTGAACTTTTTAGCCTTTTTTGAGATATGACAGTGGAGAAAGGACAGAAAAGCTGGAAGAAAGAGCCAGAAAAGACACCGCAAATAGCAGATTCAACCCGAGGTCTCTGCGTTAGCCTTACAGAATATAGGTCATCTGCTCTACCCAGTGAGCTAAACTAGCACACAAATGCCAATATGCCCCAGTGTTTGTAGGAAAACTAATATCAGTCTCTTTGTATCCATGGGCAGTGGGCATCAACTCACTCCCAAAAACTAATTAATAATAAACATGTTGAAGTTTAGGTTAATTGTGGAATTTAATGATCCATACTCCAAGTTACGATCTCTGCTTCCTCTGGGTTGCTTTCTCCTCTCTTGCTCTCTGTCCCTTTCTTCCTCTCTGCCTTTGCCAGGATACTGTTTGCTCTGTCTCTCCCTCTCACTGCGTGTTCATCTGGAGCCTGTCCCAGATCATTTTGAGTGAGATGAGACTGGTCTAACACAGAGATCCAGACAATCACACATGCTCACTTTCACACCTACAGCCAATTTACAATCACAAATTAGCCTAAAATGTTTAGCCTGTGGGAGGAAGTCAGAGCACCTGGAAGAAAACCTCATAAAAGGTAGGGAGAACAAAGCCTGTACAGAAAGTAGTAGTTTTAAATAAGTCTGTATGAGGTAACACCACCCACTACAACCTGTTACTAAGAGTACATGGTGTTTACCATTGCATCCCAGCAAAGGCCCACCTAAAGAAAAATGATCATCCATTAAAGTGGACACCACACTTGTAATATTTTCATCACTTTACCTTGCTGCCCTTTCCGATCGGTAACTGAAGCCATTATTTTGATCTCCTCCAAGCCACAGGACTGAGTTGGCAAGCAGTTAGTTTACCTAGTAGAACATGTGAGTTGCTTCTTTGCAGCTGCCTAATCTGTAATCACTAAACTTGATTATGTTTGTGACTTTGACCTGTTAAAACAAATTAATTTAATGGTGGCCAGATTTAAATAGTTTGGCTGCTAGTTATTCAGCAACTACTCAGGGGGAAATAAAAGGGTGAAATGATTAAAAATTGACATTTCATCTGAATTAACTTTTGCCAGTATGTACATGGTAGAAAATACAGTTCTGTGGTTTTGGACCATTATGTTAAATTTTAAACAAACTCTGGAAGAGAGTGGAAAAAATGCATCTGTTTTATCACCTGCTGCAGAAATGTGACTTCTTTTTCCATTAATACTCTGAACCTTAAACAAGATTGGCTCAGTTTGGCCCAGAAAGCCCAAACTGGGGGTGTTTTCCACTTATATTCATTCATGTAAAGAACTGTTCATTTTAAAACCTGCTTTTAGGCCCACTTACGCTGGCCTTATTCATGTCTGTGAAACATAAGAAAACCACACAGTCATTGTGCAGTTCCTAATTAAACAGGATGGCATTGCCCTGATTGTCACCTTGTGTCCCTGCTGCAAACTAGCCTCTTTGAGCACGCTCTTATTGTAACTAGTTTAAACGACCTACAGACTTACTACCACAATGTGAATTAGGCTGCTCAACGCAAATACATGGTCAGTCTGTACAGTCTAAAACCAGCTGTTGTATCTCTGAGTACTGAAGGCTATATTTGATAGGATTAGACTCCTACTTGTGTTTGGAGAGGCTGTTTGTAAAGATGTTTTCTATTCTTAGTCAGGTAAGGAGGTTATTCATAGTAGCTTGCTGAGTTGTAGCTCAGGTGAGTTAGTTTCTCAGACAGCTGTTAATAGTCTTTAGACAAGCTTATTGGCTAATACGTGCAGTGGACTAGCTGCTTTGTTTATGTTCTGACTTTGTAGTGTTGCAACAGAACAGGTGCTCTTATCTTTAAATCAGATTGGTCAAAAAAGTATCAATGAATACATTTATTTTACTTTTTGCTGCCTTTTGATATCCTTTTCTTTGGTACAGCTTGGTGTCCTGGTGTCTGTAAATTGCACAGAAACATACTGGTGCTTTTGAAGATACTAGTGTGGTGAAATACTAAATATTTACATTATATATTTTCCTTTTTCATTCCCTACCATTAACAATACTGTGTTTGTATGTATTAATGCATATAATATACTAATAGAGTTATAGTCAAATGGGAAAATGATGGTGAGATGAACTTTTTGGTAGCTTACTCTTAAATTTATTATTGCATCATATTTGTGAGGTTTTATTACTCCTGGTCCAGCCTTAATTTCCACATCAGTCTTCTGTGAAGTACTTTGAACTGCACTAACCTGCTTTGGAGGTACTATAAAAATATAGTAGGATTGACTGATTACTTGCTGCCTGCACTGTGGTGTGATACCAGTTAATCTGTGACAGACCAATACCAGCTGGCACACATATATAGGTCATTCAGAAAAAAAGGGTTTTTAAAAAAATGCATATATGCAGCATCAAAGTGTAATAGGTGCATGTCAGCATGTCGTAGTAAAAAAACAAAAAACCCACCAAGGGTCTAAAGAATAAGATGTTATTAGGTAAAGTATTTACAACAATGCTGTCTATTTCAAATATTGTGTCACTGGAAAATAACTGACTACACCTTTGAGATACTTGTACTTGAGTACTTTTTGCACAAAATTAGCTTCACTTTTTTACATTGACATGGAAATTTGAGCACTGACTGAAATTCCAATATTACCCAGCCCAATTAAGAGACCGCTTTTTTCATTGGAAATATTTGATACCTTTGAGTCCTTCGTGGAGCGCACTCTGAAGCTAACTCAGAATAATAATAAAATTGTGACACAGCTCAGGTTCTAATTACTGCCAACATCCATGTGGAAACTAAAATGAACTATGTACTGCGGTGCTCAGAGAGTGGCACACAGACTTAGTAAGTGCTCCTTTGCAATCTAGCCTGCTTTCAAAAACACTTTCTAAGTCTCACACACTAATACATGCTCAAGCTGTCCAATCTAATACCAGCTGTGGGTGCTGGAGTCTATATTTAGCAGAATTAGAGACTCACCTGTGCTTGGAGAGGCTATTTGTAAAGGTGATTTCTATTCTTAGCCAGGTAAGCTTGTTATATACAGTAAGCTGTGTGATAGTGAGTCAGTGTCCTCGAGCGCTGTTGATTTTATTGTATTAGTGTAGTGTTAAGCTTGTAGGTTAACACCTTGGGTCATACATGTACAGTATAGATGCATCAGTTGACATCAGGTTGTGCAGAATTAGGGCTCTAACACAAGATACAGAAGACGGACCGAGGGGGGAAAAAAAGCACAGTTTTATCCAGAGTAATCACAGAATTATGCACGGGACCGCACACTGAGAAGCATAACAGATGTTGAGCCAGAGACTGAGAGGAAGGCATGACTATTTATGCATAACGAGGTAATCAGGGAAGTGGAAACAGGAGGGCAACAAGACACAGCTGAATGAAATCAAGACAATGAGATAAGGTGGGAAGTAAAATGGGAATGAACCCAAAGGATAACTACTAAACACATGAACTCATGCTGAGGCAGGAATAACAAAGTCACAATAGAAACTCAAGAGCTAACAGAAAATTCATCACCAAGGAAACCATGAGTAAAAAAATCAGACACAAATAATACAAAAAATACCTAATAATTCAAACAGACTCTCTTTAAGAAATAAATGGGCCCATTAAAAGGTCAACAAAACAGAACTCTAATCAGAAATAGCATTTAACAAACTGGCCTAACCAAATGAGACAGATTGATCTAATATACTACAGGAGTAAAATATTTTTTAGTTCAAAGTTGGATGCCACATGAACAATGACTAAAATACATATAGAAATGTAAAGACCCAAAGCCCTTTGCTGCACTCCCACTGCAGATTTATGTAAGGTCACCACAGAGGGAAAACTAACCTTAACTATACTTACAGTTGAAGAGAGCTTCCTTTGTAACCCAGCTATTTTGAAGCCGCTGCTGGGACACCGATCACTGATTCACAAAGGCAGAAAACAGCAGCTTTCTTTAGCTCAATTATAAAAACCCTGTTGTGAGTTTGAGTATACTTGTTCCTCTATTATAAGAGTTACATGTCATTATGTTAGGTAACTTGCACCCCATGCTGCGAGTCTTGAATATAGAGTACTTATTCTTTTATTATTAGATATCCAGTATTCTTTTAGGTGATGTAATCACTCTAGAAGTGTCACGGTTCTGGGTTTGACCCAGAACCCCTGCCTCTCTGTCTGCGTCTTTGTTTAGTGGTTTCTTGTTTCCTGTTTTATTGTGAAGGTCTGTGTCTCGTGTGTTCAGTTCTACTGCTCCCCTGTCTCGTTAGTCCAATCTCTCCCAGCTGTGTCTCCCTCCTGTTGCCCATTCCCTGATTACCACCCTGTGTATATTAGCCCTGTGTTTTCCTGTGCTCAGTGTCGCGTCGTACCCTTGCGGTATACCTGTGTGTTTTTGGTCTCAGTGGTCACTTTATGTTTTGTTTGATGCCAGCAATAAAGCTGTGGTTTTCAGTTACATTTCCATCTCCGAGTCCTGCACTTGGATCCACATCTCCACCTGCCCGCCCACAGAGCCCTGACAAGAAGTGCATATAAAATATAAAACATATGCACAGAAAGTCACCTCTTTTACAATTAGTTTCCTGTTGTTTAATTATTTAATTATGAGTTGGTTTGGCCCACCTTTACAGTACAAAAAGATCACTTTAACCTATTACCTTGCACGCAAAGCATATACACCAGCACTCTAATAATAAAGATGATGTCGACTTTCATTTGCAGTGTTAAACTAAACTGTTCCTGTCCTCTTTTCCCACACAGTTCGAACTCCCATAGTCCATCTCCACCGAGCAGTTCAAACGCCTTCAGCCTGCTGAGCTCTGAGCAGGACAACCCTTCAACCAGCGGCTGCAGGTAAATGCACCACCTGTTGCTGTATAATCGAAGAAGCTTCTTGTCACTTCACAGGACATTCTCACTCTTTGGGCCACAAGAACACCTTACAGAATAACACAACCAGCTATTGTGCCTGTTATTTAATCGCTTTCTGAGGGACTGTTTTCCTTGTCTGACTCGCCGCTGTGCGTGTATGTGTGCAACTTGCAGTAGCGAGGAGTCTGCCAAAGCCAAGACGCAGAAGGAGGTGATTAAAACTCTGAAAGAGCTGAAGCGTCACCTGCCTGCTGACAAGAGACACAATAACAAGTCGACCACGCTGAACACCCTGAAGTATGCACTTCGCTGTGTGAAACAGGTGGAAGGTGTGTACTGTCTAAAAGCGTCAGTTTGAGTTTCTCTTGTTTCTGTGGTCTGTTCCTCCTTCTTAGTAGCTACTTTTTTTTATTGAAACACTTAACATTCTTGTGTAAACGTTTGCTTTTGACTCCTATTTCTGCCACAAGAATGTCTTCTGTGCAATTTACAGCTTTGCTCAAAGCCAAAGCCAAAAAGAAATAAAGGCATAACTTTGAGCAGGAGGGAATGTTTATGTAGGCAGTTTCCAGGTAATGATCTGTAAATGCTCACCTCATTCCTGCTGAAATGCTTGCAGATGTTAATGGGTGGGCAGATGTTTACTTGTGACGCATTTCAGCATAGTGCTGAGATTTAGGATTACAGACTATTACAGCTCTGTCTTGGTAGTCTTATGTGGATACTATTTTGTTAGTTTTGCTAGTTTTCATCTACTCTGTGCTTATATTTTGAGCATATTCTGACAAAAATGTTCTGTGTATATTTCTTCTTTCAGCCAATGAGGAGTATTACCAGCTCCTGATGATCAATGACAGTCAGCCTCCAGGCCTGGATGTGTCTTCATACACAATAGAGGAGATCGATAGCATCACCTCTGAGTACACTCTCAAAAACAATGTAAGATCTTGAAGTAGCTTTTAAAACTGTTTTGTGCAATAATATAAACAATAACAAAGACGCAAAGAAAAAGTCTTGTAATTATTATTTTTTTCCTCAAACCACAATTTCATGTCTTCAACAGGATATGTTTGCAGTTGCCGTGTCTCTTATCACTGGAAGGATAGTCTACATTTCTGACCAGGCTGCCTCCATCCTCAACTGTAAGAGAGATGTGTTCAGAAACACCAAGTTTGTGGAGTTTCTTACACCGCAGGATGTCAGCGTCTTTTACAGCTTCACGACGCCTTATCGCCTGCCCTCCTGGAGCATGTGCACTGGAGCAGGTATGGTGACGACACAGATCTCTGAAGTAATTGTTCTTATGGACCACCAGAAGGGATTTCTACTTTAATATAAGGACAGATTTCCAATACAATATTTTCAAGAACAGTTACAGTATAGGAAAAGAAAAGCCAAATAAGTACAAATATGGGTTTATCCAAGAGGGCTTAGCTTTTGAGCGTTTAAGTTAAATACAACTACAATAATAATAAATACAATACAAGTAATAAGAGGATGATGTCAGACCATCCATTACAAGTACCAGAACTATATAAAGACTTCACAGAAATGGAAAAACATCTGAGAGTCTATAATGAAGAGGCTTAGAGGTACATTATTCAGTTTATGTTCACCGGATTCAAGTTATCCATTTAAAACCGCTGATGTTTACCCCTTTTCACTCAGCTATATGGAACAGATCGAGCTGTCTCAGTCGTTAAAGCATAATCTGGAAATTATAATGGGTTGCCAAATGGGGAAGCTTTTAAAAGTCCACAAAAGAACAAAACGTGCAAATGGCCAAGACACAGTTTGAAATCGGATAATGAATACCCTTCATTTAATTTTCCCAGAGAGACTCTGCGTAACTGATAATGGCCAGCTTCACCAGTCAGTGTGGTGCCTTAAATCTTGTTTACAGACAAAGACCCTTTTAGAGGTCCTGCATTTAAATCCCAGATGAGCCCTGTGTGTGGGGAATAGCTCAGAAGGGTGGTGGTAAATATGGTACTTGTAACACAAAGTGCTCAATAAGACTAAATATACTCCATAAATCATTTACTCTTTCTCCCAATTAGGCCTGAAATTATTTTGGCTGGTGTACCATGTATGTTTAAATTCATTTAAAGTAAGTGCAGGGCTGGGCTTCCAAATGATGTTTATTGATGGAATTAATCAACCGTTGGACACCTACAGGAGACCAGACTCTCACCACCATTTGGCCGGATCGTGTTGCTTTTGAATTAAAACGTTTCTCTTCCCATTTCAGAGTCGTCCCCGCCTGACTGCATACAGGAGAAGTCCTTTTTCTGTCGTATCAGGTGGGTGGGTGCTGGGTCAAATGCAGTGTCGGGCCATCTGCTGCTCGTACCTGCTCTTAGTTCATATTCATACTTTCATTCCAGGCTAGATGCTTTTTCAATGAGTTTGTGACATCATATGCATAAAAACCTGTAAACAGCTGCTTTTTCCAGGCCAGCGTTAAAGACCATTTACATATTAACAACACACGTAGCATTTGTTAGGATGTTCCACAGACTTCTATAGCATTCTTTAAATCTTTTATTTTAAAGAATTCTTTTATTTAACTGTATATTTGGGTATTGGTCTGATTTATGGGTCACATCAGAGGTCTAAAACCTTAAACAGAACAGCTATTTAAAGTTGTGCACACAGACATTCACTCCTATTTACTGTATAGAGAGATGGGTGGAAAATGACCACAGAGCGCCCCCATGTGTTCAGATTCTAAAATCCAAAAGCGATTAGATTACAACAGCGGTCCTCAACCTTTTTTGCACCATGGACCGGTTTATGCCCGACAATATTTTCACGGACCGGCCTTTAAGGTGTCGCGGATAAATACAACAAAATAAAACTAGTACCGGTACCGAAAAAATTAGATTTATTCATAACACACGTGAAAAAACCCAGGAAAACCAAGTTAACAATAAAAACGATAACAAAATAACCCTGAAAACCATACGTTTCACACCTGAGCCTCAACTCTCGCGGCCCGGTACCAAACGACTCACGGACCGGTACCGGTCCGAGGCCCGGGGCTTGGGGACCGCTGGACTAGAGGGTATTTGTGCATACTTGACTCATGTAGGCCAGTCTCATCTTTGTTTGGCTCACTTTACCTCTTCTGCCTAATATCCAGCGGTGGTAAGGAGTGTGAGGGTGACCTGCAGTACTATCCATTCCGCATGACGCCTTACCTGATGAAGGTCCAGGACACAGTGCACACTGAAGACCAGTTCTGCTGCCTCCTTCTGGCTGAGAGGGTCCACTCTGGCTATGATGGTAAGAATATTGACAAACAGGCGCTAGAAGGCAAGATTATGTTTCTCCTAATTTGGCTTCTCTTCACTGGCTCCCTATTAAATCCAGAGCTGAATTTAAATTTCTTCTCCTCCTATAAAAGGTCTTGAGATATCAGACAGAGTCATATCTTAAAAGCCCTATTAGTACAATAATATCCTAATGGAGCACTTTGCTATCAAACTGCAGGCTTACTTGTGGTTCCTACAGTTTCTGAAAGTAGAATGGGAGGCCGAGCCTTCAGCTTTCAGACTGCTGTCTGGTGGAACTGACTCCCAGCCAGCATTTAGAAGACTAACACCCTCTCTAATTTTAAAATTAGACTTAAAACTTCCCTTTTTCTTGAAGATTGTTGGGGTTTTCTCTCGGACACCGTAAGGTCTTCATCATGATAATTTTAAAAAGTGTGTTAAGAAGACTGTCGTTGTGTTTTGGTGCTATATAAATTAAAGTGAACTGAACCTGCATTTTTTTTTAATCCTTAAGCACCCAGAATTCCAACAGACAAGCGCATCTTCACCACCACTCACTCTCCAAGCTGTGTGTTCCAGGATGTGGATGAGAGGTAAGCCAAGAATGCTTTTACTGCTGAATTTAAACTAAATGATCTCTGAAAAAGGTGCAAACATTTGGTGCTGTTGGCTGCTAACACTGCACTTTGTTTCAGGGCAGTACCTCTTCTTGGGTACCTCCCACAGGACCTGATTGGCACCCCAGTCCTCTGCCACCTGCATCCCAGTGACCGCCCGATCATGCTGGCTATTCACAGAAAGAGTGAGCCCACACAAAATTGACAGAAGAAACGTCAACATCCAGTGTAAGCAGGGGAAATCAGCGCCTGTCTCAATCTGTTTGTTTTTCCTCTGCAGTCCTCCAGTGCGCAGGCCAACCGTTTGACCACTCGTCCATCAGGTTCTGTGCAAGAAATGGAGAGTACATCATCTTAGACACCAGCTGGTCCAGTTTTGTCAATCCTTGGAGCCGCAAGGTCTCCTTTGTTATTGGGAGACACAAAGTCCGCATGTAAGTATTTATTACCTAAACAAGTTGATACATACATTTAAATCAATAGTAGATTAATATTTGACCACGGCATATGTGACATTATAGAAACAAGTTCTTAGTTGGATGACAAAGGTGCTTCACGTAAGATGTGCTTGTTTACCAGGGGCCCCGTGAATGAAGACATTTTTATGGGCCCAGTCTCAGGCGTCAGAGAGGTGAAGACCATGGACTCTGACGTCCAGGAGATTACTGAGCAGATCCATCGGCTCCTGCTACAGGTGAGGGGAAAAAACAAAATTAATATAAATTTTATAAGCTGAAAGGAAAAAAAATCAGTTGGAAGGTGGAAGAAATAGCAAGACCCTACACAGACTAAGGATTGATCAAGGGAAGGTGTGAGGGACCAAGCAGCCAAAGCAAAGAGGACACAGGCAAAAAAGTGTCCTCAAAAAGGGTTTTCTTTATTTTAACCCTCGAAAAGTCCAAAATTAACAAAATTCAAAAACATACTTAGCAGGCCCATAAAAGAGGTCAACTAAATATAACTCTATGAAAAGTAATTTCCAGAAACTTAAACAAAACAAAGTGAGACACAACTTAACTCACAAACTGACCTAATTACAAACACACATGAGGGTAGCTTTTATAATGATTTGGCCAAACCATTTGAACACAATGGGGGGGAAACAAAAAACACACTAATATTAACTAAGCACAGAATAGCCTAACTAAACCTAAAACACCCCTGCTCCTGGTAAGCCCATGGTTGGTCCTGCTGAGCAGGTATTTTGTTCCCAGAGTCCTCAGCCACCCTTTTGCCCAGACAGGAAACAGCCACTGGCCAAACCCAGGTAACTCAAACAAAGAGAAGCATAATTAATATAACAAAACATAGATATTAGAAAACATAGAATTAGAAAAACCACACAATGTTACTATGTGTGCGCCTCATAATACCAGTGTTAGGTTTAACCAAATGATTAATGAAGAAAACTGCAAAGCAAACTAATAAAGTAAAAAATTGACTAATTTACCCCTGTGTGGCTGATGCCATCACAGAAGGAGATTAACAGTTACTGTTATTGCAGGTGCAATGTCCTCTCTGTCCCTGGAAATAATCTCTTCATTTGTTCCTGTTTAATCTTTTTCTTTTGTCTTGTTTTTTTTGTAACCAGCCTGTTCATAACAGTGGGTCCAGTGGCTATGGTAGTCTGCACAGCAACGACCACTTTCTTGACATAGGCTCCTCTAACGAGAGCCTGTCGTACAGCAAGATGCATCAAGAGGAAGAGGACATGAGGGGCAAAGCCAGACCTGTGAGTAAACCCACAAACATGCATTATTTCTTAAACGCTGCATGCACTGTATTTACTGTTTGACATTTTAGTTTAGCATCCGAGTTTGAGTTCAGCAGCCTTGAAAACAAAGCACGTGTGCATGCATGTCGCAGATCAAACACAGTCCAAATACATGCATGTTAGGTTCACTGGCAAGTCTTACCCTGCATGTAAGGGATATGAAGCTCTCGAGTTGTATAGAAAAAAAGCACTGTATGTGTGACGAGGTAAATGTGGCTTGTAGTCTAAAGCGCACTGAGTAGTGAGTCATGCTCACTTTCTCTTTATGGACGTCTGATTATTCAACAGTTGGCAGTGAAACTATTCAGAATCTTCAACCTCAAGTTGCTGCTAACCACTAAGTAAATTATTCACTTGATTATATAGCGAAGAAGTGACTAAGGAAGGGAATTAGGTCACTGTTACAGCTCACTGCAGTGAATCCTTACCCATGTGGTCAGGGTAACAGCACTTTTGCCTCAGGATTATGAAACAAATTTAGCCAAGATTAATATGAATTTAGTCTTAATATTCTTGTATTATTATTTTGAATGAAAAATCTGAGCAGATTGTAAATGATTGACTCTTGTTTGTCTATTACCAGCGAACTTTTCAAGAAATCTGCAAGGGAATTCATCTTCAGAAGAGAGAAGAGCAGCAGACGGCAAAGCCAGACAACAAAAAAAGCAATGGCAGTAAGTCCAGAGAATAATTATCTGCATATTTGCTAAGTTGCAGAGCTAATTTTTTTGCAAATTGTTCAGTTGCTGATACAATGAGGTGATTTCATATTAATCTTAGACACTAATGCCTAATTTGTCTGCTGCAGAGTCTGTACAGAAGAAGAGCCAAGCCGTGGTGCAACCCAAAGACTCGACTGCTCCTGTTAACTGGAAGGAGGCGGGATCAGCTATGGAGGAGAGCAGAGCCTCTTTCCAGGAGGACCTGGCCTTCAATGATCAGACTGTATACTCCTACCAGCAGATCAGCTGCCTGGACAGTGTTATCAGGTACAGAGATGACTCATTAGAAGAAAATGCCAGCCATTAGCATTGCTCATCCCATGTAGAGGGACTTTATATGTTCCTGTAATACGTAATGGATACAAAGAAAGTTCAGCAAGTTCTCTGTATCATATTTCTCTATTACTGTCCACATTCATGTTTTTACCAGGGAGGAATTGGAAAGAATTGTTACTATAAAATTCAACCTTTACAGAGTTCCTAAAGTTCTTGATTGTCTTTGACTTTTACAATCGGGTATTATCAGCATAAATACTAATTTTGTGATTGAAAAATCCCTGTAGGTACTTGGAGAGCTGTAATGTTCCCATCACCATGAAAAGGAAATGCCAGTCTCTCTCTAACACCACGTCCTCAAACTCTGATGAGGACAAACATAAGGGATCCAGCAGCATGCAGGTGTCTAATGGTATGTGGCACTACTTCAGATCATCTAAAATAAGAATAACACAAACCTCTTACCTTTTTATTTATCATGCAAAGTTACAGCCTTCTAAGGCTTTCAGACTCTTCCCTTTAAACTTCTCTATCAGACTCTTCTACAATACCACTTCCTTGTCAGTAGTTCCTGTTCTCTGTTCTCTTTGGCAGAATCATCCTTGTTGAAGGATCAGTCTGGTCTCTCTGCTTTGGATGATCAAGATAAAAAGTCCACTGACGCAGCCACAGCGGTAGTGGGCACTTCGCGGCCCCTACCTGTACCAAACAAACCAGAAAGTGTGGTGTCCATAACCAGCCAGTGTAGCTACAGTAGCACCATAGTGCATGTTGGGGACAAGAAACCTCAACCCGAGTCAGGTACAGTGACGTGAAAAAGTACTGACCTCCAACCAGATTCCCTCTATTGTTGCATATTTAATATACTGGAACTCTACAGGTATCTGATTATTAAGACAAAAAAATGTTGTTCGATATGAATCGCACACTCTTCAGCTTATTTCTGTTTAAAGAGCACTACAGAGTACTAAAAAATCACTGATTTGGAGTGATATTGGCGACTGTAACGGATGCAACAGATTTTTGTTGTTTTTTTAAACCTATTACTGTGGATATTTTAGTGCTTTTTACTTCATGTATGCAAAAAATCCTTTTCTGCCTCTTGGAGATCTGAAACGTCTCAGTGTGGAAAAATATTCAATAATAGAAGAAATCAGAGGAAAATGGCTTCTCACAGCACTGTAAATGCAGCCTGTATGTGTACGTGCTGATTTATGTGTGTCTGTGTGTTTGTGATGCTGTAGTTTATCAGCAAAACCTTCAATACAGGAAGAAAAAACAATGGCAAATTTTCAGTTCAAGTTCCAGTATGTATGAAGTGTGTTTGCGTCCTATTTGAAATAACTGCAAAGATTTATGATTGGGGGGGGACACATGCACACACACTATGGCAGTTTAACACACTAGACTGCCATAAATATACTCAGTTACAGAGAGTTTAGACAGAGCCAGTCAGTAGGAAGAACTGGTTTAAAAGGCAAAAAGCTAAAACGGCTCGATTGTCTGCACCAAAGCCCAGTATGAATTAAATAAGGATTATTTTAAACTGAAACCATGCAAAGCTACTCTGCAGTTCAAACATGTAGCATAATAATCCACCTTAGTTCAGAATAACAAAACCAACAGTTATGTCTATAGCTTCTGTTCTCTGAAGGAGAGGACTGAGGTACAACACGTGTAGTATAGGATATCGCACCCCATACTATGTGCTGTACTGAGTGAATCGACTGAAAATGAACTGAGCTATTTATGCAAAAATGCAGCAAAACTCTCACTGATTGTGCATCGCTTCATCTTAATACCTCAGCCCAATTTCTCTATATTCATTGTCTGTAACTGTTGTACTTCACTGCAATGTCTTAACTGTGCAGTTGCTTTACAGACTGTTGGCTTTGAACGTGGTTCCCAATTTGTGTGAGCCTTTCTTTCAGTGTGTCATTATATGTTCCACTGTAGGCTACTGCATTGTTTTCTCTATGTTGCTTTTCTCTTTGTCGCTTTTAATAATAAAATGTTGTGTTGCATTAAAAACCCCACCTTCTGTTGCTTTACAGCTTATTAAAGTTATTCTCTTGCTGTCATTCATGCAGAGATCATAGAGGACGTACCGGGCGCAGGGGAAGTGGCCGAATCCAGCCAGAACCTTGCGGCTCCTCCGTGTGCATTTTCACCTCCCAGTCAGGAGAGAGAGTGCTACAAGAAGCTGGGCTTGACCAAGCAGGTTTTGGCAGCACATACGCAGAAGGAGGAGCAGGCCTTTCTGTGTCACTTCAGAGAGCTTCGCAGACTCTCCCCCCTCGAAGCAAACTGCTCCGAGTACCTGGAGCGTCAGAAAGAACAGATCGGCAGTGATGGTACAACTAAACACCAACCCCATACTGACACAGGAAGGATAATTCTGGCTCACTGCAATTTACGTCCATGTCTATTTATAACCTGTTCAATCTCTATTTATAATTTATGACTCATTTCGTTGATTAAAAATCTTCGGAGATGGTGACATGGCTTTAAAAAAGACTAGAAATAGAGTAACAGACACAAAGTAACTTTGAAATCAATCCCAAAGCTAGAGGAGTTTTTTTGTTTGTTTGTTTGTTTGTTTTTTGTTTTTTGTTTTGAAGAAAAAAAAGTAAGTGACAAAAAAATATTATCGGGAATATTCTCTACAGTTTACTGACTGGCTCCCTGTTTCAACCTTAATCTGTTATATTTCCACTAGCTATGACTGCACAGTATATTTGTTTCAGTGCAAATTTTCATGAAAACTTTAAATAAAATATTTTTTTTCATTTTCTTGATCGTCTAGTTGCACCTGCTGTTCGACCCAAACAGGGTGGAGCGTTTGCAGAGCCAACCACACGGAGAAGCACGCGGAATAAGAAGACCAAATCAAAGCGTGCTAAACAGGTCGAGTCCTCCGACAGCACAGCGTCCCATCAAGGACCACAGCTGCAGCGGCCTTCTTTTCCAAACTACAGCCTTAACCAGACATCTTGGTCTCCCTCTGAGGCAACGCAGACTGCTTTTCCCATGGCCTACCCTACCGTGATGCCAGGCTACCCTCTCCAGGTTTACCCCAGAGCTGAGTCCATAGCTCCACGGACAGATACCACTACACAAAACTTTAGGGACAGCCAGGGTGCTCAAGCCACTCCTGGCCCCTCATCCATCCATTCTGCTCCCTACACCTCCCCCATGGTCACCCCCATTGTGGCTCTAGTACTCCCTAACTACCTGTACCCTGTAATGGGCCCCGGTCCTCCACCACAGCAGCCAGTGTACCAAGCAGAGACTGGGGTCTTCCCCACCCAAACATTGCCTTTTGCTCAGGCTGCCTTTCCATTCCCACCTTCCTTCAGTGGTCAGACTCAGTTCAACATTCAGACCAATTTTACTCCTCCTCAAGCAGCAGGCAGCTCAACTCCATCATTCTGCTTCCCACCATCCTCGGAAATCCCTAAGCCTTCCGTTGAAGGACAGTCTCGGTCCTCAACGCCACAGTCTGGAGGAGCTGAAGGCCAGGCCTCCCCTCGCTTATTCCAGTCACGCTGCAGCTCACCCCTTAACCTGCTGGAGCTGGAACTGAACGTCGACAGGCAGGACGGTGCGATGCTCCCCTCTGGAGGACGAGGAAATACTGCAGCTGAGAGGGAGCAAACAGCAAGTGCCAGCCAGCCTAAGGAGAGGGAACTGAATCAGGTAAACAAGGAAATGCAACTTCCCTTTGTCCTGTTTTTTTTTCCACCTGGATCCTTCTTAATCTGTCTGAATTCAGCATCCCACAGTGTTAATGAATTTTAACGTTGTGGGCTCCCTTTATAGGCTGTGGCATGTTCCCCCATAAAGTTCACTATATATGCATCTCAGTTTGTGGGCTTTAATGGCGTTATGACAGTGATTTTATCCAAAATTATTTCCACTAAATAACTTCTGTTTTGCTATTGTAAAAACTCCTCCGATTAAATGTGGCCCAGGGTGTGTTAATCATGTTATTATTCCTTACACCCTTTAGCCATCTCTCAGTCTCCTTGGTCCTCCAGGACCGTTGTATTTCGGGGGTACAGCCTGTTTCTGTGAGCGTTTGTCTTGGGATAAAGTGTGCTCTAGGCTGAGTGCTTTCAGCAACGAGGTAGGCGAATCATCGTAAAACCTCCGCACTTTTCAAATCCCATTTCTTCCCGATTCCATGTCAACTGTTACAGTTACTGTTTTCCTTTTCATGACTTATGAGTATTATTATTGCTTGTTCAGTAGACACTGATTTTTAGCTGAAGCATGACAATGAAAACCGCCTAAGAAGCATAATAAAACCTGGAGGCGCGTGCCCTCTTGAGGAAGTTCATTGCAGGATAGTATTCTGTATGTGCACCTTTGGAATAATCCAGTTTTAATAATTGGTTATAAAATGAGAACTGATCTTTATTTAACTGACCATTACAAACACCAAAACACGAACAATTTAAGTTTTCTCTGTTTTTCAATCAACACAGCCATTAAGTATTTGTTGTGCTAGAAGGAAAATAACCCAAAATGTTATGTTTAACTGGTCAGAAATGCTCTGGTAGAAGAAACTTCAAATGTTTTTGGTAGCTGTGGGTTGAAGAGCATATTTTTCTGCCAAAATTTGGACTTCTCTTCCTCAGCTCAGCCAGATTCACAAGATGTCTGAAGTGAAGCGCTCTCTTGAGTTCATTTAACTGTGTCTCTGGGGTTTGACTGGATACTGGACAGATTTTTCTCTATTTGTAGTTATTCTGCAGTGGGTTTATTTCTAGGCCCAGAAAAACTCAAATCATGATCTTTTATCTACCGTACAGTGCACATAGCGTGTATGTTCTCCCCAAACAATTCAACCCAACTTTCCTCAGTTAAAAAAAAAAAAAAAGCATTATAGAGTGTCCTATTGACAAGTTGAGGCACACGGTAAGATCAGCTTCCTCTGGCGTCCTGCTGCAGATTCCATCCTTCATCTCTCACCTTTTTAAATAAGTCAATTCAGTTTTATTTACACAGCACCAAATCACAACAACAGTCGCCTCAAGGCGCTTTATATTGTAAAGTAGACCTTACAATAATACATACAGAGAAAAACCCAACAATCATACGCCCTGTGAGCAAGCTCTTTGGTGACAGTGGGAAGGAAAAACTCCCTTTTAACAGGAAGAAACCTCTGCAGGACCAGGCACAGGGAGGGGCGGGCATCTGCTGCAACCCGTTGGGGTGAGAGAAGGAAGACAGGATAAAAGACATGCTGTGGAAGAGAGACAGAGATTAATAACAAGTGTGATTCAATGCAGAGGTCAAGTTCTCTCTTCACACATGCCAACAGTGTGGTTTGACTTACTGGATTGGATATCTCCAGTGGGGTTTTTAAAGCCTGTAGCCCATGGGTCTACTATACTGTGGGTGTTTGAACTATGTGCTTCATATTACTGAAGACGATACACTAATTTGTGTGTTAGTCCTTTAAAAAAATGCATTTTTCATAATTGTTACTTTGATGAAGATCAGACCACACTTAAACTGATGCAGCTACTTCTAAATGGTTCACCTTTGTATTTTTTCCATTGCACATACACTGATTTTAGCATGAAGGACTTCCACAGCTGTGGGAACCTCATTCACAATTAAACATGTGGAGGGGGG
Organism: Neolamprologus multifasciatus; assembly: GCF_963576455.1. NCBI lineage: Eukaryota > Metazoa > Chordata > Actinopteri > Cichliformes > Cichlidae > Neolamprologus > Neolamprologus multifasciatus. The sequence continues at coordinate 19,207,507 of NC_140456.1, read as the reverse complement.
TATTGTCGTTTGTATTGTACCGAGATGATATAATGAAGAAAGGAAAAGTGGTTTGCAGCCATCTTCTGTATTTTGCAAATGCTTTTCTAATTATAATATACATATTGCATTCATGAATTATTGACTTCCCTCACTTTAAATTAGCTGGAAAAGGATCAGGATCATGTATCTAATTTAAATCAACTACACTGGTGTTTGCTGAGAATGACCGTTTTTATGATTAAGCAGAAAATGCTCCCAGGTGAGTCTTTAAAATCTGAGGCAGGATGCAAAACGGCAAGACAAACGGCGTCTGCGAGTGTAATGAATGCTTCAGTGTGAGGACCTGAATCCTGCTCCTCTGATGTGGTGTTCCTTCAATATTTGTTTTTGCAGACAAGCTCGCAATGTGACGCTAACAACAGCGATGCCAACTCTTCATCCAGTGACATGCTGAACATTATCCTCCAAGAGGACTCCTTTTCGGGCACCGGCTCAGCCACCTCAGGGTCCATGGGCTACAGAACTTCAGCCAGCGGCACTTCGAATAGCGGGACGTCTGAGGGCAGGACGTCTGAGGGCAGGACGTCAGCCAGCGGAGTCTCAGGTAGTCCTACAGTTACAACCACGTGTTTTAACTTGTGATTGCTATACAGATTTGAAGTTTTTGTCCAAGTTCTTTTTTCTTTTTTTTTTAACAGAGCAAGCGATTTTCAACATGGAAAGCTTTTAAAATTACATAATTTGTCATATGATCATCAACTTACTTGGCCTTTAACAATACTCTGCTCTTTGGCTCTTCTCAGAAAGCACCAACAGTAGCAAGTACTTTGGCAGTGTGGACTCATCGGTGCACAGCCAGAAGGTCAAAGGTCATATGAGCGGCAGAGATGGAAGACGCGGCAGAATGGAGCAGAGCGACCATATCACAAAGTATGTACTGCAGGACTCACTGTGGCTGCTCATGGCTAACACAGATGAGAAGGTCATGATGACCTATCAGCTGGCCTCGCAGTGAGTGGAAGAATGGGGCTCAGCCAGTGAGGAGTAGGATAAATGGCCCTGTAGACACTATGGTGCGGTAGTTATTCACCATCTATTTGTAATGGAAGGTTCCTCAGTAATGCACTAGTGATAAGGCCGTGTGCGTGTGCAGGAAACTTGGTGTGGGATGCCTGAAGGCAACAGCTTGCTAAAAGACTGTTTAACATGTTTAACCGAGTCCCCACCATTGGAAAGTGTATGCGCAGTTTTAACCCACCCTGTGAAACTGCTTTACATTCATCACTAGCTAGCTTTGATCTCAGGTGAACCACTGGCTGAATAGATGTTTAACTACACATTTAATCCCATTTAATATAAAAAGAAGTGCAATTTCAACAGTAAGACTGCACATGAAGAAATGATGCTGTTGTATGATGATGCTGTCTGGTGATGGTCAGAGGGCCTGGTGGCCCGGTGGCGCCAGTGTCCGGCAGCCTTGCCGCAGTGCGCCCCAGGGCAGCTGTGGCTACAGTGTAGCTTGCCATCACCAGTGTGTGAATGTGTGAATGACTGAATGTAGTGTAAAGCGGGTCCTTAGGGACTAAGTAAAGCGCTATACAAATACAGGCCATTTACCATTTAAATGCAAGAAATCTGTCAGCACAAATAAATAAATGTGTTAAATTACAGAAAAGGCCCACTGCCCAGAAAATATTCAATATAAATTCTGGCATCCTTATTCTAATAGGATTAGATTAGTGCTAGTTTACAAGGCTTCTACTGGGATGCTGACTGACTACCACATCTTCTAGAGAAAGAAGCACCCTTTTCAGGCAGCATCACTTGATATACTCAGACTCTTTATGCATCTACCACACACTCCCTTAACTGTGGTAGCAAATGTTCATCTTCCTGTTGTGTTGCATCATCTCTGTGTAAGAGGGAAAGCAGTGTTTGTAAATGTGGAGGAAAAGAGAAACTGCAATCTGTAATCATGACACAGAAGCTCCAACCCTGATGGTTGTAGTAAGACTTTTGACCACTAGATGGAATCCTCACAACAAAAGAGATCTGCTGTGTTGGGTGTGAGGAGCCTGACAGCGAAACTTTGTTTGAACATAAAAGTAATAAATTATCCAAAAGTGCAACATAAGCATGCAAATCAAAGCTTCCAGTGTTGTTTATCTGAGCATTTGTCACACGTGTGAGCTGAATCGTGACCGTGTCTGTGCGTTTCAATGTGTCTGCAGTGATATTGAAAAGGTGCTGAGAGAAGACAAAGAGAAACTGAGGCTGCTGCAGAAGAGCCAACCGCGCTTCTCTGAAGAGCAGAAGAAGGAGCTGATCGAGGTTCATCCCTGGATCAAGAAGGGAGGTTTACCCAAAGCCATAGATATCAAGGTAGTATTGAATACCCCTTCCAGTTCAGATATCCACTGTTAATGTAAACATAATGCCTCATTTACACCTGAACATGTTTTTTCCAGATGTGCTCCTGCTGTGATGACGCCTTAGAGGCAGTGACGGCAGTACAGGATCAGCCGTACCAAGACCTCGATGAATCTGAGACCGCCGGAATATCCTGCCACGGCTCTCCTTCGGCCTCCGACTCTCAAACACAGACGGCGGCACAATAAGCTTCTCAAAGTGTCCAGAGTGACTTTGTTAGCCACTGGCTTGCAGCCTTTGAAGAGGGACCAGTTTTAAATGTGCTCTTACTGTTTCTCTCTTGCTGTTCTGTGAGTTATTCCTGTGTAGGTGCCAGCAAGAAAACTGGATAAAACAGTCCAGATTTTTGTAGAATGTGAACATGTGTAGTAGATTAATTACATCATATTTTAATCTACTTTTTAATTGTTCACTATGTTGTTGCTTGAGGAATTGCTGGTCTCTAAGACTGCGCCTGTTTGTTGCGTCATCCCTTTTGTAGCATGTTGCCACGTGTGGCTCTTAATGGTTTTTATATAGACTTGATTACCAGATGCTGAGCCCAATAAAGGGAAAGAGAAAGTGTGCTCGCATGCCAGGCACCACCACAGAGGTCAAACAAACATCAGTCAGCTGGGGGCTGCTCTTGGTGGCTCTGTGGTGTTTGATGAATTCAGTATTTTGTGGCGTTTCCCGAGTTGCAACGGCACTTCTGTCATTCATACACCTCAGACACCAAATGAGCACAAGTGCACTTTGTGTGTTGGATAAAGAAGAACGTAAATGAGACTCCTGTGGGTCTGATATTCATTCTGCTGGTGCCTGTAGTCAATTGGGGGATCTCAGCTGTTAAACATAGAGGGGAAAGATGTCCAATGTTGTACAAGCATTGCTGATCAAGTGATGGAGTTGATTTAAGCTTGCACTGAGTTGGGGGTGGGGGTGTGAGGCACATGTGCTACACTGATTCACATAATGTCATACTTTTAAAAAAAATCTCATTTCAAAATTTGTACACTTGTCAAAAAGCAGCTCTAGATTTTTTTTTTCTTTTTTTCATTCAGCAGATTTCCTTTCACCTGTTTCTGGTGAAATGCAGCGTTTTTGTTTTTCAGCTGTGACACTCACTTAAAAAAAAAAAAAAGAAAAAGAAATCTTTAACGTATTTCAAAGCTTGTGTTGGTGTTTGCAACACTCTCTGACTCTAGGCATATGTATAGGCTATATTTTTTACATAAAATAACTGATAACTGTTTCTCTATAAATGAGTCAATGTGTTTTTAAGTTATAGTATTTAAAAAAAAAGTTTAAAAAGCAAACTGGACCAAAAGAATTAATATTATTTATTATAAGCTCTATTTTGAAAATGTGAATTGCATAATCAACACTAGGAAAGCTGCTCATCACAAACTGAAAAGTACCGAGCTGCATGTTTAGGGTGGGTGGTTATTGTAAAGAGATTATTGTGGTTTTCCCCAGTTTTGAAATGTGCTGCATGACGCTCGACGTGGTCTGATGTTGCGATCATAAACAAGGAGAGGAACATCCTGAACAGACTGAAGCTCGTTGCTGTTCAGAACAAACACTTCAGGCTGACTTTAGGTTTCACTGTTATAAAGCAGCTCGGACGTCAGGTGGCTGAAGAGTTTTTTCACTTTGAAGCCCATGCCGTTGTTTTGAGTCTCTTTGTTTGGTCTCTTTTTTGGGGGGGGGGGGGGTGGTCTTAAAACAGACACTGACATACACATTTTTATTTTTGTTTTTCTTATTTTTTTAAAGGAAATGATTCCGATATGTTTGCTAACTTTTCTCAAAATAAAATGTTGCATAACTTAAAGCAAAGTGTGTCGTGCACCTTCTTTGCCAGTCCAACAACGACAAATAAGGATGATTTCTGCAGACTGAAAAAAATAAAAAAACGAATGTTCCGATATCTTAAACTTAGCAGTTTTTCTCAACAGTGTCTGCAGAGCCCTAAATGCAGTTTAATTACAATTCTGTTAATCTTAGTGCCCCACATCCCTGGATGAATATATGGATGGCAAAGTAACCTGATATATTTACTTGAATAAAGTACAGTTTTATTTTGGATACAAATGTTTTGTCTTGTACTTCATATGATTTATCTGCAAAATAAGTAAGGCTTTAATATAATTCTGCAAAGTGTCATTCCACACAATGAACACATTTAGTTAACTATATTTTTGTTATACTATATCTTCACTGTTAAGCTACTTAAGTCGGATCACAACTTTTAGATCCCCCCCCCCCACACACACACACACATATGTTTAAGGTTGCATAAACTCACTTTTAACATAATAAATCTGTAACCATATTCCTACACTGATTTTTAACTGATTAAATAATCTGACTACCTGTGCCCTCCCCTCTTTGCCTTATTATGGGTTCCCCCTTGTGCCACGCCATTAAAAATCCTGGGAACGCCCCTGCTGCCGCCTGTCTTATACATATTCACTTTTACTTCGTCACTTTTACCTTCGCAATGCAAATGTCTGTCTGTCCGACCACCGAAACAACAGACTTCTGCGCAGATCCTCGTGATCAAAGCGACCCTTGTTCATACCTTCATACTTACTTCAAACTGAGCGCGAGGTGCGAACGTGCTTAAAAAAAAGAAAAAGAAAGAACCCCCCCCCCCCCCCCCCCCCATACCTTCGGTGATATTTTAATACGGTCTTGTCACAACACAACGGACTACATCAAGTTTAGCAAATAATAGGACCAAAACAAGGATGTATGGGTCGTCATTTAGTAGTTTATAATTTGAATTATGATAATTTACTTGTGCTTTCTTGCACTCGAGAAAGCTTGTTATTAATTTAAGTGGTCACAGCTGGGTTTAAAACGAAATATCACCTTTTTACATAAATAAACTACTACAAAAATACCAATGCTTAAAGTTTAAAATATAGGCCTAACTTTATCGTATGGTCACACCGTTTGATATTTATTATAACAGTGTGTCGATCTTATTTCTAGCAAGGGGGATTACAAAGAACAATAAAAGCAGATTGAAATCTTACCTGATTGCATTACCTCGATGTATAATTACTACTCTATATGCTAAATAGAATTGCTCCACTATTCAATGCACAGTGTATTAGTCTTTTTCTTCTCATTTCACCAGTGTCCCCTATTAAGTCGGGGGTGGGGTGTAAAGACGTGACTCACACTCCACGTGGCATATGAATAGACTTGTTTTAGGATTGCTGGCTTTTCTTATTCATGCCTAGCAGTAGGAACTAGGTGGTGCAGATGTAGAACACTGTGGCTCTCACTGAGACCACAGAAGTGATGTCTGACATCAAGCGAGCTATGAAAGTCAGCAGCAACCTAAACCACTGCTACGAAATGACATGCTTATATTTCACAGGCCTAAAATTATGTTCACTTCCACAGGCTTGTGCGCCACTCCAAACTTGCAAAAAGAAAGAAAGAAAGAAAAAAGATGACTGTTTGTTCGATATCACAGCGCAATACAAAGCCAAACTTATTCCAGAGTCATGACTGTGCAGGTTATGTGCCCACGTTATTTAAAAAACGAGTCGAGCAGAGTTATAAATTCCATTTGTCAAGTTCTCAGCCAGGACTATATAAGGAGGGAGTGAGTGGATTACTCATTTCACACCTCACAAATGCCTACGAAGTGCTAAGGGATCTTGGAGAGCCTGTGCACACAAATGGTCCACAATTGCAGAGTAATAACAAATATCTTGGAAACAGCCGTGGGTGGGTGGTTAGTGGGATTCTTGTGTGTGAAATTAGGCTTTTTTTCTCCTGAAGAGTCTGCTGCACAAATGGAGTACAAGTCTTTTTTTTCCCCTAAAATATTTATTAAAGTTTTAGCTTAACTTAGATGAGGTAGCCTACTAGCAGACAACTGACATGTATAAATAGAATTTTCAACAGATCCTAATTAGGAAATAATTTACACACACTCATATCAGTGCATTTCTGGTGGGGGTCTACTTTCTATACAGCAGTTATATTGAACAAGTACATATTTACATAAGTCAGCAGGCCCAAACAAGGTCACTAAGCTCTGTAAAGATATATTAGAATATCTTTACGAAGAGTTTATCTGATGCCTATTCAGGTAGTGTTGGCCTATTTCTAACCCAAGCTATTGTTTCGACAAAAAAAACCCCAAACAAACTCCTATTCCACCCTAAATTGTCTACCATGGTCTCCACAGAGCTTTAGAGCAAGTTAGGCAGGGCAACGCTTCTTGACCGTCTGCCTCCTCCTCAGAAGAAACCTGGCTTTGCTCTGAGTCGGTCTCATCCAGGTCAGAGCAGAGGTCGTCGCTGGAGGTGGTGGAGGGTGCCGGGGACACCAGGGCTGTGTGAATGCTCTCAGACAGGGACCAAGTGCTGCTATAGCAAGGGCTGTCCGCTACGATGTCCGGGAGCATCACTCGGTGGTACTCGTTGTTGTTAAGTGGCATACTCTCCAGAAGGTGCTTCAACAGCTCCGCTGCCACTGTTGGGTCAATCCCTGGGTAGTTGGACACAAATGTGTGAACGTCGTGCATACACTGGATGTATCCGGCAGCGAAACGCTCACAGGCCTCCCGGTGTACAGCGTCTGCGGACAGACAGATGGAAACGACCGTTAAACCTTAGTTTCTAACGCGCAATTACTAACAGACACTCTGTGCTCTGATTGGCTGCGCCACGGTCGAAGCGCACCTGTGGCGGCCACAGTACAGTTGATTAAAATATTAATCCGCCAAGAGCAATGAATTAATCAGTAGTTTTACCAGTTATAAAGAACTATATTACTTGGCGGAAGAATGATTTGTAAATTGTATTGCTGTTTATATGTCTCTTTAAAAAAAAAGAAGAAAAAAAAAGCTTATGGTTAATACTGTACACTCAAGTAAATAAAGTTAAATAAGGTTTATATGTACGGTTTACCCTGAACACGCCTTTGAAGAGTGCCTTCCACTCGTTTCACTGTCATCTCCAGCACTTCGGCATTCTCCATCTTTGACTGTAACTGCAGCAACAAACATCAGGAACACAAGCTAGCTTAGCCACAACACACTAGTTGCATTAGTTGCTGTTGAGCAATGGCGCTACATAAACAACAGCAACTTACGTCTTCGTCGGCAATAAGGACTCTGAGTTCTTGTAAACTTTCATTGATGCGAGCTCTTCTTTTCTTCTCAACCAGAGGTTTTCTTATCTACAACAGTAAGGAAAACTGAGTTGTTTTTTTCCCAGTTCAAAGCTGACTAAAAGTATGAATACTGCCTCTGAATCCTCACATGGGATCTTACCTTTCTGTCAGGTCTGACCCCACCGCAGTCATCCACTCTGTCCAGGCCGTGTGTGCTGCTGCTGATGGGGGCCATGTTTTTGCAGTTCAACCCAGGCGCTGCCAGGAGCCGACCAGACTGGAGGTTGGTTAGTTGGTGTGTAATCCAAAGAGCCGTTAGAGGCCGTCAGTGGGACAGATGGCCGAGGCGATCCCAGCAGCAGTGAGCACAGAGAGGAGGAAACTGGGTGGGGTGGGGAATGCACTGTGTGCAGTCTATGTGTGGGTTCATTTGCATGTGAATTGGTGAACGAGCAACGACCCCCCAACACATGTGGTCACTTTAAATTGTGTCACAACGATGTCTTAACCATGGAGCAGCATGCAGACATAAGAGTGCAAAATATGGACAAAGAGGCTGCAAAGGTAATGTCAACAACCCTGAAGGTTTTAGTTTGTAGTGGGTGAAAGAAAATAGTTTTATTTTGGAAAAGCAAAACATAACCGGAGGTTTAGCTTTTGACCACATTCAATCAACTTTGGTAAACATGTTACTTATATTAAATTCAGTTTTATTTATTGATTGATTGATTGGTCATTTATTTTAAACATGTAAACAACATACAGGTACATTTAGAAAAGAAAAGAAAAGAGAAAAAAAATACTATACAAAAAAATCAATACATTTCAATATAGCTACCATTATGATTAATTTACATGTTGAAAGGGAGTGGGAAGAAGTAAACACTTATCCATATAGTGCTAAATCATAACAATCGCCTCAAAGCCACCTTTTTACTCAAATTGAGCACTCATAGTGCTTTCTACTACAAGTCTCATTCACTCAGTCTCACGTATACACATCCATGCTTTACTATGCTTTTCTGTATGTGCTTTTTCTAACATTTACACACATTCAGATCAGCATCAATTTGGGGTTCAGTATGTCCAAGTATGTGTTAGACATGTGGACTGGAGAATCCTGGGATTGATCCACTGATCTCTGCCACTTGAGCCACAGCCCCTAGGGCTATAGACTGTATGTTTGCCAGTCCACACATTCATGTCGTTTGGAGCTTGTGAGGCATCACCCCATCTATAGTACTAGATGGATCCCGGAGAATATGGACCACTCTTATGTGTAAAGCGCCTGGAACCTCATTAAAAGTGATCAAGACCAGAAAACAGTGATGACACTGTGGAGAGTAGATCATCCCTATTGCATTAGGACTTCACTTTGCTGTGGTGTGGATTGTAACCCTTTCAGGACACGCTTCTATCACTAACTATCAGCTCAAATTTCCTATATTGTCTAATTCGTTGCTGCAAGTCTTACGTCTGTAGTGAGTCATAGATACTGTAATGATTACTGAGGCAAGGAGATGAGAGCTGTGTGTACACCATGGCTGTAAAAAATGTGCATATATTACTGATTAGCATATTTCTTGTGATGTTCACTAGAATGAAATGAATAATTTAATGTTACTATGTATATTAGAATCGTATTAATGACATCAGGCTTGTTTTATGCATAATATAGATTCTTAATCTGTCTTAAAAAGTACATTTTGTAACCACATTCAGTTTTATATTATACTAAAGGCTAAATTAGATTATATGGCATATTAACCAAGTTATACACAATCACCTTGTAAAATATTATATATGCATTGATGAGCCCATGGACATCTGAGCAGCATTATCTCTCTTACTACTAAGTAGTGCTGACCTATTGATAACTTTATTGCAGTGTAGTAGCTGGATCAGCCAGTTTGAAACATCACAATATTTCCGGATGATAGTGTTGAGAACATTGAGAATAGAAGATTCAGCTTTAAATAAAATACGGAAAGCACTTCCATATTGGGCGCTTGTCTTCAAAATAAGGGCACGTGGTAGCCAAATATCCCCAAAATCGAGGTAAATTTAGCATTTTTTCCAATCAAGCCGCTTTAAATATTTAATTAAATTCACCAGGAAGCAACTAAGCTCACAGTCTGTTATTTTTAGCGTTTTTCTAAAAGTCGAAGTCCGTTAGCGGCTCTTATTTTGACAGCGGCGAGGCGGCTTTTCCCTGAGACCCACACACTGCTTGTTCGTCAGAGAAGACGCTCTTGTGAGGTCACCGAGGCCCGGGGGCGAGCCTGGTCCGGCGCTATATAATCTTCCCGGTCCGGTGGACGAAACCAGCGCACTGAATCAGACAGGAGACAAAGCAAGCACACACTGAGCAAACAAACATGGTGAAGATCACTTTCCAGCCAGTGTCGGCGCAGAAGCCCGAAAAAGACAACGATGAGGACAAGATCATTATACCTCAGGCTCACGTGAGTTTGCACACTTTGTCTTTGTTTCATGCTGCGGCATTTGTCTTTTGTCTCGTTATAGAATAAGTAGATGTTTACTCCTGCATAGGCTATAGCTTAAAAAAATAAAGTTTGATATAATTAGTTTTGCTTTCTTTGTCCATGCATCATGGCATTTAATGGGATTGGATTTTATGTGATTAACATGATTATAAAGAAAAGCCAGTAACTGCTTAAAGTGATATATTGCATTTGTTTTCTTAAAAAATATAATTACACCCTTAAAGGTTAATAAAGGCAGTGGTAGTGTTTCTGAGCCTAAAAAAGTTTTATTGTGCATTAATATTACAACAAGGGAACAGCCCCAGCATTGCAATGCAATCCCACCTATGGGATGTTGGTATTACATCACCTTGTTTAGCCACAGCTAGGAGGCACACTGCAGAAGAGGCAGTCCTGTATACATTTGTGCAATTGGCAGAAAGAGGACATAATTTTACCAAGTTGTTCATAAAGTGTCCACGCATAAGATAAAAATCTCAGGCTTCTCGCTGTCAGCGTACAGATAGCCTTGGGTTTGTTTATTCTTTTGTCGCTGTGAGGAAACAATAGAGCTGTCAGATGTGGATACTGCACCAGTCTGTAATGTCACGGTGTTATACCACGTGTGTCCTGCAGATAGTGCCGGAGAGCAGATGAGAATGAGTGGTAGTAATCTAGCAGCAAAGTGTGTGTGTGTAAAGGCAGCTTAACCCTCCCAAAACTAGCAGTATAAAAAGTCAGTGTCGGTTTGACCTAGCTGTTTTATAGCTCCTGCTTTCGATGAATATATTAGAGGAGATAAAACTTGGAAAACTTGGAGTTTATTTTAAAAAAAAATTGAGGAGTTTAGTTCTGTCTCAATTTCAGTTCTGCAACACTTTCAGTCTCCATTTCTCAAACATGTAATTTAACTACATAGATGTAGTTTCTCAAACACTGATTTTTTTTTCCCTTGCTTGTGTAAAGTGGGGTTTGCAGAACGGCTTGTACCTGCATTAGCTGAGTGGGAAGTCAGATCTGTCACCAGCTTTTCTTAGCCTCCTTTCTGGACTTCATCCCCAGAGTTGAACATAATTAGATATTTGGCACATAATGGATGTTCACATAAAGCTTCTCGTCTTTTTTCCCCCCTAGCACACTGCACAGATGACGCACCTATCACTTCTGCACACATATTTTACCAATGCTCGTTACGTCAACAGAAGGATGTGAAAGGCTGTGTGGATTTTCATTGGCTGCTATGGCAGGCTAGGCGTCAGAGCCAATGTGTGTAGATCTATTAATACGCCCGCCTCTGAGGGACTCCTGTTCTACGCAACTGTCCTCATTTTTAACTCCCACCAAGGGAGTTAAGACTTAATATCTGCAAATATGGAGCGTGGAAGTAGGCCTCTAAGAATAGACCCAGACGGCCACGTGCCAGCATCTTCGTCAGAGCATGCTTCCGCTCACCATAGCAACAGTAGTAGGGAGAGGCAGCAGATTGACTGAGAGACTGTGGGTGGGCATCTGGCGGGCTTTATTCATGTCCGTCGTACGTCTACCAGATCTCAACTTGGCACTTGCTTCTTTTCAAAATTAACTCTGTTACAAATTTGGCTTTTGGGTATGAAAGTAAAGCAGTGTGAGTGTGATAGGATTAGATACAAATATTTCACACTGCACAAAGCAAATTCAGAGTTGCAGTGCATCATTTAAACTACTCTTAAAAACTTTCACACACTACTATGAAAAGAAGCAGGATGTAGGATAAGATCTAAGATCTGAACTCTAATCAGTCTGCTTTTTCTTTTTACAGGGGCAGTCGGTTCACCCAGTCAGGCCAAAGAAGCCTTTTCCAACCGGCCTGTGCTGCCTTGCCTTGGGCCTGGCAGTTTTCTTGATAGGACTGGTGTTGGCGTCTGTCTTTATCTATCGCCACTACTATATACCTCAGGTTAGTCAGCAATTACCCCTCTTTTCTTAAATAACATCCTGAACACAGTGGGTAAAAATCACACAGCTGAAAGTAAACGTCACATGCTGACACAGTTCTGTTGCATCCCATTAGCAGATCCCAGAAGACAGTTTGTTCCATTGTCGGGTTATCTTTGAGGACTCTGTGTATGCTCCACTGAGGGGGCGGCAAGAACTCGAGGAAAACGTCGGCATCTACCTTGAAGACAACTACGAGCAGATCAGCGTACCCGTGCCACGTTTTGGTGGCAGCGATCCTGCCGATATCATCCATGACTTTCAGAGGGTAGGTGTTTGTCTTCGCATGTTTTTTCCTCTCATTACACTTGTTTGTAAGCGCTGGATTAAGGCATAACACGATTTCTCTCTTTCTCTGTTCCAGGGCCTTACAGCTTATCACGACATCGCACTGGACAAATGCTACATCACCGAGCTGAACACAACTTTAGTGATGCCACCACGCAACCTGTGGGAGCTGCTCGTCAATGTCAAGGTGAGACACACAGTGGATTAGCTGTTAATGCCACTTGTGGTTGTAAGAGATAAATGGTTGTCTGAGAGTGAAGGACAGTGTGTTCCCACTTTCCTGTTGGCAGCGTTCCTCCCACAGACCGATCAGTCGAGTGATTCATTTTTGTCTCTTTGCCACAGAGAGGGACGTACCTTCCTCAGACGTACATCATCCAGGAGGAGATGATGGTGACGGGGAGGGTGAGGAACATGAGGCAGCTGGGCCCTTTCATTCACAGGCTCTGTTACGGCAGAGAAACTTACCGCCTCAGACGCCGCAGCCAGCGCCAACGTGAGTTGACACATTCACTTCCTTTTCCAGTCTGTTCGGGCTATATGAAATGTTAAATAATGTAGTGACATGTGCAGGATTGCTTCCGCTTTTCGTCACCCTCTTTTTCACACCAGCTCTTGTCAGATGTTGAGTCAAGTGACGTGTGCTGGTTTGCTGTAAACTCTGTACCTGAGGAGGAAGATGTTCCTCCACTGAGTCACAGGGAATCCAGTGTCCAGAGTTGGTGTGTAGGAGTAAAGAGAGAGTGACAGAAAAGCAAATATCAATGAGGACCATATAGGGTCTTCCTTTGAACACTTGAGACAGTGCAGTGCAGTGTAACATGCTGCTGTACCAGCTTGTGAGCCTGAATATTATTGTGTGTGTGTGTGTTTGTGTTTGTGTGGGCTCAGCCTGGGAACTTCCTGCTATGTGAGTCACTTGTAGTGCAGTGGACACATCCACACACTCTGTGGAGGTGTTTGTGATTCGGATGAGTGATATCTGTGGCGTCGCTGCCTTTGATTGGGTTTAGAGCTTCAGAAATGATGCAACAAACTTCCCCCTGCGTACATATATGGACGTGATTTGTGGGGATGGCTTCTGCTGATTCAAAATGGACGTTGTAGGCAGAGTAGCTTGAGAAAGCATGTGAAACAAATGTCCGCTTTCGATTCTGAACAGATTTTCTAAATGCGTCGTGTTTTTCTCTTCCAGGTATTGAGAGGCGTGAGACCAAGAATTGTCACAGCATCCGCCACTTTGAGAACACTTTTGTGGTCGAGACTGTGATCTGCGACCGGTTCTAAATCTGAGGTGGAAATCACAGCCATCCAACACTGAAGCCAATTTAAACCATACCTCTTGAATTCCTTAAGCGTTAAACTGCACTTTAAGAGCAAGCGTTTGTCTCGTAGTTTTAGTTTCAGATCCAGTTGGAATGTTTTTGTTTATGCTTTTATTTTTTTGAAACGTCCGTGTACTATGTTAATGTCTTTTTAATTTAAACGGATTCCTGGATAATGTTTTAGATTTGTTTAGATATATCTGTAGCTTGTCATGTTGTGCAGAACGTGTTAACCTGTGCATGTAAGTTTGTGACATTTACATCAATGGACTTGATTTCATTTCATTTTTATACTTGTCCTCGTATTTTTTTTGATTAAGTTATTTTTAGTTACTTTTTTTGTTGTTGTTTTGAATGTCGGAAGATGGCGAAACATACCTCATGTAGTTAAGATATTACTTTGCTGGTTGATATCATAATGAGTGGTGTATATAACTTTGATTGTTCCTAAGCAATATATACTGTACATTGATTTTCTTCTTAATTTCATATTGTTACATGCATAGATTTTTATCTGAGATCAACTTGTTTTGTGGATGATCATTTCTTTCTTGTTTGCCTTTTAGTTTTGTTCTTCTCACACTTTCCTACTCCTTGGATATAAACGGCTTTAGACTGTAATTAGTAGCAGTGCTGTAGAAGGACAGAAGGAACCAAAGTCTGCAGTCAGGGATGCTACAAGCTTGGTTTTAAGGACATATGAATTATTTATAAAGAACGCTTTATAGTCTAGATCACTTACTGTAGATGATATCAAAGGCTAAAAACTCACGTTGTCTTGCTCTTCCTCCTCTTCACTCAGATTTGCCTGTTGTCTTCAGCTCTTGCCATTTCCCAATCTTTCCTATCTTGGCATTATAATGTGTTCTGATGTTTCGTCCCAGCTTAAAAAAGGAAAAGATTTTGGGCTGTCTTTCTGATGTATAAGTTGGAGTAAATCTGATTCTGTTGAGAGAGAGAGATCTGTGATCTGTTATCATATTTCACTGTCTTGGGTACTGTATTTCGCTGTACAGTCAATTTTTCTTGTAAAATCTTGCTGCTTTGACAATAAATTATCAAACTTTCTTGGTCATGTTTTGAATGTTCTTCACCAACAGTTTCGGTGGCTCATAATCACTGAGATTGGCTGAACAGTACTGATAAAAGTAGGAGAAACAACACAGCATTACACTGCCTTTGTGGCATTCTCACTGAAATGGAACAAAAATACAGTGATAATATCTGAAAGTTTTCATCTGCAGCTTTGTTATCAATTAAACATCATAATCTGTTCAGGTTATTTCCCTTCAAAACTGATGAGTAAGACATTTGTGATTTGATCAGCCTACTTTACAATGTCTCATTTAATAGTGTACATTTTTAAATATTCAGCAGTTACTATAGTTACAAAAATGCAATATTTAGGTAAAAGTTTAGTTTCCGGCTGCATTTCATTAATTAAATATTTAGGATAAATATTCATAATATTCACTCATAAATCCTTTTTGTTTTTGTCTTCACGTTGTCTTTATTTTGACTTTAAACTTATGAAGAAAAGGAAAAAATCCCAGACCGACAAACTCCGTGGGTTGGCTCAAGATGCAGGGATCACAAAAGTATTTTACAAGCAAAAATAAAATTGAGTACAAAATGCAGAAACTTAAATTATAATAAAATATAGTTTCAATATGCAGGTAATGCAATGAAACCAGCATATGATGGTTTCACAGAGAGCTTTTCACACATTTTTATGAAAGATATATACATTAAATACAACATTATGGTACAGTTAAGCCACCAGTGAGGCACGCTGTCATAAAACACTCTCCGCTGTCGCCACAAAATGACCGTTCAACATCGGCAATATCTGGTCAGCGACAGCTCTGTGTGCTTCATAAGCAGCTTTCCATTTGACTTTTCATGTGACAGCATTCACATAAACCCAAACAGTAAAATGAAAACTGTTCTTTCAGCAGTGACCTACGCATGGCCGGGACTACATACTTACGGTTTTTAAACATTTCAATAAAACTATTATGCACCTAATGTTGCAATCTAAAAATAAAATACAAAGTTCAGCACAGCTAAATATGAAATGCTACAGCTAACAATATCAGTTTATAAACAAAGCAAAAAAAGCATACGAAGTCAGTTTTCATCTGCAAAACTATAAACAGATCACTTAATGCAATAATCATAAATGCTTTAGTCCTGTCTTATAATAATGTCACTTTTTAATATTTTTTTTATATTATATTTTTTAGTATAAATTATGAGATTTAAAAGACAGAAAATGAATGTAAAATCTATTAACAACGCACAAAAAAATCCTCTATTCTTCCTCAGGCTGTGTTTATTTCTATATTTGACTGTTGCTGTATTTCTGATTAAACATTTGCATTTAATTATTATTTAATAAATATAGATGATATGTTACTTATTTTGCAGTGAGAATTTTTTACAACCATTTAGGATCCTTGTATTATTTAATGTTTTAAAAAATGAAATGAACCACTGAAATTATTGCTAATGTTTTGTTTTTAGTTTGTTTAAAGCTATACCTGTGGATGTGATTTATAAACCCTGATTGATCTGTGTACTCGTCAAGGAAATATGCATATTTGAATCGTAATTAATTCGATATATTGGCATAAATTTGTTTTGTTTACTTTTTATGTAAATCTGTATTTCATAGATTAGAGATTCAGTACTAAAAAATGCTTATTATTACAGTTAGTTAACTTTTTTGAATATAAAAAAAAAAAATTATGCATCTGTTAAATTCGTTTATTCTGAAACAATCAATCTATTTTGTCTTTGAAGAGAATTCTGACTAATAAGAGCCCTCTTTGTGCATGTTTGATTTCAGTCCTAGATAATATCACAAAGGCGTTTTTGAACTGCCCGCCAGTATCAGTTTTTAGTTCTTTAAAATGAGTCATGCTGCCTGTCCCTGTCCCTTTCTCACTCACTATTGGTTTGCAGGTTTGATTGACCTTTTCATGCTTTTAATGATTTTTTAAAGCATGTCAGACTGTGGCTTTTTAGTTCATGGGTTGTTTTGCAGCCTTCATTTAACGCATTAGAGCGCTTTGAGGTTAAAAAGGTGCCTACTGGCTTCCTGCTGCTGGATCAGATCATACAGCCTTGCATTCAGCTGTGTGGTTAATTTAGATTACACTCTGACCTGCTTCCATACGGGCAGGTTAATTACTTTTAGTGCGTGACACTATGCTTATCAGCTACTGGGTCCACTATTGACTTGTCTCCAGCTTTACTGCTCTGATACAAAACAAGGTTTTAGCCTCGTTTTGCTATATTAACACAACATAACATCACATCAGTGATCCTCTAGGGACAGTTTTTGTCTCAACTTGACTCGCCTCTCTCCCGTTCAGAAGTGCTGTTGGTGGCTCTCCTTTGGCTCAGTATTGACATCCTTAAGCTGTGTCTGGTGTTCCTCACTTCATGGGCGATAAAGTAGTAGCACATGGCGTCCAGACAGCAGGTGATGTTTGACAGGCACATAGCAATCTGTATGAACAGGCTGAGATTGGCCTTGGTGCCACAGTCCTGAAATGCTCCTTGATGCACCTGCGAGTATGTGTGTTAAGGAAACATTAGTTTACCATCAAAGAATCATGTGTGACACTTTTGGTTTGTAGCAGAGGTAGCATTGCAGTGTGAAGTGCAGGTCCTATCTGTGAAATTTCCTATGAAGATCCTCTCTGTGCATATCTGCAGTACTTACACATGCTTACGCACTTGCCATACTCTCCAGTTTGATAATTAATTTCTAATAATTTCTAATAACGTCAACTTTTGAAGAAGAATTTTATTGCAAGTATCAAAATTATACACAAGTACCCCTCAACAAATACCCCAGTGGTTACAACCATTTAGGCTTGTTTCGTCGTACCATATGTGCTACTGACATAAAAAGCGCTGCTGAGTCATAACATTTGCAGCATCCTCCCCCCCTGAATTTTTCTGATGAATACTCAACATAAATCTCAAATCAAAGTAAAAAAGCTGCATCACTGAATTAAATAAAAGTGATTGTAAAGGACCTGCAGAAAGTTAAATGTTTTTAACTGAAATATTAATAAGCTTGTTTTTTTCTTCATAAAATAGGTTCAGTACACATTATATAGGTTAGAATAGGTTCAATACACATTATATTTTTCTGATTCAGGCAGCCCAGTGGATTATAAGGAGTTCGAGACTTTAAACATCAAATTTTTAAATGTCTACCTGCTGAAATAAATGTGATAAAGGACAGCTACTAAATGGACCCTAAGGTGATATGCTTTGGACTGTTGATTCAGTTTCTTTACACTTAAAATGAGCATAAAATGAGCTTTGGGTTTCTCACCAGAAATTGCAGGAAGATGGCTAGGTGGCTCGGAGTGAAAGGCACCAGGAACGCGCACAGCCCGCTGTAGATGATCTTCACACAGGCCCGGCTCTGTGGGCTGTGCTGGCCAGACTGCTGAAGAGTCCAGATGATCTGAACTGAACAGAAAACCACCACCAGTGCAGGCACAATAAACCCAAACACCTGCACACTGATGATGATCAGAGGTTTCCAGCCTTCCGGTGAAAACTCGTGGAAACAATGAAATGTGTTGCTCTTGCTTTTCCTGAAGTTCCAGATGACTGGAATGACTGATGCAGACACAAGCATCCACACGGCCATACAAGTCGCCATAGCTGCTTTGGGTGAACGCAACTGCTTGGATTTAAACGGATGACAGATAGCCACCCATCTATCTACAGCTATACACATAATGATGTATATGCTTCCATATATCCCATAAAAATAAAGCCCTTCCAAAATTGAACACAGTCCGTGGAAGCTGGCGGGCCACTTGTAATTAGTGGCATGCATTTTGAAGGGAAGAATCAACAGGAGAACCAAGTCCATCAAAGCCAAGTTTATCATGTAGATAGCAGAAATAGCAGATTCAGTCTTTTTTCGCAGAAGGCCGCAGAACACCACCAGCGCTGCAATATTGAGAATCAGACCGACGACAAATATAGGAATATAGAAGACCAGCTCCAAAACTTTCATCACTCCATCCACGTGGTCGAACTCTTTACTGCAGTTCACTGACATGTTGTTGGTCATGATGTCACTGCAATATAACAGTTGGATTTAATTTTATCTCAACATCTCTGCCAGGATTTCAAAGAACAGTCTAAGTTGTCTTTCCTGTTTTTGTTACTCGTTCCCACACAGAAAGGGCTGTATGATACGCCACTATACCAAGCCACTAGAAACCTCTCAGCTGTGTGGGTACAGGAACTGTGAACTTGTTTTTTTGTTTCTGGTATAAACAACATAGCAAACATAAGAGCACCGTGAACATTATTAACCTTTAGCCTCCTGATTCTCATGAAAGTAGTAGCAATGGTAGTCTTAGTAAAGTACAGGCCGGAGTAACTTTCATTTTACTTCGACCTTTAGAAAAAAATTGTGAATATATTATGATCAAGATTTCAAAGGAAATGACTTTCTGTTATTGTATCAGTTTTGCAATCTGCAACAGCACAGTTAAGTGGTTCTCTATTTGAGGTTATTTGTTTAGACACTAACAATAACTAACTGATATTAAATCGGCAAACACTCCGAGGTAAATGGGAATTTACCTCGGAGTGTTTACCGATTTAATATCAGTTGAAAACAAATGAGCAGGTGGTTCGTCACATGTTCTACTCTTCATTGCGTTGGTGTCAGGTTGTGATGGACAAACCTGACACCTGTTCTATTTTGAGTGAAGCCATGGTTTTACAGGAAAATCCCAAATACATCTCTGACATGACTGTCTGTGCATCGAGATGACACTCGACTGAAATAAACCTAATGTTAAAAAAACAGGCAGGTTTTGACTGCGTGTGCTACGTGTCGCTGGCTGCAGAGTCCCTCCTTACAGCGAGCAAGCTGAAGGCCCTTTGCACTTAGATCAAAATAATTAGCATGAAGATAAAAAAAGCACATTATATATACAATGAAACCTGACTTTTAACGTCAGCATTAATTAGAAGTAAATAAGTAAATATATTTAAAAAATAAATAAATGAAATAAATATATGAAATATGTCTTGTAATTTAAGTTCCTCACGTTTGACTCATCATCTACATGTAACTGCAGCACTTTTAACATGTAACCTGGCGTTCTTTTACGATCAGCTAACATGTAGTGGAAAATGTGAAATCTAGTTGTGTACTTACCTCATGCCAGTCAAGTTTCAGTGTGTCTGACTGTCTGCGCGGTGCCAGACGCACTTCTCCTTTTCAAACCTTTGTTGTTTCATCACCACTTCCTGACTGTGCCACACATCATGCATGTGTTCAAAAATGCATTATAGCTGTTTAAAATCAAATTAACATGAACCTGCCCTGCACGTCTGCTGGAATTCTATTTTTTGTGTAAACATCTGAAGAAAGGAGCAGCAGCACTCACGATGATTATGTTTATGTTTAAGTGGCAAGATATTTTCCTAAAATGACTGTGGGCTTTATCCTGACTTATTTGAGTAGTTGTAGGCCTGTAAGGCTACATGACTGGCCTATGATATTACAAATCCACTGCACCACATTGCAATTTAAGGTAAATGTGCCTTTAAGGTTAGAATTATGCAACACAGACTACTAGCTAATTTGCATTATGAGCTAATCTATGCCAGTAGCTACTTTAAGAAGTGTGGCTTTGGTGCTTTAAATCAGAAAAGTTTATTTTGTCTTGTAGTACTTTCAGTTTTAGGTTTGGGTTGGTTTACGCTGTGAGAGATAACAAGAGGTACCTGTTATTGGTTCAGATATGCTCCTGAAGGCTTGGTTAAAGCTCTTGAAAGGTTATATAAAAAATGTAGACAGTATAAAACATGGGCACATGACTATTATGAGCTCAGTCACTCTTTTTGGGTCATACTGAATAGAAGATGAAGTTTTGTTTGAAAATCTTGGTCATTCCTAGTTTTAAAATGGAGGATTGTCAGTGATATGAAACTGCAAAGTCATTAGCTAACCACTTGCGAATGACAAGTCATGACCCAGGGAGAGACGGTTTCACAGTCAGACCCACCCTTTCCTCATCACATCTGGGGGGAGGGGGGGTTGCAACCAAAATGGCAATGTTGATCAAAATGGGACTTAAGAAACCAATGGGTGGCATCATGTCAGCTACATCCACCTTTTATCCTGCCTGTGACCAGAACCCAAAGTGTGACCTTTGCCTAAATCAAAATAAATGGTTTTGTTGCCAGAACCTAACTAAAATGTGTGGCCTTCTTGGTATTTATTGTTTTAGTCTTGATCTGCATGTTTGATTTGGCAAGGATTTTATGACGGGCATCCTTTCTGATGCAACCCTCTCCATTTATCCCTACTCCGGACCAGCCCTTGTGTGGCTAGGGGACATATTATTTATCGCCTAAAAATTAAAACCTAACATGGTAAATATTGTAGTACTTGCACATTTGCTCAACAAGTGAAAGATTTCCTAGTCTGATCCTGAGAGAAGTCACAAATTTCTTGACGTCAAGATGAAGTGTTATTGTTATTTATCCTTAGTAAAATCTGAACATCTGTGGCTTTTTAAAGAAATCCATCCTTGTTGTTTGATATATTTCACTAAAATAGTAGCAGTGAGCTAGTAGGAATCACACACTGGAGAAATCCAACAGCTGTTGAGAAATTTCAAGTTGAACCAAAGTGGTAAGCCAACCTAGTGACCAGCAGACCAACTTTACCATCTTAAGTTCTGCAGTCTTAGCAAAGGATATGCTACAAGGTAGAACACATATCAGATGTAGACACAGGCTGCTGAAAAGGAATCAAGCTGAGGAAACTGTTATTGATAAAAAAATCTTGCCTAATACCACAAGATTTTTCATTTGCTTGCGGTTTGTTTCCTCAAACTGGAATTTCCATCATTATTTACAAATTGATTTGCATGAATCGTAAGAGATATGAATATAATGTGAATGTAGATTTATATAATATAAGATGTAACATTTGATCAAAATTAAATATAATACTTTAATGCTGAATATAAAGACCCGGCCTTGTCCATGTGACTTCCCTGCATGGTTTTTCTTTTTTTAGGTCAACAACTAGTTTGTTTACAGTCTCTCAGCAGTCACTATTAATAAAGCAAGATGCCTCCAATACTGTGATTTCAGTAGTAGTGCTGTTATTAATAAACGTACCGCTATGAGTTGTCCTATGTGAAAGAAAATTTCTGAACACTGCTTTCAAAGCCCTTTTCCTTTTAAGTCTGTGAGAAGCTGCAGAAGCAGATTTAGACTGTGATTATGTTTAAGGGTTTCCTGGTTTCATGTACTGAGATGACTTAACTGAATTTAAAGTGTGAGAATGTGCCCACAGCTACACTTCACAGCTTGAAGTTACCGTCATCAGTCACCAGAGAAATATAGTTAAATTCAAGTACGTGAGAAGAGATCGAGATGTGCTTTCAGTTTTAAACTGGGGAAAAAAATTGCTTTCACTTTTGGGGAAACCATATGACACTTTTTTGTTTCTGTAAATGTGTTTCTTTGTATGCAGTCATGTGAAAAAAGTATGCCCTCTTTCAGTTCTAATGTTTTCAGGACATAAAATGTCATCTGGTCATTGCCAAGTTCTTAAGAAAATACAACCTCAAATGAACAACAGCGGATGACATATTACACCGCGTCTTTATTCAACACAAACTAAGCCAGAATGCAGATACAGTGTGGGAAAAACTAAGTACGCCCCCTGATTCAGTAGCTTCAAGAATCACCTTTGGAAGCAATAACCTGAAGTAGGTGTTTTCAGTATGACTTTCTTAGTCTCTCACATTGTTGTGGAGAAATTTTGGCCCACTCTTCTTTAGTCTTGCTTCAGTTCGTTGAGGTTTGTGGGCATTTGTTTACGCGCTCTAAAAGCCTCGCCTCATCATTTCATTTGAGTTGAGGTTTGGACTTTGACTTATTACAACTCCGTGAATCTTTTCTTTCTTTTCTCCTCAGGATATTTGCTTTGTTGCCTGGTCCAGTTTCATCCAAGCCTTAGCTGTTGGAAATATAGCCCCACGTTTGATTCCAGAATACTTTGGTACACAGAGGAGTTCATTGAGGACTCAGTGGCTACGGGTGCCTGTGGCTACAATATAAACCCATATCATCACCCCTCCACTGCCGTGCTTCATAGCTGGTATGAACTGTTTCTGCTGATATGCTGAGTTTGCAACGTTGCCATGCTGTTCTGAACTGTGCTGCCATGTTCTTTTTAGAGAAAGGTTCTCTTGGCATCCCGTCTAAACAGACAACGCTTCTTCAGTCTTTCACTGATTCTGCTTTAATAGACTTTAACATTTAACATGCTAACTGAGGCGTGTCGTTTTTTGCAGTTTCTCTGAGCACTGCACGGTCTGGGCTTGGGTGAATTTGCCAGGGTGTCCACTGTGAGGAAAACTGGCAACTGTCTTTAATGTTTTCTCCTTGGAAAGGTGAATTTCAAATTGTTTGAAAATGGCCTCATAAATCTTTCAAGATTGATGGAAAGCAAGAGCTGTTTTCCTAAAATCATTGCCGATGTCCTTAATTCTCGTCACTGAGTTAGCACACACCAGCTGATGATGAGTTAATTTGATCAGTTTGAAAGTGTATTTGAGTTGCAGCACCCGGTATCTACTTACTCTGTTAACTCAGTATTAATTTTTTCACAAAGTACCTCTGAATTTTGGCTTTGTTTAGTTTAAATAAATTAAGACATGGTGTGTGTCTTAATTCATTTATTATTTGTTTATTATTTGTTCATCTGAAGTGAAAGACGATATACTATAGTACAGGATGACTACTAACTACTAAAGACACATATCACATTTTAAAATTAATATTCAGAATTAAGAAGAAATAACAGTATTAGTTCTATAGTAAAAGTTAAAATTGAATAATTTCTGATGTGAGTCACTGTCTGGTTTTATGAAAAGCATTGAGCAAGGAGGTTTTTTCCAGTTGCCTTGTTTAGTTTTTGAAACTAAATGTGATGAGCAAGCAGTGAATAAGAACTGAAGGACATCGCTTGCCCATATGGTTCTTATGACTTTTTAGTCACAAGGTGCCACGGATCATACCATGCTTTATCATGTTTATATATCTAAATGGTACCATAATTTACAAAGTGAATGTTTTGGTAAATATGAGCGAAAGCTAAGTACAAACCGATCAGGAAAGTGTTTACTGAAGTCAAACATCGAGGGGCCAGTGGGATCCCTCCCTTATAAACTCCCAAAGAATTTGACTTCATCTTAGCAATCAGATACATGGCGCCCTGTTGGCCAATATAAAGAAAACAGCTTTAAAGCCCAACTGAATTGGCTTCAATTTTCAAACCCAAATGTGCATCTTTTATATACAGTCTGTAATTGTACACGAAAATGTATAATGTCTAAAAGAAAAAAATTACAGTTAATTCAGTAATCATGTGCAATCACACACACACATTAAACTATTAAAATATGATTTAATAATTTTTGACTTGATGATAAAATGGCAGCATCCAGCTGTATGACTGAGGACTCTGGGTTGTACAGAAAAATATCTCATAATATACTATACTAATTTTCCTCCTGCAAAAAAAGAGAGACAAAAAAACCCACACAAACATGCAAAGACAAAAGGCACATTCATCCAAGCACTAACTGCATATTTGCTCTGCAGGTACAAACAACACGTCTGTTTACTTTCATTGAAAAAGCCCCTTTTAAAGATGTTCTCTTCTTAATTTGACTCTACAAATGTTTGTTAATGGTTTAATACAAACTTGTAAACTTTTGCACGGCGACACCTCGGAAATATTTTTGAAAATTATTCAGGTACAGTTCCTGAGAAAGACCAATAAAAACCTTCCGTGTACGGCTAAAAAAAATTCAAATATATTTCTCACTGATTGGAAAAGTAAGACGCAGACAAACATAACCACAAACACTTCCTGCTAACATAGAAGCAAAATCATGTATTGAAGACAGGCGAAACATGAATGACTGGAAAACAACATGTTTAAAAAAAAAAACCCACAAGTGACAAATGTGCTACAGCATTGCACTGGAAGAGCCAGCCAGTTTCTAAGATGGTTCCTTCAGCAACAAGTGGACGTGTTGAGCAACAATTTGAGTATTTAGGAAACCTGCAAATAGTCAGATAAGGAGCCTGCCACAATTTTCAGCAAAGCAAAAGACACGTTTTACACAAAGGTCGAGCCTGGAGTTGAAAGATGGAACTGAGAAGCAACAGAGAAAAACTGGCACACAAACAGTCATGGTTTACCAACACGCACACACACATGCACACACACACACACACACAAATCATATGTGTTTCCTCTAGGAGGCGGTGAACTTCCTGAGTGTGATGACGATGAGAGCGAGGAGGACAGATGCTCCCAGGAAGACTGCTATAACTATGGCTGTGATGGCCCCTGGCCCCATGGCCCCTGCACACACGCATATATACACACACAATTAGGAAAGAAAATTTATTTGGTTGTTGTGTGCATGTTGATCAGTCAAAAATGGGACAACTTTACCTTCCTCTTCGTTGAAAACTTCTGTGGCATCATCATAGTCGATGGTGGAGGGATGGTCTGTTAAGTAGTGGGTTTTGGGGGTGGTGTCGCTGGGTGGCTCATCTCCAGACACGGTGTCTTGGTTGTCCCTAGTTGCTGGGGCAGTGTCTGAAACAGTGTCTGCAGAAAAAGGACAACAAGGATAGCTTTTATTAAAAAAAGAAAAGACATGGCTGATGTGCTGCATCAGCTATGATTGCATGTTTTCTTACTGAAGTCTTTCACTGACGAGGCGCCAGGTTTGCTAACGGGCCTGCTTGTCTTTGTGTTAGGTGGGATGCAAAACTGCATGCATGGGGCTTTCTGTAAGGACTCCAACAGCGTCTCTCTTGTCTCACTGGGTTAACAGCTCAGGTCTGGGTATAAAGATCTCTTTGTAGAAGATGAACATTTTATCCGTTTGAGGTCCAGGTAGAGTCTCTCAACATGTTTCTTTTTCCCCAAAAGGGTTCAGCCAATCTTAAACAGAACAAACAAACAAACATCCTGTAGGAGATTAAGTGATTTGCCGACTCTGCTCTCAACTTCAGTCGTCTCTTCTCCTTCCATCCCAAATCTTCTTTGTCTGGCATTCCTCTGCTCTGAGCGTGTAGTCGCCCTGAGACTTTTCACATTGCTGCAGTAGCCAGAAAAACACGATGTCTCTCTGGACTTAATTTTTTGTGTTTCCTAACCAATTTTTAGAGTTTAGGAAATGCTCACTTAGAGAGTTTAAACCACTTTAACGGCTTGGTAACAGCTTTGGCAATCGAACAGCTGTACAGCTGTTTTTTAGAAGTTAGAGGGGGAAAAACTGATCATCATCTCTGCTTAAAAAATAAGCTCAATGTAGACAAGCCCACCCATTCAGACCCTCACAGATTCAATTATTCTGTCCTCAACTCTGCGCATACCAAAAAACCGTGCAAACATATTTACACTCAGCTATTTGACCCTACATATTTACTTTGTGGCCTTCGATGCCCTCAGGGAGCTCCTTCATCCTTATTTCAGGCTCAAATGCACCTTATTTAGTTGCTAACAGAGGGGAAAACACGACAAAATTACTGAAACTAGTGCACATCATATCATATCTTGTTAGCGGCAGTATCTCTGAAATTCTGATACGCAGCCTGATGTTAGTATTGACTCAGAGTTGTGTGCAGCTTCCTGTCCTGTAGCTGGCTGAAGGTTTGGAGGCCTGGGCCTGTGGCCAGCTCAGGCATCAATGAGGCCTTCAGCCGAGGGCACAAAAGGCAGCTTGTGCGGTCACGCAGGGCAGCAGGCTGCAACCAGTAACAACCGGACAGGCTCTAGCCAGCCAGTGGCTGGGCACTGGATGTCAAACAAACTTGTTTATTAAATATTCTCTATGTGTGAAAGGCTGCACCTTCTGGACAGAATGATTTAATAAGAAGGTTAAAAAAATAATAACATGTTTTCCGTTGGGTTTGTTTCCATGAGGTAGGGTTTGAATCTAGTCAGGGAGCCACTAGAGAAAAAAAATATTATCTACTGTCTGTGCCTCAGCATGTTTGGACTCACAGTTCTTTCACATGACCACTCCAATGGTTTTCTTATAAATGGATTATAATCTTTATTAACGTGGTGATTGTTATTGTGATAATTAGTCAAGTTTGGATTTATATTATTAGAGTTTTTGTTATTGTAACCATTCATGCCCAACATTTAGCTGTTAAACTGCAATACATGAGTGCATAATTAGTTCATAGTTAATGGAATAATTCATTATAAAGCATTTATGATTTTTAAGGTATACCTACAGAGTCTCACAGAGCTGCATTTTGCAATGGCACATCATGGCACAGTTTGTACTACTCCCATTAAAAAAACCAGCACAGTTCATTTTGATATATATAATGTTGGACACCTTATTTGTTGTTCTCCTTTTTGTTAGAGCAAGTTCGCACTGTTTTCTGAAAGTAGCAGCACGCACCAGTGCATTGAGGAGTTTTCATTTCTAAAAATAAAAATGAGTTTTAGAAAGAAGTTATTTTCATTTTAAGCCCACAGAGCATTCAGAGCAACAAACAGCAACAGCAGCCTTGAGTTGTCTTAACATGTGTGCTATATATAAAATGACAGTTTTGTCTGTCCGATTTAACCATGTGAAGTGTGAACCAGGAAAAGATTGCAAGAATTTTTTTTTGTTTAATTGGAGGGTTTTTTGAACCTTCTAACAAATCAAATGAAATTGCATATATGAATTTTAATTTGTAACATATTTGCTGCATCTGTCATTTACGTGCAGTTTCCTGCTCACAGTAGTAGTGCTCACTGCGTGCATATGTGTACATCGCGTTTTTCAGGGTGGAAAAAAATCTTTGCTTGTTTCTCTCTTTTTAAAGATACACAACTCCAGACGTTAGCCTTTCTTCTTATATAGCGCAGACTCGCTACGCGTTTGGCAGGCTGTGGGCAGGGCTGATTTCAGACACTAAAAAGCACAGAGGCCCATTTGTTGGGGCCCCTGGCCTCCTTGCTCAGGATTTCACACAAGTCAGACAGGTGACAAAGCACGCAGACGAATGCATGTGAAAAGCAACCTGGCAGAGCATCGAAAACCACAAGTAAGGCAGCCCAGACATGACACCGGTGGTGTTGTGTGCCCTCGTTTCGCCATCTTAAAATACCACAGTAGGTGGACACATTTTCCACAGTAAAATATTTGAAAAATAATTGGTGTGTGTTTTGGATTTTACTCTGAAACAAGGACAGCCTGAAGAGACTTTGTTTTCCATTTTCACATTACACAACTACACCACTGTCAAGGCTACGATTTTCAGCACTGAGTGTATGTGAGTAATTATCACACTGTTTTTGCTTAAACTTCCTATTTGACATTTCTCTGTGTGTTTCCCATGCTGAGTCAACCAATGAAGCTGCCTGTCACGCTCATCTTGGATGATGTTGTGGTCAAGACTTGTGACAACAATTGAGGACACTGCTGTATGACAATGCAGTCGTGCCACCGCAATTTTATATAAGAAGTCAGCACAGATGCAATCTGTAGCCATGACAACTTGGCCTTATTAGCACTTCTCCTGGCGGGAGTTTTTCTTTTTTGTTCTGTGATCCAACAAAGCATTCATTCGTCAGTGTTGGCAGGCATAGAGGACATGCTTTCACCTTGCAACTGCACCCTCCAAAGTTAGAACAGCCCACAAAATGTAGAAAGCTGTAGGCAAGTCATAACTCCTGCAGACTTGTCTTTCACAATATATGTAGGTGTTGTGTAATCGGTGACAGGTCACACATTTTTCTTTGCCTCCTTCCCATACAAGACAGGGAGGACCTTGTTGCCCCATTGCCCTCTTGACTGCTACTCTGACCTCTAGGCCTGAGAGCCAGTCTACAGTCTCCCGAGGTTTTCTCGAGTGAATATGAGATATATTCCAAGGAAACACTGGCAGAGGTAAGAGAAAGTGAAAGAAAGAGCAGTGATGTGGCAATCTGTCAAGGGCTATTTCAGATTGTCAATCCTAATAGCCCTTATTCAGAGAACCAACAGTTTTTGTGTGAAATGTTCTTCTTACCATCTCTAAATTCTCTTCACGCACATAAAATGCACTGCAGAGGTACCAAAATCCAAACCAGCACTACGCTGAATCACTTCAGCTTAGCTCGAGTGAGAGGGCGGCGGGTTTGAGTTTCATACGAACATCAGGCAAAGCAACTGAGTCATCCTGTTCGTCAAAGAGCAGCTTTCACAGCTCTCTCAGTTCTCACAACTGCATCATTTACATCAAGCCGCCGACACACACATCAGGCCCTCAGTGTGCCTTTGTGGGAAATATGACATGAATATACAAAGTTTTTTGTTTGAAAGCTGTGAGAAACGCAGGCAACATTGTCTAAAAACCCTAAAAATGTACTCATATATAAGAAAAGCTCAGCTATAATAAAAGAAAATACTTTAGTCTTTATGGAGATTATGAAATTATCTTAGTGTCTGTAAAGAAATCACCTCGACCTACTTAAAAAAATGTAAAAAAATTAATTTGCCCACATTTAAAATGCGACAGGCTGATGCTTTCTTTACGGTTTTGCATGTTTCGTTCTGAAACATTTCCACCTCCATTAACTTCTGCCCAACCAGGTGATCTTTATTGTGTATTCGACAAATGTATTCCACAAATATACATATATATATATATTAATATTACTCAGAACTAGAGGTTTTACCTGCATGGACGAAGGCTACCAGGAGGCTGAAGAGTACCAGCAGGGCCACTCTGCAGATGCTGCTGCTGCTGTGAACCATGGCGGCTGCAAGCGACGAGCGTCTCCAAAAACTCCTCAAGCAGAGTCTCTTAACGAATAGCTGAGTCTGTGAGGGGAGCAGGAGAAGAGTACGGGGGAGCACAGAAGGGAGAAAGGTGAGGGGAAAGCAAGCAGGAGAGAGAGGGAGAGAGGGATGGTGGGTGGAACTAGGTGTGCACAGGATTTTCTGGACAGTGTGGACCTTGTGAACACATCATCACGGGGGCCCACCCACTCCACAACTTCTCCGGTCACATAGTTGGGGTGAGAGGTAAACATTCGGGCCTGGTCACATCACGCAGGTCTCTATTGGACATTCAATTCTTAAAGGAAATATCTGACTGCAAACTGGAGGGTGTCAGTGATAAACTATGTACTGAGAAAATCTAAAGACAGTATCTTTGTTGATACTGCTTCAAATATGTGGACAGTATGTTAAAGGGGTGCTTCAGCAAACTGGCACTTTCAAAGAGTTGGGGGACTCTTCATAAAATACCAGCTTCTACATGTACGCTCAGGTTGATGGCCCAGTGATATTTTCCTTCCATTCCTGTTAAGTCACCTGCTGCAGGAATTGCTGGTTTCCTGAGCAGTCAGTCTTAGGCGACCTACCAGTGAGGTCACTTTTTTATTTCTGTCGGTTTACTTGTGGTCTGCTCTATCATTTACAAAAAACAGTTTTCATGTGTATTAGGGATCATTGTCCTGTTGGAAGCCCCAACACCTGTCTAGCTGTTGGTTTGAGGTGAAGGTGAAGAATCTGGAGGTCGTCCTCTTTTATTATTTCATCCACTTTGTGCAATATACCAATACAACTAGCAGTGAAACAACCCCAGAGCACCACCACCATGCTGGACAGCTGGTAAAGTGTTCTTATGTTTGAAAGCCTCACCTTTACCCCTCCAAACCCACCTCTGGTCATTGTAGCCAAATATCTCAATTTTTGTAAATACGCCTTGGCCTTGTCAAGTTAAAATATTTTGTAGAACCTTCAGCACACTTCTTAAAAGATTTGAGAGAGTATATATATAAGAGCCAACTCCGCCATTGCCTGGTCCCAAGCCCAGGATGAGAAAAGAGGAGGGTTGGGTGTGGGGCTAGCAAGCCCATCCTCTAAAAAAAAACCATGCTACAGAAACTGCAACAACAAGTACATCCCGACAACTGCCTGGACGGGAAGACTCCTCTTCAGTGGGGCCCATGATGCGTGCCAGTGAAAGCCTTTCGGAAGCAAGCTCGCTGACAAGTCTTCTTACGACCAAGGCCAAGACCAGGATATGGACCTGTAACATCAGAACCCTGAATGAAAGTGGCTTAAATATCATTTTAAACTATTTGGTTATAAACTTGTTTTTGACAGATTTCTAAACTATTTGTTTTCCTTGTTTTTATGACAGGTTATCTAATAAATTTGTTAAGCCCTGTACATATCATTCAGCACTGATTTATCTTCATAGCTGTGCTTTCTATGTGCACTTATGCAAATGCAAATGGATGCTGATCTTTTTTGACGCAAAAATTTCCCCGTTATGGGATCAATAAAGTCTTATCTTATCTTATCTTATCTTTTTTCTTTTTGCTGGATTGTAGGTCCACTCTGCCCTCTCTCCGAGGACATGAAGTTAAAAAACAATTTTAAATCCTGAGTGGTGAGACCACAGGAATGTTTTCTGCTTTCAATTCATCTTCGCTGAGTTTAAGTGTGGAGAAAGCGGTGGCATTCCTGCAGCTTGTTTGTGTCGGTCTTCTTTAATTGTACACAGTTCAATTCTCCACATTCACTATCTTTTACTAATAACAAGTCCTGCAGCATTCTTTTAAGCAATGTTGTGCTGAAATTGTTGAAGTATTTGACCATGCACCTTCCACTTCCACCTATTTATACCACCTCATGTATAGCACTGTATTTATGTAATTCTTTTCACAACGTCAGAGTCACATTTTTAAACATACAGATACAGCACATTATTCTTTTGTTTGCATCCCTTCCGTGACCACACACAACCAAACACCAATTAGTCTAACATGCGTGTTTATGGGAAGGAAGCTGATCCTGTGCGATTCAGCTGGGGTTCAAACCAGGAAACAACTTGCTGTGAGGTGACCATTTTAACCACTATGCCACCAAGCATGTTACCCAGCTGTTCCCAGTTAGCATGTATAGCTGTGCTGTTTTTAAGAACTTCACAAGTCTTCCCGTCTTTTGTGTACGCCATCTGAACTAAAAAAAAGAAAATAAAAAAAAAGTCAGCGCAGGTGGCCAATGAGATGAGAAGATACAGCATCAAGGTTCTCAGACTATGTGAGACTCGATGGATCGGAAGCGGCCAGACCAGACTGTCTTCAGGTGAAACCATAATCTACTCACAAAGATGCGGACCACGATCACACCCAAGGACTCGCGCTACTGTTGGCGCCAGAGGCTACAAGGGCGCTGTTGGCATGGAAACCAGTCTCACCAAGACTCATGATAGCCAGGGGCAGGAAGATTACCATCATCCAATGATATGCAGATACTAACACAGCACAAGCAGAAGATATGTTTAAGCCTGTATATATACTTTGACTCTGTGAGATTTCTCTAATCTGTGATTAGAGAAAATACAAAACAAATTCAAACTTGCCCACCCGATTCTTGTTTTGTAAAGTCACTAAAGATGTATGTTGTAACTAAAAGAATAGTTCAAAGAAATCAATAAAAGGCCAAAATTATTTTGAGACGCATGGCAATGATGAGCACATATAAATTTCTGACCATGACTCATGGGTGTAGCCAACAATCTGGCAACGTAGCATGAGGACATTTCAGTTCCTATTTACCCTTTTGAAGATTGATTTGATTTTGTCACTGAGAACAACACAACAAGCCTAATCACTGCACATCTCTGTCGTTTTAGGGGCTTTTTCACAACACAGATCAGGTTCTGGACTGGATTCAAACCTGACAGGTGCTTCCTCTGGGAACTACAAAATCAGATTATCATAGAAAGCACAAACTATGATGACATCGTCAGCAGGTGTATCTCATCTAATACCGTTGAATTAAATATTAGATGCTAAGTGCTTAAATTATCAAGTATTACCAAGGGAACTATTTTCACATTTTCAGAACAGAACCAGTTTAACAACCCAAACTGTACTGATGGGGTCATTTTCCTCTTTCTCACCAGCAAGCTCCTGAGTCTATTCTGCCTCAGTGTCATTTGAGAACCGACCTACATTTCCACAGGTTCGAGCCATTAGTACCAGATTATCATCTGGTACTAATGGCTGACATTGGGATGTATCTTCTGATCATTGGCCAATCAGCTTCTTTCCTATCATCAGTGCTCTCAGTAATTCTGACTTCAGGTTCACCAATCTTGTGGTGAAAGTATGCAGAACTGCTTCTAGGCTGGGTATCAGGACCATGTAGGTGTAGCAAAGGTCACAGCATGGAAGTCTGGCGCTCAGCATTTGCATTACCTAAATAAGCTCTTGTCACTGGAGTGTTTAGCCTGTGTCGCTTGTAAACAAGATTTTAGGCCCATTAACAAAAGAGTTCCCCTTCAACATTGCAGCTGCTCGTGGGGAAGCTGGAGCTGACTGCAAGTTTTCAAGCATTTCCTGTCTGCAAACTTACACTTACACTAACTTTAAAAATGTTTATGTTCAAAGATTTCGTCTTTATGTTAAAATCTTAGTCATCTCCTTGCGAACGGCAAAATAAAACTCTAGGGCTGTCCTGTGGTGTCTTGAACAAGGTTTTGGTAGCAGATCCTTTGGGGCTTGTGGGACATCATGTATGTTGTGAACAGTACTGGTCAACATTGTTGTTTTAATATGTGCTATATAAATAAATTTTCATTCTGATTTTGATTGAACTTGTACCAGAGTACCTAACTTGAGTCTGGGGAGTTAAAGACAGTTCAACACCTTGGGTTGTTTGTCAAGTCTCTTGTGCAGTTTTTGTGTTGTGGCAGGTGCTTTAGGTGTATCTTGGTCTGTGGTAATATGTAGCCGAGAGATTCACAGCCAAAGTAACTTCTGCAAAACATTTCATTGGAACAAGATGATTGTTATTCTTTTCAGCCATAGTTTTAGTGTTGTGGCTGATCACTATAAGTAGGTCAAGTCAATCTTAGCAAGTCATTCTTGGGAAGCTCATCATTCCTGTTTTTGCCTTACGGATACTCATCACATGTCGCTTCTCCAGAGCACGTGCTAAAAAAAATGTTTTGTTGTTTATGGGAGAATTTTCCCCTTTGTGGATTTAAAAATATGACTTGACCATGTAACTAACACTAGCGCCAGCACTGTGGAAAGATGCAGTTTTACTTCCTCAATATCAGTAAGCTGTTTTTGATACTGTACTTTCGAGGCTTAAGTGTTAGTTTCGATTTTAAAAAAACAAAACAAACTGCTTATGTGGGAAAAAATTGAAAGAAATAAAGGAGCAAAAATCTGGTTTACTGCACGCAAAATACATTAAATGGACTCTTTATTAGCTAAACCTTACTGGTACTGGGTTGAACTCCCATCTGCTTTCAGAACTGTCTTCAATTAGATAGATTAGTAGATTCAGCAAGGTGCTGGAAACATTCCTCACATGACAGCATCACACAGTGCTTCATATCTGCTTTTGTAACGGCACCTGGTGTGGTCTTCTGTTGCTCAAAACATCCAACCTGTAGCCCATCTCCTTCAAGGTTATTTTGTGCATGCTCTTCTGCATGCCGTGGTTGTTTGAGTTACTGAAGTCATGCTTTCTTTTGTCGTTTTCAGATCATTCCCTGTTAATCCCAGAGATAGATGTATGGGAAAATCCCAGATGATCAGTAGTTTCTGAAATACTTAGACCAGCCTGTCTGCATCAACAATCATGTCATGTTTACAGTTGTGCAAGTCACACTAATTCCCCATCATCTTGACCTTGTCCATGTGGTATATGTGATTGTATTAATGAACAGTAGAACAACTGTACCAAACACTGTGGCCAGTCAGTGTTCTTATACTTAAACACCAGCAGGTCATCTTGGCCGTGTCTACATGGCTAAATGCATAGATAATTAACTTGTCCCATGGTTCCTACATTTAATTTCATTAATAGACCCTCTTAATCACCTGGCACTGATTCAATTACCATGCATACATTTCGAGCTATTCACGGACAGGATGTCTAAAATGTGGTTTCCTGCAGTGTGACCGGGTTAATGGAAAAAAAAAAAAAATCAGTTACACACATATTTTGCAGTTTTTCTGAATGGTTCAGACACAGGTGTGAACAGCCCACACATCAGACTGTTTTATTATTTCATACTGCAATAAAAAAGTATGACTCCAGCAGATCATTTTCATATATTATAATACAGATGCAGAATTGAAAGTTTATTCTTTAAACAGCCTAGTATTTTACAAGAAATAGATAACTACTTGGAACTTTTGAACTTGTCCTTAAAACAGGACATAAGTGGGCACGAATCCTTGGGCTCTACTTTGCTGTCATTATCCATGAACACCCAGCCAAAAGAGGGAGGAGGGGAGGAAGGGGGTGGGGAACTAAAGTGTAGGGGGGAACTCAATAAATAAAAACAAAAAACAATGGAAATAATCTCCAATCTTTCCCAAGCTACCCCATTCATGTATCCACACTTCAAAATATATATAGAAAACAAAACAAAACAATGAGATACAGTTTAGGCCAAATTTTAAATTTGTTAATTTTGGATGAAGCAGCTGAAGAGA
The DNA here is from genome assembly GCF_963576455.1 of Neolamprologus multifasciatus. NCBI lineage: Eukaryota > Metazoa > Chordata > Actinopteri > Cichliformes > Cichlidae > Neolamprologus > Neolamprologus multifasciatus. The sequence goes on along the minus strand of NC_140456.1, from coordinate 19,172,312 downwards.
TGTCAGCAAATCAGCAGACTCTCCATTGGGGGTATCCCTCGACTGTTTGCTCCAGTCTGTTTCTCTCTAGGGTTAAACTTTTAGATCAAAGGTCCATTTGCACCAGAAAAATACGCTCTGCCTCAATGGCCAGTGTACTCCTGATAAAAGGGAAACAGAAAAATAAAGGGTGAAAGTCGAGGAAGCAGTTGGGGGTTCGGGTAAAGCAGCTGCTGTTCAAATTGGATACAGTCAGTGGGGGTGGGGGGGTTTGCTTGGCTGCAGTCCCTTAAAAGTCCTCCAAAGTTTCAATCTCTCCCATATTCAATCTCTCAGATGACGCGTTCACAGAAAAACCTGAAAATGTAAAAAGAAACAACTCAATTAGCACATGAAACACAAAAAAAGTAATCATTTTTCAGATGGATGTTTGTCCTAACCTAGTAGGCTGGGGTCTGCCCGGACCATCTTCTGCTTCTTTTTCTTCTTCCCTGAGGTGACTGTCTCAAAGCGCTGCTGCTGCCCACTCGTATGGTTGGACTGGTAAACTGATGAAGATCCTGTTCCACCCCAGACAGAATCCTTGGAAAGAGAGAAACTTGCACTTAAAAGACGGCTCAGCTCTCAGGGAAAAGGCTCAACGCAGTCCCACTAGATATCGCTGAACATAATGATGAAACCAGAGCTAACATTAATGCTTCGAATTCACTGTGGAGGGAAATGAAGTGCGAAATAATAGGAACTGCCACTAGTGACAGCGTTAAAACTTTCACAAAAGAAAGGAGGTGCTAAATAGCTTAAGATGAGCCTCGAAAAAAACCCGCATCTTTTATTTTTTTTCTCATGTCAATGTTTCTACTTGAAGACATTAAACACACGAGGCTACTGATGCAACCTACTGCAATTGAAACAATAAACTTGGGTGAAGAAAGGCGTAATGGTGTCATGTAATGCTCAGTTTGCCTTTTGTTACATATAATTTTTTCCATCAGCGCCACCTTCTGATCAAGGAACAAACTACTCCTGTAATTCTACCCCGACTTTTATCATCAGAATCAGAATCACACTAGACTATTTAACAGTACAATATGTTAAGATATAAGGAATAGCACAATATATACAAATCACCAAATAATAAATATCCAGGGTTGACAGATGTGATTATAAATAAATATCAAGAAAATTGACAGCAACATTACCGACAGACAATCTGACTGCACAGATGGGACAAGCCAGACACCTGATGATTGTTCAGTTAGCTTTAAAAAGTTCACTGAAAGCCTTGCATTTTCTAAATATAGCCAAAAGACATATGTGTTCACTGAATGGATGCCCCACTTTTCTTCACTACTTAGAAAGAGGCCAGCTCAAAGGTGTGTTAAACAGACAAAGGTGTCAAAGTAACACGTCTGTCACCACAACGTAGTGTTGCACGAGCTTCATAAGTGTAATTTGACAGATTATAGTATGATTAAAATCCTGGATGCTTAAAAATCACATCTTAAAAGTAAAACTATGATATACTACACTCGGTCCACTTTAATCCACAAATATAATTTTTTTTAATATAAATATGAGCTATCAAACTTTTCAATTAATGGGAGTTTGCTTTGGAGGAGTGACTGTGTATGGAAGCATGAATGATCATACAGTCAAGGCAGAGTCTTCACATATTTAACTGAATTCTCTGATGTTTTTGGCTATTTGATAAACTAAATTGTATTTTACCTTTTAATAAAAACCACTTACTAAAATCAGCCCAACCCTGATGGTAGAAGAACCAAACCCGTTAATATGATCAGGCACTTTGCCATAAATTCCACTTTTACAAAATTATGACACTGAGTTTTTAGTGCCATTGTAAACAACACTGTTAATGTGCAAAATTGATGTGACATTAGGAGGTGTTGGTGTACTGGACCACATTGCATTTAAAAGTGTTCCTAATATTCTGCCTCCCTCATTTGTGGTAATGTGGTGGAAAACAATGTGAGAGTGCCCACTGTGTTTACAGTTCAAAGAAACCACTACACTCAGATTATTCTTCCAATAAACAAAAAAAATTTTCATTCGCGTGTCAGGTTTTATACAAACAAAAGGTGCTGCTCTGACTACAGACAACATAGACGAAAGGTTGCCTTCATGTTTTAGTAAAAGCAACATGGATTAATCCTTCATAACATTGATGTAGTGATAAAATTCACCTTTTCGACAATCTCTTTTTCTATTATTTAAAAAGAGCAGGCTAAAAAAGAAAGAAAAAAGAATTGCCATGTTGGCACTTGCTATGACTTAAGATTTATAAATTAGCTGATTAAAAAAAACATTGTTATGGATGGCATCTTTCTGGGGTCATCTAAAGGGTGATGCAACAGTTTTAGTTTTTGCATACAGCCAGAAAAGCCACATAGTGAAGTGAAACATCACTTTCACCTCATTACAATTCATATATGGAAGTGAGACAATTGGTGTAACAACCCATGTTCTTGTAAGTCCTGCTCACCTGCTGTTGCTGCTGCTGCTTGAGGGCTTGCTGTTGTTTCTGTGGTGCCTGTTTCTGTTGGTTAGCGTTCTGTTTGGCACGACGTTCTAGGAACTGCTTGGCAAAGTCCTTGGCCTCGGGAGTGTCCCCCAGGTAGGCCCTGATGTAGTCGTGCACCTCGTACGGAGAGTCCACTTCTTTGAGGAAAGATGCAAACGTAGGAACTGGCAGAGAGGAGGAGGAGAATATTTGTGTTTGGCTTCCAGAAAGGGCCCATTAATAGTTCCTGGTGGGATGACTTCATATTAAATTATATTTAAAGACTCACCATCCAGGTTGTTGGCCGTGTTGAGGGTGTGCAGAGTCTGCTCACACCATTGCATGAACGTGTCCTGTTGACTCTTGTTGACACCTTGAAACAACTTTAGCAGCTTCTCCTCTTCCTCCACCTTCTTATTGGCTCGCCCACTCAAAGAGTTACTTCATGTGCACAAACAAATGAAAGAGAAAGACAAAGTAAGTCACTAAGATCTGCGTGTTACTCATATCCCTCACGCTGCAAATCATGCTATTCATCACAGCCTGTGACTAAGAGGGTTTGTAAAGTTTTGTCACTCTAAATAAATACCTGAGGTTGGCGTTGCCTTTATTGTTCTTCTGCGCGTTGCCTTTTCGGGTCTGTTGAGGTTGCTGGACAACTTCCTTCACAGCCTCATCCCAGAAACCCATATTTGAGTTGTGGGTGTCACCCCAGATGCTGCTGGAGTCCGAGCCCCAGTTAGTGCTGCTGCTGGTGTTAACAGACCCCCACACAGAGTTACTCAGAGAAGTCTGTGAAGAGAACCAGACACGTCTCAGATTAATTGGCCCATTACATTCATAAGATATCAGTACATTAGTTGGTATATAAAATGCCTAAAAATGGTAAAAGACAATTTAAAGTTTCCAAAGAAATTGACTGATGTGATAGTGTTGTCCATCTATCAGTTCAAGAACCCAGATTGGTTTCTTAAGAAATAAAAGTGTAAAACTTCACAGCTTAAAAGTCAGAAAAAGGATGAGCTGCAAATATTTGGTTACAAAGTAAGAAAACAAACAGATTATGTGAAAATCTGCTGATTCTGAAAATCGGCGGATTTTGCCGATTCATCATAACTGGTGTAGTTGCTGGAATTCCTTTTTGCAGAAGTGAAACGTAAAACCAGAAGAACAACAATTACTGCCTTGTGGTTAAAGTGCCTCCAAAAGGGAGGGAGGGAGGGACAAAGAAAGACATTCTACATTACAGCCAGGAAAGTGTTTCTGCAGATCATAATGATGCCACAGATGATTATGGTACTTCGTTTTTTGACTAACGTGTTCAAAGTTTCACCCGACTGGCTTCTGAATTCTTCAGCTGTTGCTTAAACAGACCATCAATTTTTAATCAGTTCATCTCTGGTTTCAAGCAAACATCTGTGCCATATCTGAAGAAACATCTGAGGTATGCCTCTGATCACAGCTGTTGCTCGTGCAGAGGCATAAAACAGCAGATTTGTAAAGTCACTAATTTAAAAACAAAAAAACAATCAAATCACAATTTTGTCAACTCCTCCTGGGATTTAAATGAAAATTTCATTAGTCGATATTTTGGATGTTATTAATGATATTCTGGCTTAAAATGCTGACTCCACTAACGACTCATATACAGCTCTGCTTTTCTACGAAGCTCTTATTCTGTTTCAGTCAACAATATCTTGTGTTATTGTTTGTGTCACATACAGTTCTGTTTTGAGTGCGCGTTTGTGGGGCAACAATAGGATGTTGTTGGTGCTGTTGCTGCTGCTCCTTCCGCTGTTTCATCTGCTGGGCTTCCTCCCTCTGAATCTCCAGCAAAGACTTGGTGGCAACTGGCTGTTTGCCCATGTTGCCCCAACCCGACAACTTGGCATGAGGCTGCTGAGCCTGCTGCAGGGCCTGCTGTTGCTGTAGCTTAAGGATCTCTTGCTGCTGACGTCGATGCTGTGAAGTGAACACAGTATTAATATACATATAAACACATACACATATATATAGAAACAGCATCTCAACAACAAGAAACAAAGTACTGATGACAGATGATAGACCATTAATGCTAAAATTATTCGCACACGTACAAACTTGAGCGATGTCCCACTCTTAATTCATATGGTTTGATATGATGTTGGCCCACCCTTTGCAGGTAAAACAGCTTCAACTCTTCTGGCAAGATATTCCACAAGTTTAGCAGTGTTTATGGGAATTTTCCACCATTTTTTTCGGAAGAGCATTGGTGATGTCAGACTGACTTGTTGGATGAGAAGGCCTGGCTTGCAAACTCTGCTCTAATTCATCCCAAAGGTGTTCTCTCTTGGGTTGAGGTCAGAATTCTGTGCAGGCCAGTGAAGTTCTTCGACACCAAACTTGCTTATCCATGTCTTTATGGACCTTTACTTTTTGCACTGGTGGGCAGTCGTGTCGGAGCAGGAAGGGGTCATCCACAAAGTGTTCTCACAAAGTTGCCCAAAATGTCTTGGTATGCTGAAGCATTCAAAGTTCCTTTCACTGCAACTAAGTGGCCAAGCCCAACCCTGAAAAACAACCCCACACAACAATCCCCCTCCACTAATTTTACACTTGGCACAATGTAGTCAGACAAGCATCGTTCTCATAGCAACCACCAAACCCAGACTCATCCATCAGATTGAAAGATGGAGAAGCGGGATTCATCACTCCAGGGAACACATCTCCACTGCTCTAGTCCAGTGACAGCATGCTTTACACCACTGCATCTGATGCTTTGCCTTGCACTTGGTGATGCCTAGGTGCTTGATTTTATACACCTGAGGCCATAGAAGTGACTGGAACATGTTAATTCAATGATTTGGATGGGTGAGTGAATACTTTTGGCAATTCAGTGTATGAAAAAATTAATATAGTGTATACAGACTGGTTACACTTTTGAAAAGCAGCAGTTCACTGAAAATTAAACTGGTCCACTCTTCTTACCTCCTCCCGCGTCTGTCGTTCTCTCTCTTCCTCCAATTTCTGGATCTCGGCCAATGACAGGGCATTCTGAGTCTGGTTTATAGTGTTTGGTGACTGCTGGCCCCACTTTGATGAGGATGGAAGCTGTGGACCAGGATAAGGCATTTTGTAAACCTTAAAGTCATCTCGTGCTCTGTATTTGTAATAAATAAGGGTTCTGTTTATACCTTCATTTGTGCAAGCTGCTGCTGTTGCTGCTGCTGTTGTTGCAGCCTCCTGAGGGCCTCTTGTTGCTGTTGTCTCTGTCTCTGCAGCTCCTGCTGTCTTTGGGCCTCCTGCTCTCTCCTCTTTTGCTCTTCCTGTTGTTGGGCCAGGGCAGCAGCGGCTGCAGCGGCTGCCGCCTCTTCCTCTGCTCGCTTCTCTTCCTCACGCCTCCGCAATGCTTCCAGTTCCTCCTGCTTTCTGCGCTCCTCTTCCTGGTGAAGCAGATACAAAAACCCAATAAGCTCAGTGCTGGGTTCAAGAAGAGGAATTATTAGACACGATTTTGTACCCTTACCTGTTTGCGTAGGAACTCTTCTCGCTTCTTTCTCTCCTCCTCTTCCCTCCGCCGTTCTTCTAATCTTCGAAGAGCTTCCTCCTGTGCCATTCTTTCCTCTTCCTCCTTTTGTCTCCGATGTGCTTCTTCCTGTTCCCTTTGCCGTCTTAGTGCCTCCTCCTTAAAATTCACAATGTTGTGTCAGTCAAATCAAAGGGTGACTCCAAAACATAAAAACCCAACTGATATCTTTTTTTTTTTTGACAACCCAGTGGTTGTTGTCATTGGAACGCAACATGAATAAAGCCTGATTACAGCTAGTCTGTAAACAATATTACTAAGAATTTACTAAGCAATGAATGCTTAGCAAATTCCAAGCAACACTGTTTACAAACTAGCTGGTGCCACCTTTTTTTACATTACAATGCAACTCTGACATACTGTATCTGTATAAAGCACCTGATACATCAATACTGCCCTTTGTTTTGTTTTTTGTCTCTACTACAAAAAATGATCAGGAAATGGGTTCTACTTTACAGCTTCAACAGGCAGAAATCTAGAGGGAAAACGTCTTTCCCTACAGTAAAAGTCAATTCCGCATTTCTAGCTTCATGGGTAAAAAGTCTGCTCAACCCACTTTAACATTGAATTTTGCTGCCCATGTGAATTTTCCACTCTTTACAGTACTGACCTAAGACTCCCTTCATTGGTTAGAATTTATTTAAATGACAGAAATGAGAGGCCGGAGGTGCAGAAGAGTCTGCCCCCTCTTACACTGTGTGAATAAGAAAACCTCAAAGATTGTCTTTTTGCCCAGTGCCACTAAGACATGTGCTCATTCCATTTTTAAGTGCTTCTATGAAAGCGTTCCACCTGTTTCTGCCGTGCAAGCTCCTCTTCTTCCAAACGTTTCCGTTCCTCCTCCTGTCGAGCTCTCAGGGCCTCCTCCAACCGTTTCCTTTCCTCTTCCTCCCTTTTAGCTCTCATTTCTGCCTCACGCCTCTCCAGCTCCAGCTGACACAAAGCAAAATAATGAACTTAAGGCATTGTTCACAGAAACGTGATCTCAAAATAATAGTCTGACATTTCAGACTTCTATTGCTGTATTCCAAACTTCTGAGATCTTTAGAGGTTAGTAGAGACACTGTAAAACACTCGTAGACCAAGATTTTTAATCACCTTTGCATTCTTTGCCTTCTCAAACTGTTGCATCTGCTCAATAGTTGGAGCCTGTGCCATGGAGTCTATGGGTAAATCCCATACACTGCTGCTATCCCACGCTGTTGAGAATGATTCAATTTTATACATTACACTTGCCACAAAAACACATTTCCATCAACTTCAAGATACTAAAGTAAGAAACTCACTGCTCTGAGAAGCTTGTTGGAGGTTAGTTGTGCAGGAAGCCTGAGTAGACGGGTTCTGCATTTCCCACACAGAACCAGAGTCTTGTACAGACAGAGATCGGGTAACAGGAGGTAGGAGGCTCTCAGATGCTCTACAGTAATATAAAGCAAACACATTAATGGATCCAGTTTCCCTTGATGTCTCTAGAGGTAACATTTTTAAACACTGAAATACTTATGATAATAATGATGCTATCAACCTTATCTTAAGAGCCTGGTATTGCTGTTGAAGCAGGTTGATCTGCTGTTGGTGCTGCTGCTGCTGCTGAAGAGGAGCTGAGCTAAGAGCTGCAGCTTTCTGCTGGGCCAGGGCCTGAGCATACTGCTGCCTAAAGGGAGGAAGTTGGGTAGATAGTGATTAGAAAAAAAGCAGTATAGTGGCTGGGGGGTTTTGTAGTGCGGAATCAAAGCAAAAGCAGCATGGGTTTGAACACTTTCAACCCTTTCATGTGGAGTTTGCCTGTTCTCCCTGCTGTGTTGCAGGTTTTGTCTGGGAGCTCCTGTTTCTCTTGGCATTAAAAGCATTCCATAAACCTTTTTTTTTGGTAAATAAAACCACAAATAATGTGGACAGTTCATAGATCCATCAAGAAAAGCAGTTATTAATAAATAAGATGACATTCACCAAAGTCAGAGGCTGATATTTATGCATTGTGTCAAATCAATATTGGATCAGCTGCTGCTTCTTTCAGCTGCTCCCTTTAGGGGTCGCCACAGCAGATCATCTGACCCTATCTTTAGCATCCTCTTTTGTCACACCACACCCTCTGCATGTCCTTCACTGCAGCCATAAATCTTCTTGTCCTCACTAGCTAAACTGGAACTTTTTTATAAACCAACTTAATGTTTGATGAAGTGTTGAGTCAATAAAACTAGTATTTTTTAATCGAAATAAGTTATTGTTGCACAGAAAGCAAGAATAAATAAGCAATAATGTCTCAACTTAAACGGGAACTCTACCAGTTTTACACACCACAGTCTGTCTGCAGGTCTTGGGCAGTAATACTTCATATGTAAACCAATTTGCCAATTTGTTGCGTCAAAGTGAGCTGTGTGAATTTGCTGATGTAGTGTCAAATCTGAGCCTGGCATACCTGAGGAGGTATTGATATTGGAACTGCTGTAACTGGTAAAGGTTGAGAGCAGTGAGCTCCTGGTGCCTCTTCAACCTCTCTTGATCCCCATCTCCCTTCAAAACATAATAAAAAAGAATTACAATAAAAAAAATCATGTTTTTAAATCAAGTTGGAGAAAAAGCAAAGCATTAAAAAGCTTCTGATCTCCATCTTTCTAGCTGCCCATCTAATTCAGCATCACAGGGAGGCTTGAACTGAAAAGAGTTCATCTTATATTGTGCTTTAAAAGATAATACAAGGAGGTTTCCTCGCGTTTCCATACACACCCTTCTATTTTAAAAAAGGACTACTACACCACCTACAGGATAAAAGGTAGTACTGATTCTACTTCTGATTTGAAAAACAGTCCCTCCACGTTTAAGAATCAAATGGAGCACACTTTGCAGGATCCTTACCTGTAGAGGTGGAGGTGCAGAACCTGGAGTAAATGGTACCCTGCCCCAGATCTTCACGATCTCTCCCAGAGGCTGAAATACTTCATCACACCCTCTTTTGACCAAAAGGTTCATTGTGAAGTACCCAGCCTGAAACCACTCTGTCATCTCATGGTTACTGAATGGACCTAAAGGAGCACAAAAAGAAAGCAGAAAACATTCAGGAGTCTGTTTTTAAGACAAAACTACAATCTAAGCTACACTCTGACCAGATGAAGTCCAGGCTTACCCTGTATCTCCCCCTGGGGGTCTTTGTAAAACCACTTGAGAGCAGCTTCATGGGTAAGGGGCAGGCCTGCAGGCTTGGGCTTCTCTGAAGTCTTTGCTGCAAGTCTGTCATCATCCACCCCACTGTCCTGTAGGTACGCTACCATCTTTTCCGCCTCCTGGAAAGTTTTTTTTTTTTTTTTTAAATAAAGAAAAGGCATTAAAATTACTCCTAAGCCAAATCAAAACTGACACAAAAGACTGCCTCGTCTCAGATGATTAAAAAAAGAAGCTGTTATGTTTTGGATTTTAAAAGAGTTGCTTTTAAAAACCTGGTCATTAATCCTCTGGGGTCCAGGGAATAATTGGCCGTTTTTGATTACTTTTGATTTTACCTTTATATTTCACCTTCAAAAACTGTTTATCTTGCCTTGTTTGGTATCAATATTTTGACATACTATATTAGTACAATTGATCTAAATCAAGACAAAAAATTAAATATCCGAGTAGAAAAAAGTTATATTTTTTACTGTACAAACCACAAATATGTTAAACGAATCATTTTCATAACTTGAAATGCAAATAAAAATGGCAAATTTCAAAACATAATGCACAAGTTTTGCAAACAACAAATTTAAATGGTACTATTTACCTAAAAATGCAGCCAAGGTCTCAGGTGTTTTTTATATAACCATTTAAAACTATTTACAGAACAATCAGGCGTGCAGCATCAAATAAGAAGGCACACAAATTATTTATGCAACTCCAAAGTTTCTATCCACTATAAGACAGAATTCCACAGGCCTAAACCCTGCAGGTCTGACAACAGGAGGGGTATCAATTCAATTCAATTCAATTTTATTTATATAGCGCCAAATCACAACAAATGTCGCCTCAAGGCGCTTCATAGATACAGAGAAAAGCCCAACAATCATATGACCCCCTATGAGCAAGCACTTTGGCGACAGTGGGAAGGAAAAACTCCCTTTTAACAGGAAGAAACCTCCGGCAGAACCAGGCTCAGGGAGGGGCGGCCATCTGCTGCGACCGGTTGGGGTGAGAGAAGGAAGACAGGATAAAAGACATGCTGTGGAAGAGAGACAGAGATTAATAACAGATACGATTCAATACAGAGAGGTCTGTTAACACATAGTGAGTGAGAAAGGTGACTGGAAAGGAAAAACTCAATGCATCATGGGAATCCCCCGGCAGCCTACATCTATTGCAGCATAACTAAGGGAGGATTCAGGGTCACCTGGTCCAGCCCTAACTATATGCTTTAGCAAAAAGGAAAGTTTTAAGCCTAATCTTAAAAGTAGAGATAGTGTCTGTCTCCCGAATCCTAACTGGAAGCTGGTTCCACAGAAGAGGGGCCTGAAAACTGAAGGCTCTCCCTCCCATTCTACTTTTAAATACTCTAGGAACAACAAGTAGGCCTGCAGAGCGAGAGCGAAGTGCTCTAATAGGGTGATATGGTACTACAAGGTCATTAAGATAAGATGGGGCCTGATTATTTAAGACCTTGTATGTGAGGAGCAGGATTTTGAATTCAATTCTGGATTTAACAGGAAGCCAATGAAGGGAAGCCAAAACAGGAGAAATATGCTCTCTCTTTCTAGTCCCTGTCAGTACTCTTGCTGCAGCATTTTGGATTAACTGAAGGCTTTTCAGTGAGTTTTTTGGACATCCTGATAATAATGAATTGCAGTAGTCCAGCCTGGAAGTAATAAATGCATGAACTAGTTTTTCAGCGTCACTCTGAGACAGGATATTTCTAATTTTAGAGATGTTGCGCAAATGGAAGAACGCAGTCTTACATATTTGTTTAATATGTGCGTTGAAGGACATATCCTGGTCAAAAATGACTCCAAGGTTCCTCACAGTGTTACTGGAGGCCAAGGTAATGCCATCCAGAGTAAGAATCTGGTTAGATACCATATTTCTAAGCTTTTCAGCGCCGAGTACAATGACCTCAGTTTTATCTGAGTTAAGAAGCAGAAAGTTAGTGGCCATCCAAGTCTTTATGTCTTTAAGACATTCCTGCAGTTTAACTAATTGGTGTGTGTTATCTAGCTTCATGGACAGATAGAGCTGGGTGTCATCTGCATAGCAGTGAAAATGTATGCTATGTCTTCTAATGATGCTGCCTAGGGGAAGCATGTATAATGTAAACAGAATTGGTCCTAGCACTGAACCCTGTGGAACTCCATAATTAACCTCAGTGTGTGAAGAGGACTCTCCATTTACATGCACAAATTGGAGTCTATTAGATAGATATGATACAAAATACAGTCCTCTTTTCCATGTGGAGACAGCATTTACACTGGAATCTGCCTTTTGTGGCTTCTTTGGATCAAATGTGACATTCAGCAGTATAACTGACACACAAAACAAAACAATGACTACACAACACACCAACTATAGCCTCCAAACACAATTAACGTCACTAATGTCTCACATATGAAAACTTGCTCTTTCTTTCGCTCGCTTTCTCTTGCCAGTGCCACTCCTAAAACGTCCCTCTCTTCCTGAACAACCAAGTGTCACATGTTACCATATCATTTTTTTTGATTGACTAACATGGTACGCTTTAACACCAACAGGGAAGGGGTGTTTTTTCTTTTTTCACTCGCAAGCGGAGCGTGTTTGGTAGCGCTGTCCTTAGAAAATGCTGTTTTTACCGTTTCTTCCCGCTGTAAACACCACTGTTTTGTTCAGGAAAAAAAAAACATTGCGTGTATTTCTTATCATAACTCTGGTTTTACATGGCCCATCGACACAATTTAAAAACTGGTATATAGTTTGAAGTCTGCACTTTTGACCCAAGTTGAAATGGAGACTTTGGGTCGCTGCGTCGTCTTAAATTGGTCATGTGAATTTGACGCACTGGCGCATCCATAGACCCCAGAGGGTGACCAGTCCTGCTGACACACCTTCATGATAAAAGTTTACATAATTACCTGTTCAAAGTGTTTTAATCCCTCGTCTTCATCAGTGTCATGTGACACAGTGTTGGGCCTGCCAAAAGGTGCCATTATATTTGAAGGAAAGGGTAAAGGATTGTTCATTGGCACAGAAACCTCTATAGACTTTTGCTGTGGTATATGGAGAGTAGGTGATGGAGCAGAAACTTCTGTATGGAAAAAAAACAAAACAAAAAGCAGATGTTTGTATTTTTGGCACATGCTGAAAAAATAAGTCATATTTACAGTGAAACTGCATAAAAGTCCCACCTGTAAGGGTGGTAGAAATGTGCGTCATAGGAAGAGATTCCAGTATGCTATTAGACATGGGGACATGCACAGGGACTTTGCAGGGCTCTGGGGGGAGTTCCAGGGGTGGCTGTCGCTCAGCTGGCCTCTCAGGGTCTTCTGTCCTGCTGGGCAGGTTTGGGGACAAAGACTGAGCAGGAGAATGGGGATCTGAGGCAGTTGGAGGAACAGGTGGGGCCTCCTCTGGTACTCTAGCCAACTCTAAAGTAAAAATTACAAATCACAATATGAAATTGTCATAAATAATAATTAGGTTTTGTAATATTAAAAAATGTGTATTAAAATGTGTGCGTTGTGTCAACAGTGATTAGCTGATATTGTATCACATCCACATAATTTTCCACATTCTTTTGTCATGTTTGAATCACGCCTTTAAACAGCCATCATTTTATTTTAGAAAAATGGTTGAAGCACAAAACAGCCCAGCACCTGCAGCGCAATCCATTGTGTTTTTTAGTGTCCTTGAGACAGTGGCTGAAAGACTCCCACAATTTCGCCTTACAGACAATACTTTGCCTGAAAGTATATTAATCTAAGCAACTGCTGGGATGTATATGAAATTATTGCATTAGTACATCTCAACCAGTTTCCAGTCAACATGCTGGTCCACTAATGCTAGGCTCACACTGCAAGACCTTATAAATCACTGAAATCTGACTGATGACAAGTATTTTTCTGGAATCTTATGTTACTGGTCATACTGCGGCACTCACACTAAAATCTGGTTCTGGAAACTGCTGACAAAATGTTCGAACTACAAGAGAATTTTTTCCCTTCTGTACATCGAAACAAACTGGTGTGAAAAAATTAAAAAAACAAAATCTAATGCATGATATTTTGCATATCCCACAAACTTCAAGTCATTTCTTGTTCTTCTTGATGGCTGTCATTTACCAACCCACAGAAGCTCAGACTTTGTGCTGATTTCAAACTCCTAGGATGGTTCTTGGAGTGGGTGAAGCCATGTCTGTGGCTGCTCTGACCTGAGCAGTGATTTGGCTACAATCTGGCTCAGAGCTCTAAAGTTCATACAGAAGTTCATACAGTAAGAGACCGCCATCACCCTGAAGGCTGAGCTTGGCTTCGGGGAATGCCATTTCCCAAAAGTGAAACAGCCCAGTCTTTTTGTGCGCTTCATAAAAAGACTTTCATTTCCAACGTGCTTACAAAACTGTGAGTCTTACAGTCTATTTAGATGTACTTCTATGTAAAAACCGTGACTGACCTTTTCGGTCAGCTTCTCTTTTGGCCTCGGTTTCTGTCTCTTTGGTCTCCTTGGGTTGGCAGTCTTCGTCCTCCAGGCCCTCTTCACACACTTCCAAGGGTTTGAATTCAATCTCTGCCTCTTCCAAGATCGGCTCCTTGGAGGCTTTCTGCTATTATGAAGGGAAAAAAAAAACACTTTTGAAAATTTGGCACACATATCCCTTTAAGCCATTAGTGTTTTGAAGCCAGTTGAGGATAGTCAAGTCTTGCCATTTATCAGTATAATGGTTTCTGCATGAAATCACCTTGAGTGAGAGAAATGCCCCCGATGAATCAAAGGTGCCCGCCTCCTCGTCTGCATCCTCCAGACACCACTCTGGCAGGCTGTCCCTCTCATCTTCAAGGCTGCCACTCCCTGACCTTGGCCTCCTGTAGCCACGCTCGTCTTCTCTTGCATCAAATGGGAAACGGCGACGCTGGTCTGGGTGTTCCCGCCACCCTGCTGACCGAGGCCCATCTGGAAAGACAAAATAAATACAAAAAAAACATTGGAAAATAATGAGAAAACCATTTTACTCATGATATACTTTAACTTCATGCAGATGTTCAAGTAATACATTTGCCTGTGCAAGTGAAAAGCAGTTTAAAATAAAGAATCAATGGTGAAGAATCACTAATCTCACTCTATGCACGCTTTGTTGGCTGGTACTTTATAGAAGCAGTAAATTACTGACAGCCAAGCTAACAAAATGCCCATGATACAGAAAGAGGTGGAGCTGGAGAATTCAACTGAATTCAACTTTGTGTGCTATCATGAATTCCAAAAACCAACCAGCAGTTTGGCTGTGAAACAAAAAACTTTTTTCTCAAACAGGCAGTGGCAGTCACCACAAATACATTTATCTCTGATAAATGTATCGGTAACGTGGACTGTGCAGTGCCCACCTGGGCTTGGGGGGCACCACCGGTCATTGTCCCGCCGAGAACCTGCCGGGCGCCAACCCCCCTCATCATCCTCACCATTCTGATCATCACGAGAAGTACGCCAGTTCTCACTTTCTGAACGCGTGAAGTCGTGCTTCCTCGGGAGTCCTGCTCCACCGTCCTCATAATTACCTCGCACTGAAAACGATGGAGTGAAAGGTAAATAATGATTATATCGACAATGAGATCATAATCTATGTTACCAAACTCATGCCTCATCGACATTCTTCAAAAATCTCAACTTCCTATTGGTCAAAAGTTCAACTTGCATAAACACACTTACTGTGATTGATCTGAAAATGTCCTGGAGCAGCATCTGTCACAAAAACAAAGCAACAAATAGATAAGCTAAGTTCATTCGCCCCAAAAGATCACCACATATTGATTATTTGAGGAGCAAAATGTGACACCAACCTGGGTCTTTTCGACCTGGTTTTTCAAACCTTCTATCTCCCCTATTGATAGAAAGAAAAGTCATTATATAAAGTTATGACTGTTATGCCGAAAGGGAAAAAAAACTTCAAGCTTTGACAGAAAAAGATGAACATTTTAATACCTTTCTTCCCAGCTTTGGGAGCGATGCATCTCCCTTACTCCACGACCAAAACCTTCCACATCGTCAAAACTTCTTTGGTAAAACCCTCCATCTCCTCTGCCCCGACCTGAAAACAATCACAAACACTAATGAGATTCAGTTGCTCATAATCATATTCCACAGGCTTTCCTTTGGTTGGGATATTTAACACGGTTATAAAGGAACAAATGCCGCTAAGATACTCCAGCAATTCCTCTTGCAAATTATTTGCATTCAGCATTATATTCATCAGCAGGAGTTCTACCATGGTCCATAAACCCAAATCTGCTGAATCATGATGGTGTACTCTCCATTCACATTTTTATCCAGAGGTGTACAAGAAAGCAGTTCCTGAGATTTTTAATTGAATCTTTTCTCTCATGACTCACAGACAACACCCTTGAACAAGGACAAATCAGTTTGGCTGATGAAGTATTCTGCAATGTTTTACTGCCATAGTAAATGGCCTGTATTTGTATAGCGCTTTACTAGTCCCTAAGGACCCCAAAGCGCTTTACACAACCAGTCATCCACCCATTCACACACACATTCACACACTGGTGATGGCAAGCTACATTGTAGCCACAGCCACCCTGGGGCACACTGACTGCTTCTAGTGAAGAACAATAACTTACTTTCAGACTTTTTTGTGTCACTATGACTAACTTTCTATTTATAATTAAACTGCCTATCTATATAGCTATAGCGTGACCTCTTGATCAAACTTTAAAGTATTAGTTCAGGAAAAGTATACCTGACATGACCAATGCCAGTAACAACAGTTATTTTATGAATATTAATAGCTATTTCTGATTAATATTTAACCTCGCCCACACTGTGTATGTAAAACTGAACATGTCGACAGCAAAAGATCAACAGTCCAGACATCAGGGCCTTAAATTGTTTAAAAAAATATGTAAATAAATAATCTGAATTTCAAGACCAAACTCTGGTAGCTGGTAACATAGCAGTTTCTATAAAAGACGTTTGTTTCTTAACACGTTATATTTTAGAAAATTATTACAGATAAAAGGTTAAGTCTTTGAACTAAGTCAAAGGTCAATTTGAAATCATAGTGACATACTGTTGCCACAAACTTAACATGACCTCTGTCTAACACTGCACCTTTACTGGAGTGCATTAGCATGCAAGAATCTTGAAATATTACACCGATCCTTATTGCAGCCTACACCTTGCAAGCTAGCCATCATTATGTAAATGCCTCATCTTATTATTTACAATTTCCAAGAATGATGAGCGAAAGAAGACGTAGACTGATTTTGTGAAAAGCCATGTAGATGGAAAGCTGAGAATTATCAGCAACACCCACCTCTCCAGTCAACGGTTTACACCAGGAAACTTTACAAATTTCCTTTGGAATAATCTCAGATTCACAGATGAACACTTTATGCTCAGCAGAAGGCAGAATGTATATCCTTTGCTCCAAGGCTGACTAACAGTAATTTATTTTACTCTGGTGTGAGAAAATACTCATTTTTTTTAAATAGATATGCATCTTGACTACACCTCAACAAACGTCCGTCTGCTTTCACAGACAATTTTCCACCTTTAGGGCACATCAGTGCGAGGCAACATTTTGCTGAGTTGGTTCTGTTTCTTCCTTTATTTTATAGAGGGAAATCAAATAAAAAGTTGTCAAGAGTGATCACTTTTATCTTGTGACAAAACATTTCTATACTGATTCACTGATTAAACGTGTGGGAGCTTCTGGACTGGCATCTAAAGGCCTTTAACTTCCCTGGACAAATTTGCAGGATTTATTTTTTGAACCAAGCTCAGTTTTTCAGCTCCAAATAAACTGATCTGACCAATCAGACCACTGCATTTGGTAACAAGTACCCTTGTAGCTCAAAACACTCTTGTTGGAAGAACACAGCCTCATTTCTTCAACAAAGAATTAAACCTGTCTGTCTAGAAATTAAATCCAACATATTACTTCTCCTTGAAATTATAAAAGGAAACACAACTTACTCATGTATTCATGAGCTTAGATACATTCTTACCTCTACCCCTTGAAGTACTTCGGCCTCTTGGTGCCCCTGCTATCAGCCCACCTCCACGCCCCGTGAGCCGAAGTACAGCTGCACTGTTTACAGACATGGAAAAATTTCTCTGCAAATACAAACAGAAGGGAGGGGAGCAAACGGAGGGGAAGCCAAGTCTGAGCTCTTGTCTTTGTATCCGCTCTGTATTATAAAGCTAAATTAGTAAATGCAATGCATATGCCATTAAAATAATAATATTTCAATTGGCCTCAGGCCAGCTTGACATTAATGTCATTGTTCTGATCTGGTTGATACCTGTTCCTCCTCTGTAAAAGACACGAGTGCCAGAGGTGGCAGGGGCTCCTCTTGCAATATGGGCAGAAACTCCTTATCGTGTAGGTCTATAGGGATCTGGACAACACAAACGCACAGTACAAGTTTTCACCATTAAGATCCATTTCATTCAATTTTCAAAGACTATTATAGCACAACAAAATATGGGGGATGAAATTTAATCTTGGCAGTCACACACTTTGTATGAAAATCACAATGGCTACGATCTTGCGTCAACATCTAACGCTGACGTTACGGACGTACCCACCTTGTTATCCTTTACATAAAGTGCTAACATTTCTTCTCTCCCGTAGCGATATTCTGCAAGTTTATACTTTGGCAATGCAGGTGAGAGGGGTGGAGAGGCAACAGCATTGCTGCTTCCACCACCACCACTGCTGCCTCCTCCTCCAGACAGGGCACGCAGCCTGCAGACAGAGACAAAGCAGTAAAAACATAACGGACAGAGAAACATCAATCAAGCAACAGGTCTCAACATGAACGAGAAAACCTGCACTAGGCCCACGCAGAAAACCAGTTTCACAACCTAAAAATCACTTCATCCACAATAATTATTAAATTACACCAGTTCAGTTACCATTCTGGTCCAAAGTTAAGTGTCTGGGTTTCGGCCATTCTCCCTTGAAGTTCTGCAAATGTGGAAATGGAGGTAAAGGATTAGTGCCAAACACCTGCCATCCCGGCCCCCCAAAAAGACAACAGCAAAAAAAGAAGACAGACAGTCATGCAGCCTTATACTGCTTACAAGTGTTACTGCATCCATTCAAAATTGGATATGTGCATGTCTTGACTTGGAAACATAAATGGGTATTCCAAAATTGCATGTGGCATAAACAGACAGGGGAATGCAGTACTGGTCTGCACCTGTATATACAGTTTTTACTTTAATTGCTGAAAATCTTGAAAACTAAAACTCAGGCATTTCAAACACATTAGGGGTTTGTCCCTGGCTTTAATGCATTTCAACTCCTCAGGCTATGTAGCCCATCCCACAAGCACACAACCAGTGTACAATTTCAATGTGCTAAAGCTATTTTAGGACATCTCGCAGCCTGCAAGGAGGCTGTGGCAGACACCTGTAATTGACGACTGAGATGGACTTTCTTTCAGCAAAAACAACTCTCCCCAAAATAATCATGTTATGCCAGCATCATTAGTTGTTTGTTTATGCTAGTGTCCCTACTACTAAGACCTTCCCTTCACCCGGAAGCACAGATCTAAGGCACAGGCCTTCCTCAAACATCAGGCACAAACGGCGACAGCTGACTTACAATAGCCTTGACCATATGGAAGCCTGAATAAGCCACGTGTAAGTTGGTAGTTACAGCAATAAATACAGCAACCGGAGGGGGGCTTGCGACATTTGTGGTGTTTCTTCTGTGAGTTTAGGCACACTTTAAAGCTAGACCTTTGATTGGCCGGCTTTATATAACGATACGGCGTTTTTTGAAATGATTAACGCGTAATCTGTACACAGCAATATAACTTATCAGTTTTATGAAGTCAACGTACCGTTACAATTTTGTTAAGCAGCTTAAATGGTACAAAATAGGAGTGAGCGTTAAACTCCTTTTAAGTTTTCGGGAAAGTCACCGAGTCCATAGTTTAACTCCTAACAAAACTACAGTAGTCAAACCCCAGCCTTGATTACGTACTAAGTGAAGTTAATGTTGCTGAATAATGTTAAAGCTGGCTTTGCAATGCTCGCTGTGATGGTCACTGAGGAAGGTTCAGCAAATCACCCTCAGCTGCCAGCACTGTGTTAGCCAACGCAGCAAACTAGCAAGTCCTGTAAACACCTAACGTGGATATTTAAAGCATTCACTGCTCATTCGTGACTGTCATTATCCAGCATGTTTTCCGACGGTTAAATGCTCATAGTGGGGTTATAGACGTGCGGAAAGGTGGCGGCAGAATTGTAGTTAAAGAGCCGCTTTACTGCCTGGTGCAGAGTATTTTTGCTATCCAGAAAGACGATGGCCAACGGTGGTTATCCCAGCGTGCTAGCTAACTAATTAGCCAGCAACGTTTAATCCCAACCTAGCTATCGTATATGTGTGACAAGTAAAGGCAGACGCGTGTACTGACACTGTTTTAGTTTATCACAAGAGAGTAGGTAAAGCTTATAATTCACATAAACTGTGTAACACTGCTCCGGAATAAGTTAATCCCCCCCCTCCCATCCAATCACCAATGCTTATTGCTAGCATGCTAACGGGTTAGCCAACTAGCTCCACGCGGCCTCCCGAGCAGCCTGGATCGACGACTACCTTTCCTTGTCAAAACAACCCGCACTTCGCGCGGCTCAGACACGCACACGGAGGCACTGGGGCCCGGTGCTGCAAGGCCAAGTAAACATGGTGGTAGAACCAACAACCCCAAGCGCCCCAGATCCTCGCAATTTGCCCCCCTGACGTGGCGGCTACCTAACGCGAATGATTTTTTCCTCGCTAGTGTGTCAAACTTTGGCTGTCTTACCTTCGCTTGTTCTGACAGCACAAGGTTTGTATACGAGCTGTGTGGCTCTCTCTGGGCTCTCTCTCTCTCTCTCTTCGTTTTCCACAAGATGGCTGAGCGCAGGTCACATGACAGCAGATATATAAACCCGAATGCCAAGGAAAGATTTGCTGACTGCTACACACAGTAGCAGCCTGTGGTAATGTTCTGGCTCATAATGTTAATTTTAAATAAAGTGAACTTTGTATTTATCCCTTAAAAATCTTGAGAAAAGGACGTGACACGGGCCTCTCCGCAATAAGCCACTGAACTCAGTATAATGCAAACTTTGCATATGTAACACCACATACGAAACATGTTTAAATGGCTCACTGTACAGCAATAATTGTATAGACTACTGCTATAAATAAACACAACTGTATGGGAATACTACAAATCCCATTAAAACAGCCCTTAACATTTTGATTTCTGTTTTCTTTATTAATTTGTAGAATGATAGGAAAATAGTGCTGTTTTTGATATAATCCCATATTTAGTAAATACAGGCCCAATATTACTGATATCATTACCGACACGTTAGGTCGGTTAGTTATTCAGAAATTTCGAGTTTTTCGAGTTAGCAGTTGGAATTTTTATCTGATTTCGAAAGTCAGAGAAGCACATAAACCAATTTAGTAATCGAAGATGGCAGCACTGAATATAATCACACATTTTAATAGCTATTAAATATCTGCTTGTGTTACCTTCCACAATAATTAGTTAACACAACAAAACAAACAAACTTTTCATTGTTTTGTTTTTGGAAAGGCACCACTAAAGCACAATAAGAGAGAAGGCACATCTTGCTATATACAGCTGTGTTAAAATATGTTATTATTGTTGGCTGCTTGAGGTAACTTGTGTTTAATTGTATCCCCATGTATAAAAAGGTACTTCTCAAAAATTTGGAGTTGACACTCTAAACAGAGAGCTAGAGAGAGTGAAATGAGGGGGTTCAGTAAAGGCCAAATTTGCTTTGTGGTCCTCCAACTCAGAGTTGTAACACAGTCATGACAAAGGTGTCACAGCCAGACAAGGTTCCAATTCAGTTCAGGACAATTCAGTTCAGTATTGATGTGTCACTCTTACATAATGCTTAACTAACAGGTTATACCAGTAGGCCTGGTCACTGGTTAATGCAGGCTAGTGCTTAGCCAAGTGAGACCAGTGAGTGTTAATATTGGCGCTATCTACCCTGCAGGGCAAAATAGCATGGTGGATTTAGGTATGTGATTTTCCTTTTTGGATTCAATGCACGGATTTATCCACCCCAAGACCCGAAATGCATGTGGTGCTGAGTAATTATAAAGTTTATGTAAGAGTATGAGCCAGCTGCTTGCTAAAGCCAAGGCTCCGGCCAAACTTCGAGGTAAAATAAATCAGGTAAAGTTAGTCGGACTGGTAAACACTTTTTAATGAGCCTTATTTATCTGTATTGAGATGAATCCTCCCGTGGCCATAGCATTACACTTTCTGTATCCATTTTTACTAGCCAGTCGGCCGAACAATAACAACAGTTTGTTATTTGTTTGTTTGCCTTGTTTTTTACCAACTCATGTAGAGATCTATAGCTAACAAAAACAACTGCAGTTACACGTAACATAAAGATTTTTAATTTTAAACTGCTACTAATTGTGAGCTCAGGACCTGTTGTTGGTTTTGTTGGATTACGACGATGCCGCTTTTCGAGCTGGCTCGTTGGTCTAGGGGTATGATTCTCGCTTAGGGTGCGAGAGGTCCCGGGTTCAAATCCCGGACGAGCCCACCGTTTTATTTTTTTTTATTTTGAATTGCTGTTAATAATTCTCCTTGTTAACGTTGCCAATATCGCTTTCGCAGATACGTAATTAAATGCAGTTGCGATGATATTTAGGATTATAAGACAAAGCTTCTTCAGAGTGAGAATCTTCACTGCTGCAGCACTCAATCTAATGTCGATCTCTTAAGAAAAAAACTGTATTCTTAATTACCATGCGTGCAAACGCGGCAAGTAGCAACTTGTAAGATGGAAGATTACAATTTAAGCGTGCGTTTTACTGTAGAACAAAAAAGGAATGACCCCGACGTGATTTGAACACGCAACCTTCTGATCTGGAGTCAGACGCGCTACCGTTGCGCCACGAGGTCTGTGGCTCACGGATCGTATATGCCTATCATAAAGGTGGGCATGCTGTGCTGTGGCTACATATGGTCTTTAGCTTGTGTCACTAAGTAATATTTTATGAAAAACGTCGAAATGTGTATATTCTGACTTTAATCTCAGAATTCTGACTTTTTTTTCTCAGAATTCTGAGATTAAAGCCAGAATTCTGAGAAAAAAATCTCAGAATTCTGACTTTTTTCTCAGAATTCTGGAAAAGAAAATGTGCCCACTTTTTTTTTCCAGTGGCCCTAATCCTCTTCCGTAATAAGTCCTAATCAGAAGGCCTGTTTTTAAGTAAGACAGTAAAAACTTTGGGGCTGGTTGTCCATATCTCTATTGTATTGTGGGCCCAGCCATTAGTCATTTGTATATAGTGACTCGTATCACCTCGAAATTGGCAAGTGGCCGGTTAGCTCAGTTGGTTAGAGCGTGGTGCTAATAACGCCAAGGTCGCGGGTTCGATCCCCGTACGGGCCACAATTACGTTCTTTTCCCCTTCTTTGGGAACGTTATTTTGCTGCTTGAAAATAACGAGCCCGATTTTAATACGGTGTGAAAACAAGCCGTGTCAGTATGGATGTATTTGGTTTGGCGAAAAAATAGAATAAAATAGCCCCATGTTATAGCCAAATATAGACACTTCTAGAACGCCAAATATTTACTATGTAGACAGACTGCGAAAAGCCATAATATGTAGTATATATAAAATATAAATATTATAGTTCATATGAACTATACGGTATGGATTGAAGTGGATTTGAGTAGCCATCCTAAAACGAGGCGTTGGTGGTATAGTGGTTAGCATAGCTGCCTTCCAAGCAGTTGACCCGGGTTCGATTCCCGGCCAACGCAGAGTTTGTTTTCTTTTTTTTTTTTTTATTAATTTCGTCCAAATCCATAAAAATACAGTAGTTGCAAATGTTATCGTAAGGTAATACTGCATGTGCATATGTTAACATTCATATAACACATATGACAGTCTGGGTGTGACTCAGCTAGCTGGCTGTTCCTTTCTGTGTGGAGTTTGCATGCTCTCTTGTGTGAAAGCTTGTGTGGATTTACTCCGTTTTCCTCCCACAGTGCATGGGTTAGGTTAGCTGAGGTGTCAATATGACCATGAATGGTTTATCTTTCTCCCTGTGTTAGCCCTGTGATAGATAAAAGGGCAACATTGTTCATGGTCAGTGTTGGGAAGGTTACTTTTAAAATGTATTCCACTACAGAATACATGCCCCAAAATGTATTTTGTAACGTATTCCGTTAGGTTACTCAATGAGAGTGACGTATTCTGAATACTTTGGATTACTTAATATATTATCATGCTTCTTTACAACTACGTGAATGTACTATTGCTGTGTGAATTATTACTATTACTGAAGGTTACTCGCCATACCAATACCAAGTAGATTTTTAAATCTTAATATAAAATGAGTAACAGTAGGGTGGACATTAGGTAAGGCTGCGCTTTTTGCAGCGATCTCATATAGAAAATTATTCCGAGGCTCCGAACCATAGTAAAGAGACCTCTGGCTAATATGTGGGTTCCGTGTTGGGCAAAAACTAGCTTTACTTTGTTGTCTGGGTCAACTTTGCTAGTGAGAGACAGAGAGAGGAGTTGAAAGGCTGCTCCAGCGGAACTTATTGTTTCGGAGGAAAACACGAACACAGCGTACAGTCGAGCCTTAATAGCTTACTTAGAACGGGGTTCTTCAGGCACTCTTTTTGGCTGCAGTGGTTATTATTATATTTACATGCTTCCAGCTCCCATTTCTGCTCGTTGACAGCTCGTACTTTTCCACTCTCCTTTTTCTCCCTCCCTCGCGCTCACAGACACATAAGGGGTATGGCAGTCCATTCTCCCTGCAGCACGGACTACACTGCCCGTGAGGCTACATTCTTTAGGGCGATGCCTGTAACACTCTGCCTATTGCCTACATATTAAATCATTTTAAAAAATATTTCTTCACGTCATTATGAGACGCAAGATTGAGACACAGGCATTTAAGCCTCTTAATGCGTGTTTTGTTTGGGTTTCCACCGGTGTGGAATTACAAAAAATAGAGAGGGCATAGCCTAACACAGTGGTTCCCAAACTTTTTTCGCTGGGCCCCCCTTTGTTCTACAAGAAAAATGTTCGCACCCATATTTTGCTCAATTGCGGTTTATTTCACACCTCAAACATTTAGTAAACAATTAAGCAAATACAAGTAATCTGCAGGTAGTAAGGAAATAAACTACTAACTCTTTTACGCTATGTCCGCACCTACAGGGGTATTTTTGAAAACGCAGCTGTTTCGTCCACACGTAAACGGCGTTTCGAATCACCAAAAATGGAGATTTTTTAAAACTCATTTTTTGCGTTTACGTGTCAACGAGGAATACAGAGTTCGTCACTCAACGTCAAAGGTGTGCGCCTTTTTTCACGTCAGCTGTGGGCCTCTCTGTGCAAAATGGATTTAAAAACATAAACAGCTGTGGGATACTGTTAGTCCGGGATTTAGACAGGGGGAACAAATCGTGGCGGGATCAGCCTGATGTTATTTGTATCCTGCTGTAACTTTACTGTATAAAGAGCTAACATCTCCAAAATGTCAGGAGTAGTTAGTCATCACAAGAAGTGTTTGTGAACTAAAAATCAAGAATGTGGGATGCTGTTTGTCAATGATTTGAACAGCCCAGCGATGCTCCAGACGAAGGGAAAACCAATTTTGCAGGGGAGACCTACCTTGGCACTTGCTTCACCATATTTTCTAGTCTTTGGCTTAGAATGAAGTTGGTTTGGAAACATATTCCGCTATGCTTCATCTCCTGCTTTGCGTTTCTGTATGTGCCCCGTGCTAGCAGTGTCCAAGCGTTGATTTGTTTTTTTCCCCCTTTTCATGCTGAGCCCCCCCCCCTGCAATGGCTCTGTGCCCCTCCTAGGGGGCGGGCCCCACACTTTGGGAAGGTCTGGCCTAACATATGAAACAGGAAAAGACCGCCATGTAATCCCTTTATTTCAACAAAGTAACTGTACTCTGAACACCACCTTTTTAAACTGTAACTGTAACGGAATACAGTTACTCATATTTTGTATTTTAAATACATAACGGTGGTACATGTATTCCGTTACTCCCCAACACTGTCCATAGTGTATCCTGGCCTTTCACCCTCTAAGAGCTCAGTTGGCTCCAACCTCTCTGTGAATTGTATAATCAGAAAAGAAATACATGAACAATTGTGGTTATTTTCCACAATGAATGATCAGATGTATACAGGACTCTGTATTATTATTCAGTTGGTTAGCCCATCAGAATCTGTAAACAGCAGGAGATCAGGACTTCTAGTGCTTCTCTTTCTGCTGGGGGGACAGCACGAAAAAACAAATACCTTGAGCAGAAACTACAGCTCTGTCCTTCAGAAGTGCTCCTTCAGTTTCTGTGACACCATGATGGGGTTGTTTCATGAGTCTCTGGTGTAATGTGGCATTTTTATGTTCTGGTCTGCTGGGGGACGGATGACCCCAAAGGACTTGATAAATCTCTTCGGAAGGCTGGTTCACTCCTGGGGATTTGCAGCCCCTTGCAAGTTAGCTTGATTTTAAAGGTTGACATGCCACAAAGGCTGTCAAGAGTCATTATTGTCAGCCATTATTTGCTGTGTCACTAACACACACACACACACACACACACACACACACATAGGAACCGCATTACCAGCATTGATTAAAAATACATGCAATCATCCAGAAAAGA
The DNA here is from genome assembly GCF_963576455.1 of Neolamprologus multifasciatus. NCBI lineage: Eukaryota > Metazoa > Chordata > Actinopteri > Cichliformes > Cichlidae > Neolamprologus > Neolamprologus multifasciatus. The sequence continues at coordinate 19,146,376 of NC_140456.1, read as the reverse complement.
TGGAGTTTACTTTCTTAACAGTAAATGTGTCACTTTCTCTTCCACCCAGTATGCTCATTTGTTACCCAACTCACCGGTGTTAATCCTTCTAACCCCCCACCCACCCTTCCTCCCCCGTTGCCATGGATATGCTATTCCTATGGCAACTGCATGCCTTTGTGGATGGCCTCGGGCCCCCACCACATGGAGAACTCTCTGAACCTTTCATTACACATTCCCTTCAAGCTCACAGGCAAATCAGACAAGTAGCGTAATCTAACTGTCTCTCTGTCACAGTTTCCTCTGTGCTGCCTTTGTAGTCATGCTGCCATACCTCGCCTTTAAGTTTCAGCACATTGCAACTCTACAAGACTTGTTAACAGTTTGAGAATTGCAATTAGGGTATTTGCTGCAGCCCTGATACTTGATGCCGGAGGACTATAATCAGATTTGTAGCATGGGTTTCACTGTCAAAAGAGTCAGAGCCACTAGTTTTCTAATTTTCTATGTCAATGGAAACCAGAGCTCTATCTTTAAAGATGCATGAGGTATCTTAAGAAACAGAATATAGTGACTGAGACTTAACTAGAGAAAGTGTTTCTGCATCATTGAGAGTGAAAGACGACACGGGGTGAGGCTCGGGGACATTAAAGTTGAGGGCCCAAGTTAAAGCAGAGCACAGTGTCGGGGCTCCTCAGTGCATGTGGTGGGGGGGAGCAGGTGGGGAGCATCCACGTGCTGAATGAACCCTGTCAGCACCGGAGAGTACCACGGGCTACGGGTAGGCTCAGCCCTGCTCAGCATTGTGGCGGGCTGCATCATCATTGGGGTATCCAGGGAATGCGATGCTGATGCAGTCGGAGGTATCTTCCTGGGAGCGGGGGGCCTCGGTGAGTGTGTCTTAAGATTTTTTAGGTGATGCAGTTATAGGGAGGGTAATAAGCCGATTCTGGATATTTGGATTACATTTGTTTATTAAACCTGCTTTTTGCTATTGCTGTGTGTAACTTTTAACTTGTGACATTTTTCAGGAGGTCATGACAGATCTGTTGTCTCTCATGCACTGATGCCCTGAACTTTCATACAACAGAGGTTCATGCAAGAAATCTATAACTGAGTACAAATTCTGTGTGATGTCCAATTGCACACTTTTGAGAGAGCACATATGATATGTTTGGCCTTCTCTGTGCCCCCCAAAATAACGTATTATACACATCATTTGATACATATTAATGCACATTATTAATACAATAATATTGGCTAAGGTTTTGCAAAATTAGTAGTTTTACTTCAGGTACTTTAAGCAGTTTTTGATGCTAAAACTTCTGCTATTACCATACAGTGTATTTTATTATGCTCCATTTCTGTGGCTTTCACATTTTTTAAACCTTTTAACACCCACCTGGTCGTCTGGTGACCCATGTGGTGTTAGGGGTAGAGTCCAATCGATATATTGGTTTCTGTTTGTGTATGAGGCTCAACTAGGAAAAGCCGTTAAAAGAAAAACTGTAGTGCCAAAATTTAAAATGCAACATTTTAGACAGTTTTCTGATTTAACATGTAGCATGTAGCTAAAATAAAATCCAACCCTGGCCCGGGAGGGTTTACCAGTGATACGTTGTATATTAAGAGGTTAAGCAGAAGATTTTAGGGAATAGTTATATCTAAACATTAAGGTGCGTCACCGGAGAGATTATTACACAGTGCATTTCTTTGTGAGTGAGTTAATTTGTTAATTCACTAAAAATCCAATTCAAGAAGGCCAAAAAAGTGAGGGAGCGCACATTTATATCTCGCTGGAATATCCATTTTAAATGAAATGTCAAAAACTCAGGTGAAAGATCAGCGGTCAGTGTCAGTTTTCCATCCCTCATTCATTTGATACAGCACTGTAACTGGAGCCAGCTGATAGCCAGAGGAACTGGGCTGCCAAGATAAAGAAGTGTCTTTACCGGTTTCCTGGAGAGAAGGAGCAAAAGGGCAGGGTTTTCAATCACAGGACGACGGCATCAGAGTGCATGCATAGTTAATGCAAAAAACATCCTCTCTGATGAGTTGATCATCTTTCAGTAACTAATTTGACTTTGTAATGTGCGCTAAGAATCTGACAAATCAACACTGCGCACAGCCACTTGACAGAAACATTCGCTTTGGCAGCATTTGTGCAGCTGAGTAGCATCTAATTATGTGTTTTGGGGCTTGTGTGCTGCGAAGCTGCCTCCAACACATAGGCTGACTAATGAGTATGAACAGAGTGTTCTCAGCAGATTGTTTTCACTCCTTCCGCAGTTTCATGACATTTTAAGCACAAACATGCATCACAGCCACCCTCAGGACTTGCCGGGGGTGTAATGCCAGATCTTCTGGCTTATAGAGGGAAATCAATAACGTTTGAATTGGAGCGCAGTGCCACAGAGAGGCACACGAGCCCAGCGGTTCAGATATTACTTTGTACTTTGAGTCGAACTGAACAAAACATCGTACACTGTAGCTGCTGCGCTGAGAATAATCTTAAGGCTTTGTCGAGTGGATTTCAGTTTGGGAATAGATATTTCATCAAACAGCCTTATTGTTTCTCCGCAAAGTCTCCAAGTATGGAAACTTCTATTAAAAACTGTTATTTTTATGAGCCGTTAAGGCTCACGGGAGCCGGAGGCAGTGAGATTGCATTTCAAACAACTGAACAAAGTAAATTACGCTGATTGGTGTGAATTAGTCCATGCAGGTGATTGAATTTGTATTTTTTAATACACTATTACAATTTATGCCCATTTTTAATGAGGCTTCTCATTGCATCTGCAGCACCAAATGCTTTCCTCTCTCGTGGTGACAGTTATCTGCACTAACACTGCAGTAAATCTGCTGCTTTTCAACCATAAGGGAACTAGAGTAAAGCCAGGCCTTAATTAATAAATTTATTGGACTGTTGTGCTTTCCAGGCCTGCTAATAGCAATCTACCCCTTCATAAAAGCTTGGCTGAACATCAACCACATCCTTCCATCCTTTCGTAAGCAGTTTGATATATACCTGTATATTTTTTAATGCTATTATTTGTAAGTGTGTTCACGATAACAATAAAAGGCATTTTGGCTAAAATCCTCAGCGAACTTCAGAGTGCACCCCGCACCTGCCAATCCTGCTCCGGATCAGCCAGTTGAGACACTGAGACGAGAAGGTGGGTGAAATGAAGGAGCGAGCCAGTGAGTTAATAATGCTATCGTATAACACTCAAAGGCACTTGATACTGATCTGCATTGAGTCTATGCGCCTTATTTGTTTGATAAAAACTCAGACACCTGTAGAAACACTGCAGAGTTGACAGCAATGAGGCAGATGTTGTGCTCAGGCTGTTATCAGAGATAGCGCTTCAGCCATCTGTCTAATGTCTCACTGAGTGCGCTTAAAAAAAATAATATAATTTCCTTCTTTCCTAACTGCTTTTTTTTTTCACTTAATTGTTAACAAACATGAGCCAGGGGAAACGTTTGTCTGCATACAGTTTTAGCGCTGTGCAGCCAACTGTGCATCTGTGCATGTTTGTGCTCCAGTGAAAGTAGGTTCATGTTTTTGACATGCTGACTTCAAACATGGAAACTATTACCAGACTGAGTGAAACATTTGCAAATTATGTGTCTTTGTTTTGTTTTATCAGTTTGAGTTAAATGTTGCATATCAAAACTTATTGAAATCATATGTGAAGGTCAAAATCACAGGAAAATTCAGGAATGCCTGCATTCCCGTCCTAAAATTCCCTCTCTGAAGCTATATTCTTGCACTTAGATGAGCTGCTTATACCTACACTTATGAGCATAGGTTTTCATGCGCACTGTCTTTTAACTTGACAAGGCCAAGGTCTGTTTACTTCTCAGTAGTCATCACGATCATGATCATCTTTGCCAGCTTAAAATGTATTTGTTTGATAGCACTCCAAAGTCCAAAGGACTCAGTGAAGATCTAAGAAGGAGAATTGTAGATTTACACAAGTTGAAAAGGTCTCTTGGAGTGATTTCTAGACAACCGCAGATTCCAACGTAATCAGTTCAAGCAATTTTCATAAATGCAAGTTATTCGGATGTGTCAACATTGGAACTGGAAACTGCTGGAACACCAGTGTTACTGTTCAGTGAAGTGAGTGTTACGAGAACATGGACTGAGAGAGTGGTGACCAAGAAAGAAGCCCCGGGTCCAAAATCATCAACTTCAAGCTCGACTGAAAAGTACATGTATGCTGTACAATCATTCCAATCTGGAAATATGAACAATTCAAAGAAATCATTAAAAGCCCAAACTACCATGATTTTCATGCCCATGAGGAGTGAATGAATGTATGTAAACTTTTAACCACACCTGTATCTGTTATGGTCTTTTTAGTTTAAGTTAATTCATTTAAAACTATCTGCCTTAATTGTTAAGACCCATGTTATATACATATATGTGACTATACAATCCAAATAAGTGTTTTTCCCTCTGTATAACCCTTCTGATCTAGTGCTCATTGTTTCACGTGCTAGTTAAACATGTACTGTTACACTTAATGCTTCCATGCTCTCTTGTTGTCTTGCCAGGGACTCACAGTCAGATTAATCTGGAACGGTCTAAGAGTCGTATGGGAACCTTTGTGGAGGCTGGAACAATAGCTGAAGCCAACCCGGATGAGGGGTCTGTCTCCTTTGATAATTATACATGATCAAAATAAGGATGTGAATGGTACCACAGTACAGCAGAAAGGCATTTCAATATACCTTATCTGGAATATAGTTCCTGTGACTGTAATGCTATGTTTCCTGGATATAAGAGTACTTTTAATTTCCTAAGCTTTGCAGTATGAATCACATTTTGCAGAAACTAGTCAGCGTGTTGATAGACTTATAAAAATCTAATCTGGGCATGAATGGATCTTGGAAAAACTTCAAAAACCTTTGAGAGCTGTGATAATACACAAGCCAGCAGCTCCATAGTAGTGCAGTATATCTCACATGCAGTACTATCGTGGGCTTTACTCAGAATCTTGATATGTACAGATCTGCTGTGTCGTCCGATTGGTAGTTCTTGTTGATCTTTATGCCTTATATTAATTAACTGTTTGCTATTTTTTAAAATTATAATATAAACACTAAGGTGTTAAAGTAACATCGAGAAAAAACACTGAAATGTTACCATGTGACAGTCTCACTCTGATGACATGCGCTACTTAGAGAATGCTGTCTTCCTTTCAGCACTTCAGTCTCTACTTTTCCATTTGAATGACTTTATAACTAGGTTTATCCAGACAGGTAAGGGTTACCTTTATTATTTCTGAGAGTTAAAGACATTTTTTTTAAACCATAGCCAAACTGTCAAGAAAAGAATCAACAAAACGCCTTACATAATGACGTGGGGCTTTTTGTTGGCTGACTACAAGCAATTTAGAGGAGAATGGGGAGCTTTTGAAAGTGAACATTACCAAGTATCACCTACTTTTCAAAGTCACTCACTTTTCATTTTGTTACTATGGCAATGGTGCTACCACATATATTTCAATCATGTCATCATGCATTTCATGCGCTGTCCTGTGTGACAACAAACAGACAGCAGAGTCTGCACTGATCTTCAAAACGAAGCAGTTTTTCAGGTCTTCACTGACATTTGTGAAAGAGAGTACTTTTCAATGTGTAGCATCTTGAAAGCCAGACAACTGAAGTCACACTTCAGCACTATAGTCTCATTTAAACAAGAAAAACAAACCAGATGCACTGTTTGGCTCAGTTATTTAACAGATGAGGAATTACGTAGTGCAGATCATCTAAAATCTCAGTTATCTCAAGGAAAAGGTTTTAGTTCAGCGAACACAACGCGAGCTTCCCTCATGACTGATCCGTCTGCCTTTTGCAGGACTTCTGCAGACATGCCGGATGTCTTATCGAGACGGAAACTAAAGCCTTCCGATCAAGATCTGCCATGAGGTCATCATGTAGCAAGACTGGCCCCTCCATGTGAAGGAAGCTGGATGCAGAAGGTTGCAACTTCTGCAGAAGAAGCTTAATTTTTCTGTATTGATCTTCCTTCACACTTAGTACAAAATAGTACTGCTGTGTAAATCTCTCTGCTGTGTAGATCTTTATAAATCTCGTTTTCCTGTTCATTTGTGATATCAGCTCATCATGTTAGCTGAGATCACCTCATTATATATATATATAAAACAGCATGTCATCTAATAAACATCCAGAGATTGTGATCATTAGTGGAGTTTTGTTTTCTATTTTACATCCTGACACTGAGTGAAGCAAATTAGGCCCAATAGTCCAACTCCTGTGCAGCTCCTCTAATCATGGTACAATGCTCTATGCCACCAATTATAAAATTATGACACTCATTAAGCGATGATGGGTTTTGGATATTGTTCAATTCCCCTGCCTGTAATTTCCATGAGTAGCACACACACAAATAAATGAATGCAAATACACACACGTGGCAACATCCATGGCGTGCACACAGTGACCTGCGACCCACCCACCCCCTCCGCAGTGAAACGTAATACATTGATATTCAGGACAGCACCGGCAGAAAGCGCAACAAAAAAAGTGTAACGTGCTGTGAGGCTGAATAATGCCGAGCTGTGTTCATGAGCTGTGCACAACAGGAGCCCCGAGGAGTCTGCGGTGCAGCTTGATTGTCAAGCCTCAAATCACAACACCACAATCCCCCTGTGTCTGGGAGTTAGACAGTGGAGGAGCATGTAATGAACTGCATACACAAATATAGTCCATATTTTACAGGATAAGTAAATAACCTGGGTGGCAACAAGAAGGTTTAAACCATTTTAAAACATTTAAAGGACTGTTTTGTTACTAACACACTTTTGCTGTCATGTATAGATTCAGTAGCTGCAAACTAGCTGACTTACTGCAAAGGTCGTGACCCTCTTGAGTTCTGATGACTCATCTTTTACCACAGCAAGCCAAAAGTTGGTCCAATAATAGCTATCCTCGATTTATTACCAGTTAAGCTGATAGCCAATAATGTAGACACTGGATCATTATCATCATCATGAGCTACATGATCAAAAAAAGATCAAAATGAATAAACAAATAAATATTTTAATAGAAAATATTCATATAAATAATATACAATAACAAATAGTCACATAAAGAAATACAATATTTTTGCCTATTAAATTATAATATAAAATAATAGATAAACAAATAAATAAATATTTTAATAGAAAAATATTCATATTGAATTATAGTAAAATAATAAATAGCTACATAAAATAATACAAAATGAATGAATATAATATGTTTTCTATTTTTCTATTAAATTATAATATTAAATAAATAAATATTTTAACAGAAAAATATTCATATTGAATTATATTATAAAATAATACACAGCATAAATAAATAATAATTTTAGATAAAAAAAAAAAATTTATATTCGAGAGAGTTGTGGAATAAATTAAAATCCTTTTCCTTTCAAGAATCAGCAACATTGCGGTGTGGGCTGAAGGTAGAGAGCAACAGCTTTCACCTTCATCACCCCCTCCTCCACTTGCGCACTCGCTCGCGCACACAGGGGTGGCTCGGGAACGAGCTTCGCATCCAGCGGTCCGGCGACGGAGGGAATATGCTCAGTTCAGATATGAATGAATGAAAATATGACAGCTTCACACAGACAGAGATGTCTGGAACACCATTTCCGGTTCGGGCTGACCTGTCAGGTGTTACGTGCTGCTCGGTCCACATCTGGAGCAGCAGCGCGCGGTGTGTCTGCGTGTCTGCTCCTAAGAAATGCCATTTCACCTAAGTGATCTTCTGCCTGTTACTTCTTCTTCTTCTTCTTCTTTTTTTCCACTCTCGGATTTTATCTTGTCGGTCGCCTTGAATCGTGTATGTGTGTCTGTGCGTGTGTGTTTGCTTGAGCCAGTGATTGAAGGGCTTTCATGACTTGTGCCCTCAGGACTGTGAAGCCACGAGAACAGGATGAAAATCGTTCGTTTGGTGCTGATTCGCCCTTTCAGCGTCTCAGTTATTTCGCCCCTTAATTAGAAGACCGGTAACCGCGGTGAAAATCTGCTGATCAAACAATGGAAAGACCTTCAGTGCATCCACCTAAAGGGTGAGTGTCTCCCCCCTTCTTTCATGGTTTAATTTTTGCAGAAATGCAACATCAGTGGAAGTAAAGGCGCATTTAAACGCCTCTCAAGCAAAACCCGTTTTATAAACGTGCCAACTGCGATATATCACACATTTACAGACACATATTTACAAAAATATATTTTATACATCCCCTCTGCTTAGGTCTCCTGTCTGATCTTCAATGGGCGCATGCTGGAATGAAAGGGCTCATTTGATTGCAACTAAACACTCACAGCCTTTCCTCTAGTGGCTTGGGTGGCATGAATGAAGCAGCTGCACGGTGACTGTACACAGTTTAAGAGAAAATAAATAGGGATGCATCTTAAAGACATGTTATTAAGTACCACTGAGGATTTTTCTTAATGGGCTCATGCTTCTCTTTTTTGTTAACGGATCTTATTTTAGGCCATCTAGAGTGAATTGCCCGTCCACGCGGCTGTTGTACAGTTGTTGTTTAGATCCTTTTTTTTTTTTTTTAAACAGGAGTGTAATTGATTTAGGAAGATTTCAGTGGCCAGCTGTCTTCACATGTTATGCAGGTGTCACCAATAGATGACCACTACCTGAGTGCTGCTCACTCAACTTTTTACAATCTGTTCTCATATCTGTATTCTGTAGGTGTAGCAGCGCAATGAGGTGACAGATCAAAGCTCACTGATTGACAGAGCTTTTCTACACGTGCACACCAGTGCCATTGTAATGACTTAAAAAAGCTTATTTTCCTTAATTTTGTGTATCTACAAAAAGATAGAAGATAGAAAGCCAGAGAGCCTGGAGCGGAAACCATGGTCATCGCTGATAGAAACACCGGCACCCCTGTGCCTAAAAAGGAGCCCCAGAAAAAAAGGAAGTCTCGCCCTCATGGTCTGCCCTCTCCAGCACTCTGCTGTGCTTGTGGCCTATGCATCATGCTGGCTGGACTCAACATCACCCTGGTGGGAGCATTCGCCTTCAGCACACTGATGCCTTCTGCCAACCCCCCAATCATCATCGGACCTATCCTGCTGCTGGTGGCCTTTTCCTTTTTCGGAGCGTGTTGCGTGTGCAGTCGACTCCCGCCTCCACACAGCTCACGGAGGTCCAAGGTTGGGGGCAGAGGGGCTGGCTTGATGGGACACGGCGGGCTGGCTGGCGGGGCAGCATTTGAAATAGAGACCAGCGAGCACACGCTGCAGGACACTACAGCTGTGCAGCTGAGCCCCACATCCTCCCCTGCATCATCCCAGGCATCCAGCTCAGAAAAGGAGGCTCCTGATGCTGATGCAGCCCTGCCAGGACCTTGCAAGCTCTTCACCATGGAGACAAACGGGCCGTCTTGTGTTTCTGCCACCGCAGTCTACTCAACCTCCGCAGCAGCAGGAGGGGAGGTGAAGCTCAACCTACCACGTGAAGAAGTGGTCACCTAGCAGGGCAGAGACTCTTAGTCTATGCTAGCAGTGTAAATATCCTTCTGGGCAGAGGGGCTGCTGGGTGTGATTGTATTCTCTAGTTTACGTACTGCCATATTTCTGGTTGTGAAAAGGTGTCAAAAGTTCTGCTTTTATTTATTCATTTATTTACTTTCTTGCCGTACCAACTGGTAAATAGCATGCAAGTATTTGTGGATCAAAGGTTTCGGAATTCAAATTCCTACCTCTCTCGTGTCGTTTTCTTACAGGTCTTTGTTTTTAACGTGGGGCATTATGAACTGATTTTATGAAGAAGTCAAAGAGTCTGAAACTTTAAACACTCGTTTTCACTCTTGTTCTGATTAATGGAAACCTCAACTCTCAGCAGTGACTTTAGAGGGCTAACTAACAAAAAAGACTAAACATCTGATTATTTATTTCTTCTGAAAACTTTACACGTGAAAGGTCAGTAGCTAAACTGGACGGAAACGCATTTAATAACATTTGGCATTTTGTGTGCCATGCTCAGTGCTCAGCTTGTTTTGGGGGTGTAAGCTATTATAGGTCATACATGTGCCAAAGCAATATTCCCTTGAAATGCAAAGGGATTGCACCACACAATAGCCAATTGCAATGTGTACACGTGTAACTATATACAGTGTCGTTTGAAGTCATTATTTCTGTAGTTTGATGTAATGAATACCATCATCAATGCTGTGAATATTATGTTTTTCTCTTCTCATCTGGCAGTTTATGACATGTTAAACTTTTAATCGAAGGCAACCCCATCAGTTTAAGGTCATGTTGATCAGAGCTTTAATCGGTAGTTCCTAATGCATAATCCAGTCAGAGCAAGGATTTCTTTCTCCTCTTACTCAGCGTGCATTTCATTACTTTTTTAGAGTGCTATAAGAGCATCTTTTCTAAATGTGAACAAAGGAATTTCACAGGAGATGTTTTCCTCCTATGGACCTAACATTGACAGCACTGGAAAGCCAAGAAGTTTAGATATTCCAATTATATAAAATGCATCTGTTCCCTGTCACTGTGATGGCTTCGTGTCAGTTTAAATCTGCCTAGTAGACATTCAACCCCTGATTTCCTTTGAAAGGAAAAGTTGCCTTAGACTGAGATATCAGGATCAAACTAATGAGGGCTATAAAAAAGTGCACAACACAGTTTTCTGCAGAAAGCCTTTGTTTGGCTCCAGATTTCTATTCAGCATTGTTAAGAAAGACTCAGTGATTTTGTGTTTTTTTTTGTGTTATAAATGCATGCAGGATGTTTTCAGAAGTCTGTATCAGGTAGCAGTTGCATACATACAGACAAACAGACACTGTTTGACATTTAAAAAAAAAGCCAGTTGGTGTTCCTTCAGAGTTCGCCTCTGATGCCAAATTAGAGTGTCAAGCTTAATTTTGCATGTTCAGAAAATGGGTTACGGGAATGCAAACACCCTGATGTGACTGATTAATGTTGTCTGTGTGTTTTAAATTGTGTAGCACCTATAGAAAATGTTAAACAAAAAAATATGTAAAGGATAGAATATTTTTGTCAAGACTAATTTAAAGGTCTCTAACCCAATGTGATTTCTTCAAAAGGCATAAATAAAAAAAGCTCTTTCTGTAAAAAATACTTTTCAAGTTTATATTTCTTGTGCAGTCTTCTTCCACTAAAAAATGACCTGCATTACTGTTAATATACTAATTATAACAATTGGTTGGTTTTTTTTAAAGTTTATGGCACATTTGAAAATAGAGGTGAGTGTCCACCCCAGTTTCTTTGCTTGTTTTATTTTTCCCAGCAGCAGTGCAAAGCCTGAAGACACCCAAATTACGCTGGTAAAGAACAGGGGGTCAAATCTGCAAGCTTTTGCGTTATTTACCATTTTTGTGGTTAAATTCTGTCAGTTGACTAATTGATTGAATATCTGAGTGTTTCAGTCAGGCAGCCTGGCTGAAAATCTGCTGGGAAGAACCAGAAATGTTGCATCTACCCGAACACATTACATCAAGATGGCCTTGAGTGAAGAACTCCATATGAGGTCCATCTGGCTCTTCCGCTAAGTGTTTGCGTATGCGCTCAAAGCTGCTACCACTGGAGGTCGCTAGAACCACATGTATGCGTTTCAGTGAGGTTACAGAAAAGCGGCTGTCATTTTACAACAAGCCAAGAGATGTCAGTCGCTCATAACAAGCCTCTCCTGTGGGAATCACATTAACCAGTCTTATAGTGGGTTATATTTAAGTGAATTTGAATCCACATAAAAATTACTGGCATTCAAAGATCAGTAGAGGAAGCTGTCACAAATGTCTGCAGTCTCCATCGTATTCCTAGAAAGAGTATGAAAACGTGACAAGAAACTGTTTTTGGCAATCTCACCTGATAATTATCTCTAATCAGGGTAGCAGACCATCGCTTGCCCCCACTCCCGTTTTGTACACACAGGATAATCAAGGCACAAATCTGGGGTGCTCTACTTTCCGTGGAAGCTCACAGATGACAAAATGGACCCAGGATGTTTTCCTCAGACTCCAAAAGCGACTCAATACCTTTGCTAAATTCCTGATACAGTGAGTCTTGGGTTGGCAGCACCACTAATGAAACCCTAAAGAGATTTTGAGGCATTAGTATGTAGCAAAAATATAAAAATCTCGTTATACTTTGGTTTTCTAATAAATGTATTTCGAATGATGCCCGATGCACCGACACATCCGTTTACAGTGACAGTGAGGTAAAGTGCTGGAAAGAGTTTGAAGCAGCAGATGGTTGGTTGAGGCTGGTCACAGTTACTGGATGAACCAGACGAGGACTTCGGCCAAGACGCCGTGTCAGTCACGCATCGACTGCGTATAATGGGATTCTGTGATTAAACCTGCGGCAAAACAGTTGGTATATTGCAAAAACATGAAAACCACTCCAGGTTTATGTTGTCCCAAACATTTCCCTCGGACCTCTGTCAAACATGTTCCCAGCATCTTCTGCCTCTTGGCCTGGAGTGAAGAGGCTTGTATAACACGTTAAACCTTTATCCACCTGAAGGCTGGAAGATTTACCACCTTTTGAAGGTGAATGGGTTTGTGGCAAAGCTGCAGGCTGAGTAGGAATATTCACATTTTTATGGCCTGTGGGGGCAAAGTTCAGGAATGGGACTGTCACGTTAACTGCACTAGTTCAGCTTACATGCGATGAAAAAAAACAAATGGATATCGCCCTTTGACCCTTGAACTCACCTGTGTCCACACAGACTGCTTTTAAAGTCATTTTTATATTGATTAAAGCTGTGATTTTCTCAACATAGTCAATGTCCACTGTAATATGGGGAGGCTATAAAAAGTGGATCATTTTCATTTGGGGTTTTCATCACCAGCCAGATAGTGGTTTTACAGCTCCACAGTACAAGAAGGAAGTCTTCCTTATTGCTGAAATCAAGATATAATTCTTGGACAGATTTTGCATCAGTGCTTTGTACCAGATTAGGGGTAATGATAAACACCCTTAGCAGACACACCGCCTTCAGCCTGTGACCTGGATTTCTTTCTTCTTTTTTTTCATCCTGCATGTGTACCTTGTGACTGCTGATTTTTGCTGTATCAGAATAAAGCAGTATGTCTAAAGTCTGTCAGAAAGCTGAAGTGAAAGAACATTCATAGAAGCAGAGGCACGCAGTAAACAAGTGGTAGTAAATGTTGGCACATTGTGAAACATTGCTTTGTTTGCACTTTACATCCACTGCGATAAACTGTGAGAACACATCCATTGCCAGCTGCTTTCTTTCAGCTCCGCTGTGTGTTGGTATGTCAGATATTACAGTTTTTTCTGAATGCTTAAACCCTAACTGTGATTCTTATAGCACATTTTCTAAAACTATTAATACTTATAGCAAAACCACTCACTGAGTTTGCAAAACTAAAAGCACAAACACTGCTTTGCGCTCAGTTTGCCATTTTGTAACACACACTTTGAAAACCTGTAGCTACAATCCACTGCACAGCACTCTTTTTGCAGAACTGTAAACACAACTCACTGCTTTACACTCAATTTCCAAATGATCAACACACTCCTAGCAAAACTATACACATTTATGGCTATTATTTACACTATTTTGCCAACTGTCTGGCACACTGTCACATGTAAAAACTTTTTTAGATAATTAGTTCACTTTGCAATCAGCCCAAGCACTATAATACAGGTAAGCTCTGTGTGTGGAGTACAATGGAGGGAGCAGGAAGAGTGAGAAGTAGAGGAGGCCGAGGAAGAGGACGTGGAGGTGAAGAAGTAGGATGAAGAGGACGACAAGGACAAGGAGGAACAAGAGGAGGACGAGGAGGGGGGAGAGGAGGACGAGGAGGGGGGAAGAGGACGAGGAGGGGGCAGAGGAAGGGTAAGAAGAGTAAGAAATAGAATTGCTGATGACATCAGAGCTACAATAGTGGACCATGTAATCAACCGTGGAATGACCCTGAGGGAAGCTGGTCGACGGGTTCAGCCTAACTCGAGCCGCTACACTGTAGCAAGCATCATAAGGACATTTTGAAATGAGAATCGGTTAGTACAGTCACTTTGCACTAAGATTTGTAGCACTGCCATATGCTAATGAGAAACACAACAATACCATAGATGTAAAAATACTGAAATTGTTACTTTACAGAATTGCTAGATGACCAGATGCTGGGGGCAGAGGAAGCCTGTTCACTGCAGACCAAGAAACCCATATAGTCAATATGGCGATTGCAAATAATCCTATACTTGGAAATAAACACTTGTGTTTGTTTTGATGTGTGTAAATAAACACCAGTACTTGAAGTTTGGATCCCTCCATGTTTACAGACCTATGACAAAAGTATGAGCTCAAACTGACATGGCCTAGCTTGTGCACAGAGAAAGCAAAAGCCAGATGTGTTTTGTATTCATACCATCAGTGTGCAGTTGGCGCATTGTGTGCTTAGTAGATGATGGCTTGTGTGTACTGTTTGATACGAAAACACCATTTTTACGAAGGTGTGAAGAGTTAATCTAGCTGTGTTCGCTTTTGCAAGAGAACTACAATGTTTTGATAATTGGGTGACAGGTTTTCTTATTTGTGTGTAGAGTTTTGCAAAAATAGCCAATAGTTACAAAAAATGTGCTTAAGCAATCAGAAAAAACTGTAAGAGTGCACAGTAAAAATGTAACTGTTTCCCCTCACAAACATCAACCAGACCAATATTGATTGTTAGTGATGCTAAAACGAAGCAGGACTGCTGAGCATACACAGCTGACCTCAGACGAAGCCTTCGTCTTCTTCCTCATCATGACAAGATGTGGCACAGCGACAAAACAGCTTTTGCACACACTCATGCTCACACCTGCAAAACACAAGCGTCCCATCCGCTCCAAACCGGAGCGTGGCGGATCCTGATGCACTGCTCATGCGCTCCCGCGTGGACGTGCTTGTGCATGGGAAGGCTCTCAGTTGAATGAATCGGCAGAGGAGAGGGAAAGGAGGGTGTAATCAAGCTGAAAAGATTAGGGGAAGACGAGCTGCTGAGGATCTATGAGAACAGACATCGGTTATATAACCCTAACCCAGTTCGCTCCGCTTCCAAAAGACAGACAGGGAGGGAGGAGAGGGAAGATGGAGGAGCTGGGTGAACCCTTGTGTTTAGACTAAAATGAACCAGGAGGGTGGTTATTTTCATAAGGATGAAAATGCATGTTGAATTCTTATTATTCTTCATGTCAATAATGATATCACAGACTGCTCTTTCAGAATATAAATCAGGTTTAATGCAGGAGAAAATGATGACTTTTGCTGCTGTGTAGCCACCTTCAAAGGTTCAGTTAGTCCTTTGCTGCACGTGTGAAAATACTTCAGGCCTTGTGCAACCTTGCAAGTCAAGTGTTTACTGAAGATTGTGCACAGAGTACCTTTCAACATGTGATTTAACGTGAAAACATATCAGTTGACTTTATTTGCAGTGCTGATAGGATAAGGTTGTTTTGGTTCTCCAAGTGCATTGTATGGGCGGGCCTCGTGACTGCCTGGCTGTTTCAGTTGGTCTCCAACAGGAATAGTCCGAGGGCGACACGGAGAAGAAAGCGCCTCACAGATCAGGGGGCAAAGATACAGCAGATTTTCATCAAAACTGACGAGGGTCCTAATAGTAATGCCGCAGTGTTCTGCATACCAATGACCCTGACAATGGCTCCCTTGCTGTTCTTAACTCCTCCATTCACCCCCAGTAAATGGCAGCATATTCAAGTGGCCGGGGCTGGCCAACCTGGCTTTTCACAAATCTACGTGGGCCCTGGCAAAAAGGAAACGTACACAGTAGTAGGAGCACGGCGCAGTACTGGGAAGAAGAACAAAACAAAGCACAGCAACTCTAGTGACGGGCAGAACGCGCGTGAAAAGCATCAGCGCAGAAGCAGTCAAATCAATCATTCTCTCCTATATCCAGCCATTAACAAAGCCAATCAATGCTGCTTTCACACACAAATTTGAATTTGAAATTTGATTTGCTTCAGTAATGCTGGGCTGCTATGCACACAGCGTGGACAGTGTCTCTTTACCTCCGGTATGGGTCTTTGAACTGTTCTGTGAATGTTATCCTTTAGCCTGCGATCGACTGTTTAACCAAGCAGATCAATAGACAAACTGAAAATAGAACAGTGCTGTGTGTGTATGCTGATATTTAAGGCTGATTACTCTGCAAATATTCAACTCATGGGTCATGCAAGTCAAAATAACACACTGTGGTGATATTCACGTGCTTTCTAGAGCTCTGCGAGCACTGCACCCCCGGTGTCTCGTGAGAATACAGTCTGTATTTAAGGATTATGTTTAATGAGACAGCTAACATGCTCTGGTTACAGAACAGAATGGGCCAAGTGAATACTGTATTGGGATGTCCTGGGGTGCAAAAAAAAATGGCTGGTAAACAACATGTGGTACCGCTTGATTCCAGCAGAGGCCCCTCTTTTTAAAAGAAATGCAGACGATGAAAAACACCACTCTCCCCAGCAGACTGCTTCAGACCGGTTTCTCTGCTCTACATTTGAGTGTCACTGTCAAACTCCGGAAATCAACATTAGACTGATGTCAGCTTATTTTTTCAGTGTTTGCCGCATCTAATTGTTTTATACGCAGCAGTTAAGGTTGCATAAAAGGGAACTGCCCTCATGGGTTTCTGCAGTACAGGCAATCTTCTGGCCTTAGAGTCAGTGCAAATTGCTACTTGTACATTGATCGCAGCATGTTGTTAGGTCTGTTTTGTGGCTTTGTAATGCTTTGTTAATGAGGGTCATTTCACCGGAGAAAGGATGAGAGGTATTTTTCTGATTACCTGTGCAATGTCTACTGTGCCACTTAATTATATATTGCATGAAATAATGATGACATGATTAGTGAGAGGACACTTTTTTTTTTTGGGGGGGGGGGGGGGGGGGAGACTCATGTTTTGGGTATCAGATATTCTCTTGATCATCTTTAAATAAATACTGACAAGCTGATCTTTGGAGCACATGGCACAGTACTGACCAACAACCACCACCTCAGCGAGTCAAAGGCACTTTCCTAGAGGAACAAAAGGCCTGATTTAGTAGCTTGCTGGTATATGTAGACACTGGCCACCTGTGGAGGAGTTGAAGCCATTTTCAGTGAGCGTCCGGCAGGCTGGTTTTTCTTGCAGAGAATCCGTTTGCCATGGCAGCGGCTATCGGCACACACGGCACTGTGGGGGTGGCCGATCTGTGTCAGCACTCATTACCATCCACCGCCTTAGTGGAAGCCTCTTCCAGGACTCCTTTAGAAAGAAATAAAAGAGAGATGCTTTACACTTTAATGACTTTCCCACAGTGGCTCTCCAAAACAACAGCTTCCCTTAAATTGCTGGGCACTGGCTGGAGGAGAGTCCACACTGCTCAACAGAGGGGAAAAAATATACAGAGTCCACTGTCTGTCCACTCTGCAAAGCCAGCCAAAAGGAGGGAATAATCAGATCTTTATGTGGTATGAGGGCTACAGGGGACAGCCTCAGTATTGTCCCTACTGCCCTCCCTCCATTCGGTTGTTCCTCTGGATCTATCACAAGATCTTGTTGAGATACCCTCACAACCCAGACTAAGGTTTGTTCATCTACTTGTTCCAACCAAGCAGCTGGTGGCCGGCAACTTTAAAGCAAATATTTGAGGCATCAGTGTGTTCTCAGTTTTAATTTAATTACAGTCTTTTACCAGGTACTTGGCCTCATTTGGATCTTTACTTGGCAAGTTTGTAAAAGTAAATATGATTTACGTGGCTTCCTTTGCTCATGCGACCACTCTGTCCTTCCAAAAAACGCTGTTCTGTTTTATTGGAACTGACTGTTCACAAAGCAACTGATTACCAAGAGCGTGATACTGATAGTATAACACTGCGAACAGACTATAAATATTGACTCTAAGTGGGAATGATAAACTAATGTCAACCATAGCTGCTTCAAAGTATTCACATGTCAGCTTCACAAGATCACAGTTGATTTCAAAGCCAGTTACGTAGCCACTGAGATGTGTGAAGTTATGCAGCCTTGGTTCATTTCTCCAGGGACTTAATGAAAATAGCATAAACAGGTATTTTTAAACTATTAAAACATGAGTCTGTCGACAGCGATTATGCTGATCTCGTCACATATTTCCCATAATTATGCAAAACCCTCCTGACACTCTGAAACACTGATATATTAGTATGAATACTGCATGCCCAGTTCCTACACTGTTGAGAAAAGATGTGGTTCACATGGTAACTAAGTGGCTGATAGAAATGTATATTACATTTTTTTCATCCATAAATGAGATGTTTTTGCTCTGAAATTAAAACTATAGGAGTTATAAGGTGTTGTAGATGCATAAAGGTTAAAAAACAGGCCATGTTACCCCATTGTTAGGTGGTTGCTAAGCAACGTGAAGCGATCAGTATGTGTCGTGCATAATTCAGCACTTGCTAATATAAATAAAATGCTACTGTCATGAAATCAAACACAATATGATGCTTTTATAAGGTGATACAAGTGGATAAATCCAAAGAATGTGTCCTTTTAGCTCACTGCTAGTTAGTTGTATAACATCTCAACATCTGATATAGACAAGAACCCTGCAGAGGCCTAAGATGTACCTAAGATTCCATCTTTGGGAGTTCAACTCCTTATCATTATTATCATTGTAATAAAAAGTCAGTAAGATCAGTCACTGGCTGATTAAAAGAACAGAGAGTAAGTGGTTGGAGAAAGAGAAGCTTTTCTGCTTCTGTTAAACTGTTTTACTTCTCGTTTGTTCATTCCCATAGTTACACTGTTGATGATTCAGCTTCAAAATCCACACGGTCATTTTTGTGTGGTCATAACTGACGCATGGGCTAAAGTTTAACAAGTTAACAATGTTCATTTTAGGCATGAGTTTGAGTGGATAGTTTCTGTCTTTCAGTTGCGTGCCCTATCTAAAGCATGTCAGCAAGCAAAGCCCTGTTAAAGTGGATTACAGCTAGTGATGGTATGTATAATAAAACATAATCTCCTCCCCTCCCCCCATAGCTGTAACTCCTTGGTCAGCTTGTGGTGTGTATCTGTGTGCACTACAATCTATTACATATGTGCTCTCTGGGCACTGTTCAGTGAAACAACCTACAGCTACAAAGCAACCTTACATCTGCCACATCATTAAGTAAGCTGCTGGTGAGTCACCTTTAAATCTGTCATCCAAAACAACCTATGATGGACAGCTGACGTGTCCAGGACATTGCAGGACAAGACATCTAACGCATACTGAAAAGAAGTCCAGCTCCGGCCTTGAACTTAGAGACGAAAAAGAAATAAGACAAAATGACGAACTACTTATTCTTTTTTTAAGTTCTTGATTTTTCTCTTGGATTTATTTACATTAGTTTAGCTTTTTTTCAGTGTTTTTTTTAAAATTGTGGAAAAGAATGAATATACTCAACTAAATTATCAATTAATACATTTCACTGTTTTAAATGACCATATTGTTAGGGTGGCCTACATTTTAGCCCAGGTTTAACAGCCAAATGCAGACCGCCCAGGAAGGCAGGATGAGATCAGTTAATTTTAAAATGGAAAAAGATGCTCTTGCCCACAAAAACAAAGGCTTAGAGAACGGATCAAGTTCAAGTTCAAACGTGGGTAAGAGGAAAGCAGCTGGTCCATTAATGGACTGATGCGATAATGAGAAGCAGGTGTGGATTATTAGAAAACTGGAACAGGTGATAAGATAAATGTGTCAGGTGACCATGCACCTGGTGGACAGGTGCTCAATGGCAGTGACTATGAAAGACCTTACAGCAGATATTTTGAGGCATTTATAGAGGGAAGCACAGGTGTCACTAATCACGTTAACAACGACTGTTCAATGCAGGTAATTCAGTGAAGCCTTGTCATTGAGCCACAATGAAAACACAGAAACACAAATGCTGCACACCCTAATTAAATAGCCATTATTTACACCTGTTTGTCCTGATTAAACAATTCATAAGATCTGCTCTAAAAGGCTGTTACACACTGAACACTTTGTGAATAAAATAACATTAAATTAAGAATTTTCTGGATGCAAACATAACGTGAAAAATATATTTACACCAAATGTGTTGCATTTATGCAGCAAATTCATCCTGAAAAAACGGACTGTGGGGAAAAAATGAAGTCAACATTAAGCCATGAGGTGCTGGTCACCATGTTTCTAAACAAGAAAAGGGAGATATGGATATTCTGGGTTCGGCGAGTTGTAGTTGTATCACGACCACACATACATATTTTAGGTCAGTGGGACAGTTTGAGCTGTTTTTGCCATTTTAGAGAGCCAACTGACGTGGAGCAGCGTGTCTGAGGTTAAATAAGATTGTTTTTATTATTATATGTACAATTCCAGTTAAGCGTTTTGAGTTATTAGTGTGCTTGTTGCCTAATGCAGTGATCTGATTGGTCAGCTCAATTTATTTGAATGCGAAAAATCGAGTTTGGTTGAAAAAAAAAAAAGTCCAGTGAAATGATGTGGCCATTGTGAAGAGCTGCATTAAAAATTGGCAAATCTGAAAAATATTTTTAACGCACGAAATATGATTAAGCACATCCTATAAAAGCCTTGAGACAGAAATCATAATCACCAGTATCTTAGCAAATACAACATAATGTTTATTTCGTAGATTATCATCCTTTTTTGAGTTAAAATAGATGATAAAGAAGAATATGAATTACTGTGAGACTTACAAGTTGCTAGTCAACGAGATTACAGGGGTCATGAATTGTAACCTGAAATTGTTAGTCCAGTCTGGTGCAACTTGCCTGTTTCATTAAGCCGCACATGCTAGGATTTGGTGTCCTCCTTCATCATCAAGGTTTTCCTCACTAATGGGCTAAAGAACTTACAAAAACTCCTCTACACACATGCTGGCTAAGTTGACTAGTAAATGGAAAATTATATTTTAGATGAAAATTAACACACATTGTTTACTTGCTAAAACTGCAAAGTTGCTGGCTTTTCAGCTTACCCAGATCCAGACCTCGTCAACAGGACGCAGGCACACGTTAAAAATGATACAAACTACAGATTTCAGAGGAAGTGGAGTCAAGCTTGCTTTCAGAGACAAAAGGCAACTGTGACAAAAAGATGGCAGCAATTTAAAGAATGAGCGCAAAACCATGAGAAGCTTAATGACAATTCTGTTGGACATACAAGGACAACTAGAGTTCTTTTAATTGATAACTATTTTTAGTTTTCTTTGGACAAGCACTGCCTGCACTGATTGCCCTCATAGAATGCTACTGGTTTATGAGTACAATATATGCCCAAGATAATAACATAGTCACCTTAAGCATATTAGTAGTTAATATTAGACTCTAGCTAAAATCATTGGCTGCCAAAATTCTCAGTTACCAAATGTTCTTTACCCGAATATTTTAAGTTTTGTATCCAGACACAATTAGAGCGACTGCTTTGCTAATGTTTTGCTCACACTAGTTGTTTTGTTAGTGCAGAGTTATGAATCTTAAAAGGAAGCACAAATTGGAACGATACTTTTTTTTGCATAGATTTTAATATCACAATCACAATGGAGCACAAATAACATGGAGTAGAAGGAGAAATGACCTTGATAGTTAATATGTTCAAAACTGAACAGCAGGCAATGAAATCAATGCTGTCCCTGTTCAAATATGCTTTCAGTGCAAGATAGTGGTAGATAGTCACGTAAAACAAACAAACAAAGCAACTTCCCTCTCTCTTCCGATTACCTGTGATTCACAAGCACGTGTATAAGATGCGGGAATGAAGGGATGAAGAAATCCCATGAAATTAGAAACCAGTCACTATAGGGTGTCCAAACAATGAACCAAAAAAAAAAATACTGTCATCAGAGTTCAAACCCAGCACTTTTTTTTCTGTCTTCATGAATTTATCTTCCTTGATGCCTCATATTTAATTTTGTGTCTGTATCTCATATCCTCATAGCACTTTATTTTATTGTTGGTTTATTCTGGTTGCACATTGTGTAAGGAAACAACATTTTGATCTTGCATTTGTCCAGCACATATTTCAGAACTGAAAAAAACAGTTGTCTTCTAAATAGTGCAGCTTGTGGTTTTCCATGTGTGAATGAAGTCAGTGCAGACGTCGAGTGCTTACAGCTTCACAAGACCAATAGATGGTGGTCAAATTTTCTGCTGCACAGTGGGGAAAAAAAAAGAACAGTCGGGTGACACAGGGAAGCAGCTGTTTCCTTCATTTGCCCTGACTCATGGCATCATCACAGCTGACTCATGAATTCAGGCTGCTTTCAACATGTGCACATAGTGCTTACTTAGAAGTCTGATGCTGTTAGGACAATGGAGGTGGCGGACTTTTGCCTCCCAAGTTTGTACTGTTAAAAATATATCAGCACGAGAAAGCCAGCTTCAAATGAGAGGATGACCTGGTAGACTATACCTTATGTCTTACAGGATAGGCATTCAAATGTTATTGTTAGCTAGGACTGACTCAGAGCAGTGGGTTTAGAATAGGGTTTAGTGTTATATTTACATTTAATTACAGAATGAGCAGCTTTTTCATGCTGCATATGCTCAATTTCTGCCATGGTCCACCTTTCTGCCCCTTTAGCGCTCATACTTGCTAATTTGTTAGCAAACAACAGCACACTCTTAATCTTTGCTGGTTTGGTTCCAACCAACAAACATCAAAAAAATTTTCTGTAGCAAGTGCTTGACATTCTAGGTTTGAAATCATTCTCTTTTTTCTGTTTACTATCAAAATGGGATCCTTGACTTGTTAGACGAATCTGTAAACCACTACACTATAGTTAGCTATCTTTTGATTACTTCCTGTTTTACATTAAAAGTTATTTTCTCTCATTTCAAGTTCTTTTTACTATTGGCCTTTGTATTCATTGATTATCTTAACCTGCTATTCATTGCTTTCACCTGTGTGTGCTTCCCACCTGTCTCTTATCACCAATCATTCTTGTGTGTGATCATGTTTCCCCGTCTAAGCGAATGCTTTCTTTTTGGATTTGTCTTTACTTATGAATTAATATTTGCAATGTAGCATGAAGGCAACATACCTCACTGACTGCTCAGGAAAAAAGTTTTAAAAATAAAAGATGCTCAATTCCACCTTAAAAAAGCACATTTCTTAAAGTTTACATTCTTAAACCTTCAGTCCACTGAAGGTTTAAGAACTTCTCTCACTGATTCAAGTGGAAAATTTAATGCAACGACTAGTGTCCCATACAATACCAAGATGTTTCCATGTAAAATTGATAGAAAAACAATTAAAAAAATCAATATTCATGCCAATATTTCACATAAAAATATATGTAAACAAGATGTTTCTCAAATAATAACAGCTGTACAGAAAAATCAGCTCCACAGTGCTAACAATACCATCCAGAAAATGATTGGATATCCCCTCCCTATCATGGAGACTTTTGGATTTTTTTATGACTGTTGTGAGTGATCTTGAGAGATGTTGAGATTGCACCTACTTTCGCTGTTTTGTTTTGCCTCAAGGTGCTTTATATTGTAAGGTAAAGACCCTACAATAATAAATATAAAACACAGGAAAACCCCAACAATCATTCCACTTTTAAATATTCTAGTAACCACAAGTAAGCCCACAGTCTGAAAGGGAGGAGCTCTAATGGGGTGATACGGTACTATAAAGTCATTAAGATAAGATGGGGCCTGATTATACAAGACGTGTGAGGAGCAGGATTTTGAATTTGATTCTGGATTTAACAGAGAGCCGATGAAGAGAAGCCAAAAGAGGTGAAATATCCTCTCTCTTTCTAGTCCCTGTCAGTATTCTTGCTGCAGTAGTTTGGATCAACTGAAGGCTTTTCAGGGAGTTAAAGGACATAATATAACAACGATAATAATGAATTACATTGTTGACAGTGTTGGGGAGTAACGGAATATAGCATCCACCTCCAACCTAAAGAAACATCTGAAAGTGAGTTCTTTTTAAAAAAACAAAAAACATCTGGGTTATGTGCCACTTCAGTATTTTAAATTTACTATTGCTGTGTGATTTATTACTATTACTGAAGGCTGCGTTACAACCTGCTAGCTGCAAATGATCATGTTCTTTCTGAAAGGAGACAGAAAGAAAACATATTACTGATACAGAAATAGTTTTCTGTACAAGATCACTGCAAAAAGTGCAGCATTACCTAATGTCCACCCTACTGTTACTCATATTATATTAAGATTTAAAAATCTAGTTGGTAAATCTTTCAGAACTGCACATGATTATTTGCAGCGAGCAGGTTGTTAATGCTATCCATCAAGTCTGCGGTCTATGAACTGACCTCAGCTAACGCCAGCTAACAATGCTAGCTCAGTAGGGAGTAACCTTCAGTAATAGTAATAAATCATGCAGCAATAGTACATTCATGTTGTAAAAAGCATGACAATATATCAAGTAACCCAGAGTATTTAGAATACGTTACTCTCATTGAGTAACTTAACAGAATATGTTACAAACTACATTTTGGTCCATGTATTCTGTAATCTGTGGTGGAATATATTTTAAAAGTAACCTACCCAACACTGATTATTAAATATATAATTTGAAATGAAGTGTTCAATATGATATAAAGCACAAATGCTGCGATAAAGACGTTTACATAAAAGCTTCGGTAAATAAGAATTGCAGTTTTACCTGCTTCTGATTACACAACAAAGTAAAGTGGCAACATTCTTATTTTTTTTAATGGAAGCTGCTCACTTATCCCCTAAAATTTCAAGCATCCTCCACGTCGATATTTCAAACCCATGTGACATTTCATTGATAAGAGGATGGATGATTTTTCCATTGCATCATCTCAGTTTAGATGGTAGGGCTCAGTAAAGGCTGAACCTTCACTGGCCTCCTGACGTATCTGTTCGCATGTGTAGAGAGCCACACAAATGAAAGCAGGGCAACATGAATGGAAACAACTGCTCTCTCCAATGCTCCAAAAAATGTTGAATACATCATAAACAACTGATGTGATGCTTTGTCATGCAGCAGGCAGGTTAGGACCTAAAAACAGGACTAATTCGAAAAAATCCCTCAGCTTCATTTGCTGACAGCTCATGGATTAAACAAAATGGACTGAAACCTAAGAAAAACACACTGACTGGGAGTACACTAACAGAGATGCAGACACATATGGGATAACAAGTATGGGAAGCAGGTTGAGAAACAGCTGGCAAGAATCAAGGAAGACAAGACAAGACAAGGGAAGCAAAACTAAACAAAACGCACATAAGACAAAGACTAAAAAAATAAAACAGGAATTGACAAAATACAAGACACAATGAAAAGGAGTTGACAAGACACAGGAGGGGCAGGATGAACAAAGCACTGAATGTAAACTGGAACCCTGTGCAGAGCTGCAGAGCCTAGATAGCTAAACTAAAACACCTGAAAATAGAAATACTAATCAAGAGAAAATCCAACCAGTGCAATCAATGTAATCATTGTGTTATAATTAAAAAAAATCAAAGTTAAGTTATGGATGAGATTTAAACTGTGACTTTGAAACAGAGTGTATAGGCGATTTACCGAATGTGTAGATAAATCCCCCTCAACATTTTCTTAACCTTGTGTGTGCCTCTCACATAACTTGGGGCTGAGCACTTTCCCTCTCAGCTGAGCTCAAAGGGCTTTGAGGGCTGCCAGGATTACTGTGCCCGGTGTCCGTGTCACTTACCCGGTGATTGGCATATGGCAAGCCATGTGACACAGCCAGCATGATGGTGAGATCAGCTTAATCAAGAAGCCGTAAAGAGACACTGCATTCACAGAAGCATGCAATGAATGGCCTCTGTCATTTCTCCCCTACGTCCGTGGCTCCTGTCATAGACCATAAGCTAAAACATTACAGTGTGACTTGATATACCAGCACATTTCAGCTTTGCCAGAGCTTCATTGTCGTTGTTGGTGCAAAGAAACCCTAATAATAAGAACAAAGTGATTGCAGAGCAGCTCATTGCATGAGGATTATGTTCTTTTCTGGCATGGCTGACTCTACTGGGAACCAGTATGATCTGCAGAGTAAAACAGGATGGAATTGGCCTTTTGGGAGAGCAGTGTGCTCAGGGAGTCAGGCCAGGGGAAGAGCACCTGTCCAATTTCCTCACCAAGATAATCCCCATCACCTTTCACGTCATCATTGGGGATGTGCATTAGCTTCTCATGCACAGCTTAACAATAAAACTTAAAATAAAATAGTATATTGAGCCTGTGCTGGAATGTGTACTGAACCTTTTCTGCAGGGTTTAAACCTGCAGTTTATTTACAGTGATGCTTGTACTCCACCTGGTTCACAGTCTGCCAGTGCAGAGAGTACAGTCAAAGAGGCTTATGGCCATACGCTCCCAAAGAGGCTTTGCACACTCTGGGCCCCCTCCATTCAGAACAATGACCCAGCTGTGTGTGTGGCCCTTTTCTCTTTGGAGTCATACAACACATGGAAGCTCTGCTAACAGGTCAGTGGAAATGAAACAAGTCCTCAGCCAGTTGTTTGTACATTTCTGTGGTGCTATGGCTGCAGATGAAACTATTTTTTGCCCTCACTGCACTAGGAACACAATGTGCTCATGTGTTCCCCAGGCTGATGATCAAATGTAAAGGAGAATAGAGCTTGCATAACACTGTGGGTTACAGTAATAGACAGCAGGGCTCATGTTATTCAAATTTCCTCACTGTTCCGCTTTAGCCTTTGCAGAATGATTACATTTCAGTTTCTGCAGATCATCGGGCCGGTTTGCCTGAGCGGGAGGCTCCTTATGTTTGAAGTTTGAAAGAGGTTTTAGCCACTCACACCATAATGAAGCCATTGAGATCTGATGGGGCTTTTGTACAAGCTGAACTCATGATGAATAAACAAGCCCCTCTTACATAAATAGCAAACAAGGCCAACCCCAATTATCATACAGTCTCAAACAATCGGCTTCCGAGCTGAATTTCATGGTGTCAGAACTGGTTGGGTCTTTGTCTTATGATGGCTTTGGACATTTATTGACAACATTTACTGGCTGCTTTGTGTAACAGTCATGAAATCAAAGATACATCTGAGAGGGAAACAAAGTGTGTATGGATTTGCATCCAGTGTTTCCGAGCAATAATATGATTACCAGGTATCGACTGATTTCAAAGCATTTTTGATAGAAGAACGTGTACCTCTCTGCACCACAAGCTCATTATAAATTCTGCAGGACATCTGTGTTCAGTGCTCCTGCAGGTAAAGCTTAGTCCGAAGCTCAAAGAGCAAAGTCGCTTATTTAATTTCCTGCGTGGCTGTTGGCACCTTTTCATGCTGTTTAATTAACCTCCCGTTGACCCTAGTAGAGTAGGGTGCACACCAGCAGTTAAGGTCCAAGTTAACTCAGGAGTCAAACTGCAGTGAAAGTTTGTGGGGGGTTTTATCTGAAATTTTAAAACAAGTTTAAAACAAAACTCCTCATATGCGCTCAGGCCTGAAATTATATTATATAGACTTAAATGATTAGATTTTAACTGGAAAAGTGTGATTGTTAAAAGAAAGAAAGAAAAAGTACATTTAACAGCAAAATTAAAACATCTCAGTTTTTAGTTTTTAAATGTGAGGATTTTGTGCTCTTTCCGTCTCTACTGTGACAAAGCAGATGCCTTCAGTTTTTAGGGTTGTCCCAAATTGTTTCACATCACATAGAAAAACAAATAAAAAAGATGGATTGTCACATTAAAAGCAGCATAGTAATTTTAAATTACTGTGTCATTTGTAATAATGTTGCAAAGGAACATTTTACTAACTTTTTTACAATTTTTTGATCTTTTGATTTTTTGAATTATTAATTCTCAAAGTGTCAAGTGCCTGTTGTATTGTGAGCCTTTTTCCTTTTCTTATACTTATATATACTGAAAAAGCAAAAAGCTGTATATAACAGCAAGCTACCTTTTCACTGACACACCTTTTCCTCTTCTTTTTTGTTACAACGTCTAAAAATTAATTACAATCACAACCTGCTAATAATGACAAGCAGTTCCAATAAAAGGAAAAGTTAAATTGAGCTTGACCCCATATATACATTATATAACATCCTGCTAAATGCATTCACAGAAAACAGGTGCCATTGTCAACGATTCAAGAGATTTCCACCCAATCTTGGAAACATAAAGAGGCTATTTGTTGTCTTTTGTGTCAGGCTTTAATTGAGATGACTCAGCTAAATGTCAGCATAGCAGAGAGGTTTGAATAATAGTGCCTTCAGTCTGTAGTTGCGGTTGCACCCCAGAGAGGAACAATCAGATGCTTCCATTCCAGCCCAGTTCAGGTCGAGACGGGTGATGTTACACGAACAGGACACTGTGTGTCAGCTAAATGAATTGGGTCCACGCCGAAGAACAGCTCCTGTTTTATCCCACTGTCCCTCTTGACAATTTCTTTGCCACAATGTAGTGCTCTCCACAGGGACAGTTCCCACGGTACGACAGGGAACCTGGGACACATTGTTCGGCTGGAGGGCAGCAGTGTGTGCTTACCTGAGTGTCTTTTAAGCAGCATTGCGTGGATGGAAAGTGATTAAATGACAAGTTTTAAGATAGAAAAGAATAAAAAGCAGACAATAAAACCTTTACAAAAATGCCACTATTAGAGTTCAAAAGGACTGGTGGAGCTTTAGTAATGACCTCTTTTTGGTATGCTATTGTGAAAACTGTCTTTAGGGATCCAGAAGAAGATGTGAAAACGCTGAAGAGGAAGAAAAGTGAATCTAAGTCAAGGTATTTGCTTTTCAGACGTACTGTATGATACCGGGGAAGAATGTGTCTTTTATTTTGTGTGGAGCTTTAAAGTCTTTGGTGACTTCTGGGTGACTTCTTTAATGTTTTCCCCCAATTCAGCCAGAGGAAATCCAGATGTGTGCAATGAGCCATACCACATTATTTATGTTTTCAATTACAGCAAACAAAAACCCAGAACTTCACTAACTTTTGTTGCCGTTGGGACACCAAACAAAACTGCACTGTTAAATATCTGATTAACAAAACTAATTTTTTAAAAATCTGTAAAGATAGTTTTATCATGCTCTTTGCTAAAACGGTGCAATTATATAATTATATTCTCTCTTGATGTATGAATACTTGCAGTAAGGTATGGATAATTGCTCTGCCCTATTTACTGAGAAACTCCCTCTCCTTTCACCACTGGAGGGCAATCCCTAGCTTCAGAGTTCAGAGTGGGTGTACTGGTCTTTATCCTTGACACTTCAAGTTGTGCTGCTCACGGTAAGAACTCAAATAGTGAACCATGTACACTAAACCTGAACATGTTTTTTCAGCCTGCTTTTGAGTAACTTTTTTATCTTGAGTGTTTTTTTTTCTTTTCTACTCATCTAATGGCACATAAAAATGTAATGGAAATTTAAAAATATATATATATAAAAAACTTGGTAAATTAAATGTAGTATGATGCAGCTGTTTGTATCAGTTTAATGAGCTTCACTGAATGCTATTATAATATTTAGCTTTTTCTATTCTATTTTCGCGTGTACAGAGATGCCACATGCTTGTTCAGCCGGTTGGCTTCCTGTACAAACTCAATACAAAGTTTTGTTCTCTACACTTTTTTTTTCTTACATATTTACTCACACAGCATTTATTGTTTGACTCTATAATTGATTTCTTTTCTGGACCTGTACTTGCCCTTGACTCAGGGAGTTTCTGTTTGCCTAAATTCAGCCAGAGCTGCTCCTCTGTGAGTCGGATGTCAGGTGTACTGTGACTTTTGGGCCACATCTGGTCTACAAAAACATTTGCTGTAACCCATGTCTCACTCTCCTCATGATTTTGGCCCAGTGTTCAGTCTTGTAACAGAGCTGTACCAAAAGTTGTCTGTAATCGGAGCAGGTGGGTTTGTAGTTTACTATAATGGACCCACCACACTGAGACCAATCACTTATAGTCTTGTCGACTTAAACAGTTTTTAGTTTTCTTCTCTAGCTGGAAGGAGAGATTGTGTAAAATGTGTGACCATTAGTTTGGATTCCAGTGGCAACAAGTGGCATTACACATACAAAAGTACCAATAACCCTGAGCAAACGTTACATCCTGTGCTGCATAACGCCTCCTCTAATATGCATGCAGTGAGCATGCATGGTGCTTCTCTTTGTGTCCTCTTGTGTAACCTCGTTTAGCGTGTGAGTGAAGCAATGTTCAGTCCAGCTTTACAAAACCCTTTCATTCATTTCTTTGAAATCAATCTGGTGGTGCGACCAGTCTCTAGTTCACAGTCCTCTGGGGAAAACATGCAGGGTCATTGAACAAAAAGGTTTAACTGGATTAAATTTTTCCACAATGCCATATGACGCCAACCGGCAACACGCTGCACTGGCCAATTAGGCCTGGTAGATTTCTTTGTAATGTGTAATGCCATCTGCTTCTGCTGTTTACCCTAGAACTGCTGTGTTTAGATTTGCTAATCTTTCATAATTAAAAAATCACATGTCCCCATTAATCCCATTAATTTAGTATCTGAGAAGCCTTGAAAGTTGAATTGGATTACCTGCATTGGCTGATTTTATCTAAGTGCATTGATTAGAAGTCATGCAACATGTAAAAGAGTTTTAATATCCATGAATGTTTTCTAAGTTTGACAATAGTGCTTCCAAAAAGTTGAGATGGCGTGTAAAATATAAATAAAACACAATGCAATGATCTGCAAACCTTAATCTAAGTGTTATTCACAATAGAGCATAGAAACTTATCAAATGTTACTACTTTCTTATTCTGTCTCTGAATTGAATTTCAAAATATCAAAGTTGAATTTCAGAACAATCTAAATCTAATCTAAATAATAAAATTGAATATCTCATAATCTAAAGTACATAGTATAGTACACGATAGATTTGGAAAATCTGGAGAAATCTCTGTGCGCAATGGATGAAGCCAAAAATCAATCCTGAATGCCCATGATCTTCAGGCATTAAAACAGACACATTTCTCTCTTGGAAATCACTGTTTCATCCAGAAATCTCTGTCTGTGACCACACTTCACTGTGCCATCCACCAATGGCATAGCAAACAGTAACAGACCTTTAAATGTGACATGGAAATTCTGCTGTTTTCTCTGGGCCAAAGCTTATTTTAAATGGACTGAGGTAAAGAAGAAAAACTGTCCCATGGTCAAATTGAAATTTAAAATTCAGTTTTGGAAACCATGGACACTGCGTCCTCTCTGGACTTAAAGGGAGAGGGAGGATTCATCCTATTATGAGCAATCGGGTCATAGGCCTGCCTCTCTGATGGTACGGTGGTGCATAAGTGCCTATGAAATTAACAGTTTGCATATCTGAAAAGGTGCATCAATACTGAAAACTGCTGTTCAGAGTTTGTGACATCAGTTGTTCTCAGATTTGTCCTTGTAAACTAACTTATAAATGTTTGAAGAAAGCCCCTCTGCAAGAACGTGCTGCAGTTTTTTTTTTGGTTTTTTTGGGGGTTTTTTTTGGAGGAAAACGTGGCTTGGAATGGTGAAATACCCATGTACTCATCCATCAGCTATTCAGCCATTCATCTCTCCTTATTGCCTCTCTAGCAGTTGTAGTCCAGCATACCCACATCATAACAGATTACCTCGCCTTGAGGGTTTCAGTGAGTGTTCTCGTGTTTTCTGTTTTGTTTGCCACCCAAATGCATATGCACGGTTTAACCTTTTTGATTTACGTTTCACACAGTATCCCAACTTTTTTGAAATTTCGGTTGTATGTGCAATCTCAGCATGTTTCTTTCCAATACTCTTCCAAAATACGAGCCTTTGTTTCTTAGTACAAAGAGAGTCTGTTTAGCAAAAGCTACGAAAATTTTCTGAAACTTCCTGATGAGAAAAGCAGAAACTAACAGGTGCAAAAAAAGAAAACAAAACCCCTGTACAGTATGTGA
The DNA here is from genome assembly GCF_963576455.1 of Neolamprologus multifasciatus. Lineage (NCBI taxonomy): Eukaryota > Metazoa > Chordata > Actinopteri > Cichliformes > Cichlidae > Neolamprologus > Neolamprologus multifasciatus. The sequence goes on along the minus strand of NC_140456.1, from coordinate 19,114,469 downwards.
GGAAATGAACGATTCAACCTTCAGCCTTCTTTTTTAAGTCTGGAGCCTCTTGGTGGTTCTCACACTGAAAACCATTTTTGTTTGATGAAATGAATTTGGGAGTGGAGGCTGCTCTGGACTATTGAACTGCTTTGCTCTCATAGCTATTATGAATATTGTGTAAGCCATTTGACAGGTACTAACTACAAACAGTATTAAAGCAGAAAACATACATATTAAGGAACAGTTTGCATTAAAGAACTGATTAGATTTCTTTATCTTAAAGGTAGAGCAGTTCGTCCCCGTCTCTTGAGAGCACTGTTTGAAAAGCCAAATATTTCTGACACAGATTGTGGTCCGTCTACTGACCTTGTAATCTTAGTTGTTTCAATTCACTGTTGACGCAAGTTGTCTTGCAGAAAAACCTGCTCTACATGGCTGTTCACATTAGTGATTATCAATGTGATATGTACTTTCTTTATTTACTGTTTAAATACCAGCCCTGGATCGGTCCAGCACTCCCATCAAGGTTAGTGCTAAACTTTGAATTCAATCCCTTTAACTGGAATATAATGTAAATCCCCATTCACTCAGGCTGGCAGGTATCTGGCAACCAGAAAAACCTGCCAAATTTAATATGTTGCCAGGAGGTATTAGTTGCAAAGAACTGCACAAAAACCCTCCTTGTTAATTACTCGCTATCTGATTGCATCAATCACCACTAGCTCTCGTTGAAGGTACAACTTGTCTGCAACCGCTCCCTGACTAACCACTGAGCAGTAGTAAAACTTGAAGTTTTGCAATAACTCTGTGAGACCAACTTAGCATTTTTCCCACTGGCTGCCACTGGTTACTAGGGGTTCACTGCCTAGGCGGTTGCGGTTTTAGCAATTGATTACACAAAGACTTCCAGCAACCACTTGCCAGCTCGTTGGTAAATGCTCACTTGGCAGTTTACAGCTAATATAGAGTCATATTTGATTGGAGCCTAAATATATTTTTCAAATACTAATTTATGTACTGTTTTTATGGTGGTTAATGATGGTGACCCAATTCATCTACCAAAAACTTCCAATGCATCTAGAGCAGAAAAACGAGAAGCATGTCAAAACCTGCTGAGTGATATGTGGCCTGTATGCTGATCCATAGAAGCCTAAAGTGATTTTGCCACGAAAGAAATGAAACACAAGACATACAAACAGGTTTAGGATTCTTAAAACAATAAATGGCGAGGACTATCCACATCACATCAGGCCCATCCCAGTGACAATACTAAGGCTGTCGCAGATAGTATGCTTATATTGTTGAAGTTGTAGTCTGTCATGCTTTGTGGCTAAGGCACTGCAAACCTGTATGACACAGTTGTTGGCTAATATGACACAGTAACAACATCATCAGACAAAAATACCCAGATGATCAGATTAGCATAAAGGCAGATCAAACATATCACACCACCACTGACACACACTGGCTTTGTGTCCTCACTGAGAACGTGGGAGAACCCTGACTTGTGGCTTCTGGAAGTCGGTTGACTGAGCTGCTGTTCAGGACATAATTCCCTCCACCACATGATTTATAACTTTGTTAGCATAGCAAGATTGCCAGGTTAGCTTTTTCCCTACTCAAGTCTTTGTTCTGATTAACCTATAGGGCTTTGGAGTTGACGTCACGCCGCAATGCATTATGGGAGCGCAGCGCCATTTTCGGGGTCTACGAATCCAAAGCCCTATTCACTTTGCTGGAACGACGACGACAAGAATCATGCTTAAAAGCAGCTCAAAAGAAAACGGACGGTATAGAGACCGATTGCGTCCAGAGGCGAAGCAGCGTTACTTGAAAAAAATAGAGTGCATCGCAAATCTGGACCCGTACGAAATACGGCAGTGGAGTAAAGACCCAGACGACCTACCGCCACTGTCCTACCCCGATGTCTTCGCCTATCTTGTTTGTGGAGTAAGCGCCTACACATCGAACCAGTTCCGAAATTACAAGTCACTGGAGGCGCACATCCAATTTACCAACGGCTGGGTGCAAGATTTGGGTATTTTCAAGCCGCCAAACTCTGAGTACGTCGTCATTCATACCAAGGTAAGTCACCTGAAGCGCATCAAGTGTAATAGCCATTTTCCACCCCCCACCATAATTAATGTTATACATTTATCATCGAACTGCTAAAATATCGTTACCATATTATGTGCCCATAATTGTAAAGTAGATGCAAATTAACACATTGATAATCGGGCAAATTATTAACGCCAATTCGTGTCCTCCCTGTCTCATTTCATTTATTGTCTTTACATCAACCTTGTCCTTGTATGTTACAGGTACTGCACTCCCAAAGATTGAATGAACCTGCATTACGACCATGGGTAATTGTAAGCACCACGGGGAAGGTCGAAGCTGCACACTGCACCTGTATGGCCGGAGTTGCTGAGACCTGCACCCATGTCGCTGCACTTCTATTTAAAGTGGAGGCAACAGTGAGGATCCGTGGCACAAAGACTGTCACAGATGAACCAGCCTACTGGGTTTTGCCGGGGAACACAACCAAGATACAGCCAGAGGTTGGCCATAACATTGACTTTTCATCTTCAGCAGCACAAAAAAAGACTCTTGATGAAAATATAAACGGACCGTCTGTGGTGAAAGGCAGAAGAAGCCGTCCTTCAAAACGAAAGATTCCTTCTGCTACGTTTGAGGAGTTGTCACCAGTGTTAGACACACTTCATAAACACAATAAAGCAGCGTGTTTGTCTGGATTGGATAAATACTACACATCACACACTGTACAATCTTCCACATTACCAATGTCTCTGGCGTGTTTGCACAACACAGGTGCACAGTCCCTTGGTCTTACCGAGCTGCAACTGCACTGTGTAAAGTACATAATTGCAGCAAAAGTTACTGAAGAACAGGCAGAAGCTATCGAGGTACGCACAAGACTGCAACACAAGAGCCCAGAATGGTATGTGTGGCGTGCTGGGAGAATCACAGCTTCGATGATGCACGCTGTTTGCCACCACTGTAGACACTGTAGACACCACTGGTGTCTAGTTTTCTGTCAGAAGTGCATTGAAATATGTATAACTTGATTTCAAACCTGCAGCACTTACCATGTAACAATTGTCAAACTGTAAAATAAAGAGTGAAATACAGTTATTTGTTATCTTGCTTTTATTATAACGTCATTTTAGTGAAACAGGTACAGAAATGGTTACATAATGTAATGTCAGTGTGTTCATACAATAACACATAAAAAAAAAGGTTTTACTAGTACTATGTCTTCAGAGACATACTGAGAGACATAAAAATAGCAAAACAAGTAAAACCAGTGTAATATTTCACTTTTTCCGTATCACCCTTTAAAAAGTTTTCATTCAGCTCTGTCTTGTCCAACTTTGATTTAAGCTTTCTGTTCTCCTCCAGCAGCCGGTTTATTTCTGCTCTGCTCTGTACACAGCGCACACAATCATTTGTCAGTCTTTGATCTTCTGTCTGTTTCTCTCTGATATCACTGTTTTCTGCATCTGCACCCGTTACCTCTGCTTCTACTTGTCCAAGACAAATTTGGCCCTCAGCCAAATTAACAAGGTTGTTATGGAGTTGCTCTTCTGTGTTGTCCATCTCTGGCTGCTCTCCTGTGGTAACTTCTGCTGGGGCTTCACCTTCACATTCTGCAGCTCCATTGTGAAAGCCTGTCCAATAAAAAGAGTGCAAATACACAAGGGAATTTTAAAGTGGTTTATACATTAAGGCAGTATGAATACTCAAATGTTTGTGTTAATTGACTAAGATCAACTTTTAAAATAAGAGATTGTGGTTGGGGGTGCGGTTGTTGTTTACCTCCTACTAGTGCTTTTTTTTGTTGGCGTTGTGTTCGCCTCCTGTGACGGTCTGAATGTGATGTTCGGATTTCGGAGTGCCCCATGTGTAGCGTTGGTACCCAGTCTGGATTTGTTTGATCCATTTCATAGGCAGGCTTCCCTACAGTTGTGCAAAAGAATTAGCGAATCTTTACATAGCACATATGTCTGCAAAGTCACTCCATTCATGTTTGATCGCAATTTCTATAACTTCCGAGACCACCAACGATAATATTATTCAGCTATAAAGTGTGATATGAACATATCTAGCACTTACCGGAATGAAAATGTCTGGAGCACACCAAGTGATATGGGGAGATGGAACAGAACTTGATATCAGCTCGTCTCACGGCTGCTATCCAGGCTCGACGCCTTCGTTTGGTAACATCCGATACATGAGCTCCTTGATATTGCTTCCAGGTTGGGAAAGCATAAAAAGACAACCCAAGTTTATTCCCGTGCCGATCGTAAGATCGAACATTGCAGCCGACCACACAGCAAGTACGAACCATGGCTGTGCTTTCGCTCCTTCGTCGCTTGCTCTTAGACCCCGAAAATGGCGGATCAGGCCAAAATCCTTTCCACGCCCACCCCCGTGACATCACGCTCCAAAGCCCTATTAATAAAAAAAAAAACACTTCAAGGAAGGACACTGGAACATCTGCACCTTTAAACATTTGTCTGGTTGGAATATATAATTACAGGAACACCAAATTACAACACAGCAACACAGTAGTTTGCACAGTAAATTTGTTAGCTCACTATCCGGTTGGCAAATGCTTATTTTCCCCTGACAACTAGTAGTCACTAACTGGTCTATAGAGCTAAAGAGACACTTAGATGGGAAAAAAAGAGTCAGATGTTCAATGACAATTAACAGTTAAACTTTAAAAATATTTAATAAATACAATTAAGCAAAAAAAAAAAAAAAAAACCATCAGTGATGTTGGTATCAGACATTCACCAATTCATGTTGTTGTAAATAAATGCTTTAAGTCTAGAAGGTTTGTAGGTAGAAGTTTAACTCTTATCAAAACCACCCCCACATGTAAAAACGAACAACACTACAAACTAAACTTTATACAGCCTATCTGTATTCACACAGCTATAGATATGCATGCCTAACAATAATAATGGATAAAACTAATAACCAGATGATTAGAACAGAAACGGCAAACAACTTATTTACTAAGAGAGGTCCAATAAACAAACAGTGGTGACTGAGGGTCATGGGCATTCAAGGCTCCTTGAGTGAAGGTTGTGGGTAGTGAGGTTGGCCCTGTGGCTCGATCCAACAGACAAATAACTGTAGATCAGGCTGCCAAATACACAGTGTATTGTTGTTTGTTAGGTATGGGTCTGCATAGCTGTAGATCCATTAGGGTGTCCATGCTGACGACTGTCCACCACTGAAAGCGCCAACAACGGGCACATGAAGATCAGAAATGGATCAGGGAGTATATAACGTGGATGGCTGGGTGTGTTTGTGTCGTTTACCTGGGGAACACTAGGTACCTGGCACCAGGATACACTAGGGGAAGAAGGCAAGCTAGTGGAGGCAGTGTGATGCTTTGGGCAATGTATTGCTGGGACACATGTACTTTAACACATACCACCCACTTAGGCATTGTTGCAGACCATGTATACCCTTTCATGGGAAAAGTATTCCCTGATGACTATGGCTTCTTTCGTCGGAATAATTGGTCCTGGCACAAAGCAAAAATGATTCAGGAATTGTTTGAGATGCACAACAAGTTTGACATGATGACATGGCCTCCAGATTCCTCAGATATGTGGGATGTGTTGGACAAGCAAGTCACAAACAGATGTAGGTTTTTCGAACAATAAATGGCGGGGTAATCCACGTCACTTTGTACATTCTTGTTTCCAGTATTTCCAGTGACATCACCTAAGGCACTGCAAAACTGTATGTGATGTGTTGTTGGTTAATATAACACAGTCACTGCATCATCAGCCAGAAATAACTAGCTTATCAGATTAACATAAATACTGCAGATCAAACATATCACACCACCACTTATGACACATACTGGAGTTTTGCCCTCACTGTGAACTTAGGTCAACCCTGACTTGTGGCTTCAGGAAGTCAGTTGACTCAGCAGCTGCTCAGCACATAATTCCCTCCACCATATGGTTTATGACGTTGTTAGCATAGCAAAGATTGTCAGGTTAGCTGTTCCCAGGTTGATAGCTGATTAACAGACATTTTCGGAGGATTTCCATCAATAAAGGACACTAGAACCTCTGGGCCTTTAAACATTTGTCAGCTTGGAATACATTATCACCAAAACACCAAATTACAACACAGCGAAAATGCTGCTGGAATACAATTAAAGCTAGGTAAACCGCTGACATCAAATCATGCTGTCAGAATATTAAAACCAAGGAAAAAAATATCATATTTAGTTTGATTTTTAGCTTACTATTTTTTTTCTCAATTGCATTTTTTTTAAAGACTCCGCATAAAATAGGATGATGGGGCTTTCAAAGGTATTAAAAACTGTGATACGTCACTGAGGACATCTCGCCCCTTTCCCACCAACCGTGACCTGGAAAGTTTCATCATACTACGTTGCTGCTAACCTGCAGCAAAATACCTTCACAGTGAGATAGTCGGGTGCAAAACTGGCTTATTTGTAGTTTACCATGTGACTCACTTAAAAGAGTGGGCGCTTTACAAAATAATTCAATTCAATTCAGTTTTATTTATATAGCGCCAAATCACAACAACAGTTGCCTCAAGGCACTTTATATTGTAAGGTAGACCCTACAATAATACATACAGAGGAAAAACCCAACAATCATATGACCGCCTATGAGCAAGCACTTTGGCGACAGTGGGAAGGAAAAACTCCCTTTTAACAGGAAGAAACCTCCGACAGAACCAGGCTCAGGGAGGGGCGGCCATCTGCTGCGACCGGTTGGGGTGAGAGAAGGAAGACAGGATAGAAGATGTGCTGTGGAAGAGAGCCAGAGATTAATAACAAGTGTGATTCAATGCAGAGAAGTCTATTAACACATAGTGAGTGAGAAAGGTGACTGAAAAAGAAAAACTCAATGCATCAATGGAGTCCCCCAGCAGCCTATGCCTATTGCAGCATAACTAAAGGAGGATTCAGGGTCACCTGATTCAGCCCTAACTATATGCTTTAGCAAAAAGAAAAGTTTTTAACCTAATCTTAAAAGTAGAGATAGTGTCTGTCTCCCGAGTCCAAACTGGAAGCTGGTTCCACAGAAGAGGGGCCTGAAAACTGAAGGCTCTCCCTCCCATTCTACTTTTAAATACTCTAGGAACAACAAGTAAGCCTGCAGTGCGAGAGCGAAGTGCTCTAATAGGGTGATATGGTACTACAAGGCCATTAAATAAGACATATGAAAAAGGAGTTCAAGAGCTTTTGAACAGCCCAAATATGATAATAAGGAAGAATGTGAATTTCAAGTGAAGTTAAAAACATCCTTACGCAGTGCTGTAAAAGCAGAGATGATGTAACAGAGTTATAAACAGACTACTGCCCTAATTTTCAAATTCAGAATTTGTTCTGTTTTTTGTTTGTTTCTAAAGCACAAATATCTTGTTCTGGAAACAAGGTCATAAGCTGGGGAGAGGAAGTCTGTTAAAACCCACATCCCAACTTGATTATTTGCTATGAATAAATATTGATGCGAATTATGTTTAAGGTTAAAAAATGTTTTTGTGTCTCTGAAAATCTTCTTTTTTTGAAGTGTTTTAAGTTCTATAAGAAAGGTTATAAGTTTTATAGCTATAAAGTTTTTACTCATCATTTGACTTTAGTACCTAAAACCTGTTTAAATGAACTCAAACTGCACACATGATCCACATTCAGTCTTCTGTATCAGTTGTACACACTTGTTTCTGTTCTTGGCTTCACCGTTGAGAGACATGCATCTGTCTAAACAATGTTGTCTCAGCAGCCTGTTACACCCCCACTGTTGTGACCTCCCTAAAACCCCTGCCCTCCACTGCAGTGATCCTATTACTCTGAACAGGTTGCAGACGGACACCAAGAACACAGCCTCGTGGGCAAATGCGTCATTGTCGTCTGCTTTGATTACTGGCCGTGGATTAGAAGAAAATTGTTTCTCCGTGATGACAATCCTTTGAGCAGCGACACAGCAGTTTTCATTCCTTGGTCCTACTTCACTTATTTATCCTACTTGTTGTTGTGCCTCATTTAAGGCTGGCATTGTGCGTGTGTGTTGGATGTACTGGGGAAAATAAAGGATTTGCTGGGATTAGGCGTTTGCAGCAGACTAATGGCAGTAAGAAACTTGCTGTGGCACCATCAGATACATGATCAGCCTTTAATCTTACAGAAGCTAAATGGGGTACGGGGGGTTGGAGAGGGCACTACTTTTGTGCAATCATTTTTAAATCTCTGGGTTAGACACAAGCCTCAAGTGCTTAGTGAGCAATTTATCTACAGTTTCTGTCCTCATCTTTACATTTTCAAAGAGAATTGATACAGTTCTGTGAAGTAAACAGTGACGTAAAAGCAGCACGCAGAATGAAAGACATAGAAACAGCACGCCCCTGTGCTTGTGACATGTGTGTATTTATGCTGCCTATGTTATATCTTTTATTTACATAATCAAAATGCCTCTACGCTTGATGGAAAAAGCAGGTCATCGTTCTGTAAACCATTTCATTTTAAGATAAATGCTTAGTTTAAGGTTGGTTGGTTTTGGGTAAGTCTCCAGGAAATTACTGGAAAGCAATGTGAGGTCCTCTGAAGTGTGTGTGTGTGTGTGTGTGTGTGTGTGTGTGTGTGTGTGTGTGTGTGTGTGTGTGTGTGTGTGTGTGTGTGTGTGTGTGCGTGCTTGGATGAGATGACTTGCAGGCCCTGACACACTGCAGACAATTATGCAACACCACCAACTAATCTGTGTATGAGGACTTGATGGGGGACTGAGACAAGAGAATTATACTGAGACAGGTTTTCTTTCATGCCAACATCAATACATTTTATATCACTGACTGTATATATAGGTTTTTGGTATTACTGTTTTTAATCTTTGCTGCAGTTTTTAAAAAGTACAACATTGTAAGTCCAGCACTTTTTTTTTTATATGAAATTACATAACATCACATTGAATACTGTTTTATGCGACTATTTTTGGGTAATGAAGTCAGAGTTGTTAGATATTCCTTTTAAAGTATCTATATACTCATCTTTATTAGGAACACCTGTTCAACTGCTTGTTGATGCAAATATTTAACAAACCAATTGCATGGCAGCAACTCAAAGCATTTAAATAATGGAGACATGGTCAAGATGACCTGCTGAAGTTCAAACTAAACATCAGAATGACCAAAAATATATAAACGGTGGCCCTGAAAAGTCAAATACACTGCACCTTAAGAAAACACTTGCAAATAGAAAAATCATGTAAATGCACAGAAAACAAAAGTTGAATAAAGCATAAAGTCCATAAAGGTCCACAGGTTGAACTTTGGTTGTGTAATGTGTGCTTTTACAGCGTTTTTCTGTTTGCTGGTATTTCTTAAGTTACTGTGCATCTGACCTCTTAAGTGACTTTGAACATGGCAATGTTGGTGTGATTTGGGCTGGGCTGAGTAACTGAGAAACTGGTGATCGACTGGGATTTTCCCACAAAACCGTCTTTAGGGTTTACAAAAATGGTCCAAAAAAGAGAACATGAGCCACAGTGCTAATGTGTTTTGAGCTGATAGGACAGGAACATGAACTCAAATAACCACTTGTTCTAACTAAGGTACTGTCATACAGACGGACATCTCTGAAGGTACAACATGTCCAAACTTGACGCAGATAGGCTACAGCTGCAGAATACCACACCAGGTGCCACTCCTGTCAAAAACAGGAAACTGATGCTACGGTTCACACAGGCTTACCAAAATTGGACAATAGGGCATTAGAGAAACGATGTATGACCTGATGAGTCTGAATTTCTGCTGCAAAATTTGGATGGAAACTGGAAACTAAGTGAAACTAAATGGATTTAAAAACAAAATGTCAAAGTGAAATAAAAATAAAAATAAATAAGAGCACACAAGGCTCTAATAACTCTGTTATCACACATGTAATTTTATCATCAATGTTTAGACCTGTGCTGGTCTTGTTTCTTTGGTTAGGATGACTCAGAGTCAATACTCTGCCATAAATTATCCACCCCAGCATGACTAACTAGGGCGGTTCCCATAAGGTGTGATGCATTGGTTTTATTAATAATACCAACGCTGTGACCCATCACAATCAAAGAAAGAATGACTAACCAATGATGGGTTGTGCTACATGGAAGTTACTTGCAATAGGGCTCGTCTTTTCTCCTACTCAACATTGTTTTCAGCTTCTTTTAAATAGTGACTCAAGACGTTTTTTGGAAGTTTTGTCAGTTTTAGAGATTTCAAAGAATTTGGAGAAAAACTTGCATCAGATGGTTATAAAGAAAACTGGCTTGCCAACTGTTGCTACATTTAATCACAGATTTCGTGTGAATTCATGTTCAATCAGCCATGAAAGGAAGTTCAAAATTGAAGAACATTTAATCCTTTTAACACAACTCAGTCATTTATAAGTCATCTGTCACCACGTCATCTTATGTAACACAAACTGTGGTATCTGCCTTTTAAAAGCCAAGACAAACACAGTCAAGATTAAATAAATTAATATTTAATATTGTGTTTTCCATCTAACTGTGCACGTAATCAAAGCCTCAGGTCAGACATTTTGTACCGCGTTACTTAGCTATGAAGAAACAGTCTGACTCTGTGGTTTGATCTCCGCAGCCTGGAGCACCGTCACTGAGCTTACTTAATAAACACACCCCGGCTTTATGACGCCAGAGACATGCGTGCGCGTTGTGGTTGCATTGTGTATGTATGCTTAAAGGGAGGTGGAAAAAGATCAACTGAAATCCTTGAAGAATAAGCATAGACTTTGTAACACTTATGAACAAAGATGAGGATTCAATAGAGAAACGGACTTAGCTGCTCAGGTGAACACACAAAAAACATAGAGTAAAGCAGCTGGGTTTTACCTCTGTGTTCTTCCTTCAGGTCCTGCTCTGGGCCTCATTATAACCAACAACGGACTTTAACCAGGTTGTTTGTTTTATGCAAAATTCTGCCCAGTCTTAATATCCTTTATCATGTCCTGGGTGTGTGATGCAGGGGGAGAGGATGGAAAGGCAAAGGGCAGGACTAGAGTTAGAATCCCAATAACTTTGAATCTGAGAAAATATTTATTTCTTCTTAAAAACCTTTAACATTGGGTCTGTTGATATTCACCCAGTTTTGAGTATAGATTGTATATAAAAGATGGATGTAGCTTTGTGGTCTGAATTCTGGTTTCTGCATTCTGGTTTCAAAGAGAACTCTGATTATGTAGAAGTGTACGGGAAAATGGACCCTCAGCTTCCAGTAAACACAGTAATACCTTTCCTGATTACTTTATGGTCTTAATCGCTAGTTTCATGAGTTGCTGCATGCAACGTGTCATTCGGTTTCTAAGTCATGGTTCCCACAAGAGTCAAAAAGGACAGGTTTTAATGATTTGCTACTGTATGAGTGTCACAGTCATGTGTAAACCTAACGTCCATATTTAAGATGCTCACCTCAAGATTTCACAGTGGGCAATGCCACAGTATGTACATTCACCTTTTATAGACACCTCCTGAGGAATTGCCCTGCCGTGTTTTGTTTGTTTCAGCTCTGGAGTTTGCTGTTCAGAAAAATATTAAAACTTTGTAGAAGTTGAAGTCATATTTTATGACACAGCCCTGATCCAAAAAGTTCAAGGTAGTGCACTGTAAATATTCTTAAATATAGTCAACATTTTATTCCACCATAGAAGTTCTTTTGAACTCTTGTGCTTTAATTCACTGGACACATCTCTTCTCAAACTCCTGTAGTCCTACACTGCCCTTTACTTCCTGCAAAGTATTTACTGTAAAGTAAACTCGAATGATAAGTGTGAAGTTTTTAATTCTGTGTTGTTACCTTTGGAAAGAAAAATTAGTGATATTTGTTGTTAATGTTTTGCTCACTTTTTAAACCTTAAATATTCAAGTTCATAATGCAAACGCCCTTTTTACATGTTATTTGCTAAATGTCTGAATGCTCGAACTGCCGTTGTAGTCAGTTCATCTCATCAATCTTACTCCTTTGAGAAACCACATGTAAGTATCTCGATGCATGCTCAATCATCCAGGTAAGTAAATCCCCTAAAGTTGATTCTGTTCATCTGGATGTAGCGTTTTCAGTGGGAGAAACGTTTCGTCACTCATCCAAGTGACTTCTTCAGTCTCAGCTGACTGCAGGTTTCCCAACCTTATAAACAATCTTGGGAAAACGTTTCTCCCACTGAAAACGATACGTCCAGATGAGCAGAATCAACTTTTGGGGGGCACATGTAAATAGTTAAGACATCATGTCCCCTTTATTTAATTATTAAGCTTTTGGATAGTATTTTAATATTTGCTGAAGGGTTTTTTTTAAAAAAAAAAATAGTGTCCTGAAACTGTGACCTAAATTCTCTTAAGGCTTTGGTTTTGATGATTAAGAACTTGAATGAAACAAATCAGCTTTAAATAAATACAAGAAGTAAAGTAGTTAAACGATACTACAGATTTTCTTCTAGGTACTTTAGTTACTCCTATTGTTATCCATCTGATAAGCTGATAGCAATACTAGTGATGTTGCATAAACTCTGACTCTGTATCCAAGCTCCTGCTGTGTTGATTGAGGTTGTCGTCCTCTTAAAGTGTTCTAATACTTTGTCTTGTTTAATTTAAGCGTGTCTTTCAAAAAAACAGCCAAATCTGAACGAGACAATCTTAATCGTAAAAAGTGGAAACAGAAAATGAATGTACTCCCTTTGCTGGTATATAGCTTTATAGAGAACCGATTTTGCCAAGTATTTCTAGTTGCTTTCTTATTTCCTATATAAGAAAAAAAAAATAGTCCTTGAACAACACTCTCTCTTATGAGGGTGTATAATTTTTGCATTAGTCGTGACCTGATTATTGTTTGCACAAGAGCACATAGAGTTTGTCAGGCAGGATCAGCCAGCTTAGTGCAAACAAGTAAGCGCTATGGGAAAGGCCAGCATCACATAGAAGACATGTAGATGATTATGATAAGCTTATTTAAAGATTTTTCATAGGTTCGAGTTTCACATGCTTTTCAGGAAGTCTTATGAGTGTGCTCGGCTGTACAGGTCAACGCAGGACGCAGGCTGGTTTAAGTTTAACATCATGTGATGCGTCTAAAGGTCCGGGGCTGCTTACTATGGTGGAAATCTGTCTTCTCAAGACGTTTATGGTTTTATTGTTTGCTCTTACTACCTGAAAACATCTATACGCGTACAGTTTCACAAAGCTTTACATGTTAAGTGATGTCATCTGCCTCTCCGTCTCACCCAACCTTTAAAGCTCAAACCTGCTGACTCTAAGTGTCACTCTACAAATAGTAATTTGATCTTGCCCAGAAGGGACAAGTGAGTCTGTAAATTTACTTAAGTTGTTTACTTTTTTACAGTTTTGTACTTTGTATTTCAGGCTGCTTTGTGTTTCTGTTCCACCACATTTCACTGGGAGCATTTTTAAACTAATGTTAAACATTGAACCTCAGGCTCTGAACATTTTTGACTTTTGACCTCTTGCAAAAGAGCTGCACATTGTTTGGATTCTTCACCATTTCATGTGTATGTAATGTGTTAGGAGTTATATCATACATAAGTTTCCCCTGATGGTTTTATTTAACTATATGACCCATAAATGGGTTAAAAGTGCAATTCTGTTTTTAAGAAAAGAATAAAAACTGCAACCTTTGGAAGCACTGTTTTTATTTTGTCATCTATCCTTCCACAATAAGCCTTTCATGACCGTCAGAGTGATCTTACTAATCCCTGGACTTCCAGTGTGTAAGCAACTTTTCCCATGAACATGGTAAAAAGCTCAGCATGTGCTTCGGTGGACTGTAGGTGACAAGCAAAGCTTTGCAGACCCACGTCCTCCTGTTTTAGTTGTATACTGTCACCTGGGGGCAACATCAAAAATAAGTGGAACAACTGGTACTGTGGGCTATGCTCATTTATATTTGTGCTTGTGTTTTTTTCCCTTCCTGAGAAGACAAAGAATGTCTTTGTGTTGTGGTGGAGTAAACCGAGAGTTTAAAACTTCAGAACTGTCCATAGTCCTCTGATGTGCTGGTGTTCTTTCCAGATACTTGCTCATTATGAAAAACTCCTCTGGGAGAAACTTTCTCGATCAATTTTTTTAAATGGCCTGTATTTGCATTGTACTGTCAACACTGGGTGACATGCTTTTGGCTTTGGAGCACACATAAAGGAGTCTCTGTGGTTGAATCCGGCCCAACTCCAACAGCTACAGCAAATCATATGCTAGAATTAGAGAGTATTTTTTCTCAGCACACTGTGGTCAGTGCAGTTTGCATGTTCTCTCAGGATACTTTAGCTTCCTCCCACAGCCCAGTGACATGCACGATAGGTTAACTGGTGACCGAGTGTGAATGGTTGTCAGTCTCTCAGCATTAGCCCTGTGATGCAATACACCGCCTTTCATCCTGTGACAATCAGGATAAACTCCGACATCTATTCTTTAAGTTTTCTGTTCTTTTCCTGAGTTGAATCCTGTATACAGTTTTAAAGGACTATTTTTTTGCATTAACATTAATAATACTTTTACTCATCAGTAATAGTAAATGAATACGTCAAGAAATCTTTTATCTTTGATTCAGCTTGGTTTTAATACACACAATAGCTACAAATGTGTACAAGGAGAAAGGGTGTGAAGGAGGGTGTTTTTGGCTGAGCCATCCTGAAGTGTTGCTTTTCAATAAGCTTGTGTTTGGCTGATGTGAACGCAAGCACTTTTTTTTTTGTTAGTCAAATTTTTGAGCAAACAAGTTTGAGGTAGTGACTGCCACGCGACTGTCAGCTTGAAGATTACTTCCTTACACTCCTGGAAACCACAAAATGTGATGTACACATTGAAAGTTTTCTTTTAAATGAATTATTAAGTTGACTTTTAAAAAAGTAAACATGAGGGTTAGATCCCAGATCTGATGAGTGTCTTCTGTTAGTTTGCCAGCAAAATTCCTTAAAGGATGTCCAGGATCCCTTCAAATGTCTTTGAATCTTGTATAATATGCAGTGCAGGCTGTGGTGTGTGCTTTTTTGTTTTGAGCATTGTCATTTTAAAAAAACCTGTCCCTGTCCCCAAATTTAAGTAGCACATGGAAGCTTTTTTTCCTTGCGTGCCTTATTACTACATGGAAAATTACCAAGAAAAAGGATTTGTAGGGGTCTGCCGGCCATCCTTTGTTTTATATGTTAAAGAAGGGACAACCCCCTGTTGATAAATCAGCAGGGAGTCTTTGGGGGAGGGGAGCAACCCTTGTGAATTTTGAGGTGGAAGAGTACTGGCATTTGGCCATTCCTCAGCCCCCTTTTCAAGCCATGGAAGTGTGGACAGTTTGAACTCTGGTGAAACTGCACAGAACTGTTTGTGACAGGATGTTTAATTATGAATTCAACACGTTCCTGACACTTGAATGGATGAACAGTAATTTTTAGCAACAGCGAAGAAGAAAAGTTAAACAGATGCTGGATGACTGAGCAGAAGTACTCAAGTGCAGAATTAAAGTGCAGATATTTTACCCTGAAGTCCAACTAAATCTTACAAGTAGATTAATAAGCAAGAGTAGCAATAAACTGATGGACGTGCAAGCACTGTATATATATTTTTTTCTCTTTACTTTAAATGTGGACATTTATATGTTTGCCTTTGACACTTTTACCTACGAAAAGACTGCAAACACACCTCCCCATTCCTCTCTTATCATGCTTCCATCTATTCCATGTTTTTACCATCAACGAGAGACAAAAGCATACTGTGTTTCCTGCAGCAGAGCACAGCCAAAACTGTGTCACTGTGTCATATGTAATGGCGTGACCAATCACAGCACAGGTAAGTTTGAGTGGCTGGTGGGGATCTAACATAAGTCCAATCACACCAGAGTGCTCAGCCAATCAGGATCCTCGTAGCCAGTGCACAGAGCCCGTCTGTGGGAACATACGAAATTATGTGAGTATAAGTGCAGCTGGACAAAATATGCAGTTGCATGTTATCTATGCTCATGCAGACAGGGATGAGTTTGCATCTTTATTTCTGATAGTGCTTGTAAGCACAGCTTGTAAATGTATGTTAGTGAATGTGTGGGAGAAAGAGAAAGAAAAGATGGAGTTATTCCCTGCAAAGATATAAATTCTGATGATTTCTCACACTCAAAAGAATTTTCCTTGTTCTATATGTTTCTCTCTAAAATAGGATTATTCATGCTTCCTGCCAAGAAATGAGCCAGGAGGCACATGTGTCCTCCACTGACATCTCCTCTCTTGCACCTTTCTTAAGATGCATTTTGCATAAAACAAAAAGCTGCATTGGTTTCTTTCGGAGCTGTTTTGCAAATTTCATCACTCTCTCGTCCTTCTAGAGCCATGACTTTATGATGCAGGGAGCTCTCCATCCATTTCGCACTGACTACAAGAAGCGCCAGCGCTGGTTTGAACCAGTGTGATTTGTTACACAACACCACAGCAGAAATGAGTAGGATTGCACTGTGCATGCACTGACAACAGAGCAGTAACCTCTAACAATGACCGATTTTCCTGCAGATCCTCGTGCGTTGTTACATTAGACCTCAGAAACTGTCACTGTGAATATGGAATAAGAGTTATTTGCATTGATTGATGCCATACTGTGAGTGCTTGCTAGCTGACCAGCATCATAAAGCTGTGTTTGGCCAGGGGGCTATTGCGCAGCTCCATTTATGAGACCCCATTTGATGCTTTTCCCCCCCTACTTACATAACATGGATGTGTGGGGGTTTTTCTGGCACTCCACACAAGAACCGCCACGATCCAGCCTGTACATTCCGGTGGTTGCCATAGCAACAGGGCAGCATCCCTCTCCATCCTTTGTCCAGTGTCTCCCCATCGTTTGAGCTTCCCAGGCAGAAGGAGGTTTGGATTCTGCATGCAAATGGAAACACCCCTTATTGAGCTTCAAAGCCAGGAAGTAGAAGGGATTTACTCATTTAGATGGTGACTGAATGCCATTAGGTGGCTTTCACAGATTGTAGCGGTGCACTGAACTTCCCGCATCCTCTTACGACACGGCAACACTCACGTGTCGAGTAAGAGGAAAGGAACTGAACACAGTGTACTGATCAAGTTTTCTTTTTTGTCACATATGCAAATGGAAACACAGCTAAGGGAGGGACTGGTGCTAAATGACGTGCTTTAATTATATGGGATTTAAGTCTGGGTAGGAGAACATGGTGTCACTGTGTGGTTCTGGGAAAGCATGAAGTTTTACTGGGAGAACTGGACTGTTGCAGTGTGTGTGCCAGTCAGGGAATGTTTGTTTGCTTTTGTCAACAAGTCCCTCAGCTTTGGAACAAGCTGCCTGAGGAGATAAGGTTTGCTGAGTCAGTGATTGCCTTTTAATTCTGAGATCACATTTTTTATAGGCAAGCTTTTATATAGCAAAGCTTTTGTCATATTTTTATTGACTGTCTTGCTTGTGTTTTTTTTTTTTATATTGATATGCAGTGTTTTTCATTTTTGCACCCTTCTTTCTGTGTTTTACTGGGCGTTTGTTCATATCTGCCTTCTTTTGCTTGTCTATTAAAACTGTAAACTGAATGCTCTTTGTTTTGGTGTTTTGGTTCTCCTTTTGCTTAAATGGCAAGAATAAATTCGTGACCCCCCCACCCCCCCCCCCCCCCCCCACACACACACACTTTTAGCTGTAGTGCACAACAGTCTCTAAATAAACTCACAATAAAAGATACAGTTCAATGCCCAATTAGCAACTTAGTGATTGCTGATGGAAGGTTTTATCTTCTAAAGTTTTAAAGCACAGTTTATACTTGTTTTTCCCTTCAAACTTTACATCCTGCACATGTTTTCCTTATTGGTTTTCTGTTACGAACTCAGTGAACTCAGAAAAGTCTTCTACAAAACAAAGTTTAAAAGGGTGGAGAGGTTTCGTGTTTTCCCAGAAAAGACAAAAACAAAACAAAGCACATGTCTTGGCTTCAAGCCATTCACCGTCTTCTGAAATATGAGTAAACCTGCTTTCGGCATTATGATTGGCTAACCTGCACCATGCAAAGCCAATCAGGGATCTGACTAGCATTGTGTTGTAAGGGCAGCTGGGATGTAGGGGAAAGGTCTCAAAGCCCTGCCCCCAAGAAAGGAGAGGACAGCAGAAGTAAATGTTCTGTCACGTGAAATGAACATGTGTGCTTTTTTAGGAAATTGGGTCACTCTTTTGTCTCATTATATTAACGCAAAAAAAAAAGGATTTATTTTCCATCCTGTTATTTTCTCTGTATAGTGCAGATTCCCAACTCTTTCCTGACATCATGTTGGATTTGAACACAGCTGAATTTATACGTGTTCTCTACAGATCGCAATGCTTAAGGGTAAACAATATATGTAAACACCAGAAATATGCTGAATTTACTACTTTGCATCAACTGGCAGCACCTAGAAATTTGCTGCTAGTGGAAATTTACCCCAAACCTGCCACCCTCTAAACTCAACAAGGGAAAGACTTGTTTTTCTAGTTTGTTTCTTAAGTTAATAACATTGTGCAGACAAAGTACATTCAAGCCACAACAATCTGCGGTGCTGTGTGACTGTTAAATGACACAGCACTTCTGGGAAGACTGGCCTCTGGCTGTTCCACTGAAGGAGTTTAATAACTGTCTCATGAGTGCACCAGTTTTCAGTTACTTCTCATTCCATCCTAAAACGAGCCCAAACAAAGCTGCTGTTGAGCTCCTGCCAAGACTGCCAGACTGAAACATCAGAAGTTTTGGTGAAAGAAAGCACACCCAAAGAGCCTTTACTAGTGTTTCCTCTAGGTGTATTTCCTTTTAACACTCACAGTAACAACACAGCAGTGCCAGCTGTTTTAACAGCTTGCACAAATGTGTGAAGAGCAGCCCGAGCTCCTCCTGCAGCTAGAAACCTTTGGATCAATCATGATTTTCACACTGTAACGATAGCTTGATGAATGCTCCAGTCTAAACTAAGTTTATCCATGAAAACTTGATGCTTTGCTGTCCATAGCTGGACAACTTTGATTATTCAATATTTTGGCAAGCACACTATTCTTAAAAGTTAGATGAGAAGATAGAAGCTGCCACTGGGCCTGCCATGCAAGCTTAAGCTGTATAAACAATGTTTGCATCTGCATATAGAACCTGTAGGCAAAAAGCAATATATTTTTTGGCACTTGAGTCCTCCGGTCTCCATTTATACTCCTAACACTTTGGAATTTCCCATCAGTCTCACAACACTTGGCAAGCTCATAGCTTTTTATACAATTTTCTGGGTTAATAGTTGGGCTGTGAACAACGACTAGCACCCATATTATTTAGATTGTTACACCTTGGTCTAGATATGTACCTGTTAAACCGGAAGTCCTAAAATGTTAGTCCCCCCCCTTAAAGTCTAAGGTAGACAATAACAGATGAGGTTAACCAGCTATAATACATCACTACCTGTCTGAGCTTTTACAAGGAAGCAAGTCGGTTGGAAGTGTGGGAAGTCAAAGAGTCACACAGCAGTGTTGTGATAAAAATAAAAGTTTTAAATGTTTCAATAAAAATCACCACGTTCAGTAAATGTAATGTTTTACCAAATCAGGTGCATTATAATATCGCAGTTAACAAAAGGATAAAACTCCTTGAGGAAATCTACAAATGGCATTATGGACAGATCCACCACATTTGCACAACTTACATCTGGGTACAGACCTCTACAAAGTGTACGATACAAAGATGACCCAGTGTGTCAAAACTCTGAAGACAAATGTTGCCATTTAAAAGTAGACACTTGATAAAACGACAGAATTAGTAACAATGAAGACTGGATAGTTGAAAGGCAGTTCAACATATTAACAGTACACTAACTAGTCAGATTTATTCAATTACAAATGCTGTCCAGTCTTAGCAGCGCTACTCTGCAGTGTCCATGTGCTTTAGTTTGTTTTAGTCACTGACAAAACAGGGAATGATATGACATGGGTTACAAAACAGTGTTACAAAAGCCAATCCCTGCTAAAGATGAGGGGAAAGGCATACCCTGCCATGACCAGCTCACAACTACCAAGGATCTAACACCTTGTCATGTTTTCAGTTGACCAGTCAACTTTAAGCCATTAAAAATGTGGGTTAAAAATCATCTCAGAGGGAGAAAGGGAGGAAAAAAAAATACAGTACTAGTTTAAAAGAAATTAGGGGGGAGAACAGTCGGAGTCAGTTGTGGATTTAGTAATCCACGGGTTCATCTCCTTCCTCGTTCAGCAGACAGGTGCGGATCAGGGCCTCGGTCACACTGTACGGGTCACAGTTGGCTGATGGGCGGCGGTCTTCGAAGTAGCCCTTCTTCTCCTGACCAACATTACGAGGAATGCGAATGCTGGCACCACGGTTGGCCACACCTGCAGAGAATTCATGGATGTTTGATGTTTCGTGGCGGCCAGTGAGACGGCGGGCGTTGTCGAGCCCCCCTTTGGGGTCGTAGGCACGAATGTGGTAGCTGTGCCTCTTTGCGAGCCTCTCAATGGAATCCTCAATAGCTCTGAAAGCAGGAATGACAAGTGTCGCATCAGAAATGCAAAAAATGACTTTTTAAAAAAATAAAATAAAACTAGACGTGAACTTAAACAAGTTCATGAAGCTTTTGCCACTCACTTCAATCCACCGTCTTCCCTCATCTCTTTCGTGCTGAAGTTCGTATGGCAGCCAGCACCGTTCCAGTTTCCAGGGATTGGCTTGGGATCAAATGAGGCGACAACGCCAAAATCCTCACAGACACGGTGCAGGATGAAGCGCGCTACCCACAAATGATCGCCCATGTCAATGCCTTCGCAAGGTCCGACCTGGAACTCCCACTGCACACGGAGAGACAGCTCAGCATTACAAGTGATACTTTTAACTGTCTCTTAAGAACCAGAAAAACCAGGTTTCAAATCCAAATTCATGTTTGGCTTCTTTAATTACCTGAGCAGGCATCACTTCAGCATTTGTGCCACAAATCTGGACTCCAGCGTACAAACAAGCTCTGTAATGGGCCTCGACTATGTCTCTGCCATAAGCTTTGTCAGCTCCAACACCACAGTAGTACGGCCCTGCAAACATTGAAAGTGTTACATCATCCAGGCAAGGATCCGTGTATCCGTGCACGCTAATTCATCAAGGGAAAAAAAAAAAAAAAAAGGTTTCTCACCCTGTGGTCCGGGGAAACCATTAGATGGCCAGCCAAATGGATGCCCGTCCGTTCCAAGGATGGTGTACTCCTGTTCCATGCCAAACCAAGGATGCTGATCCGCCACCATATCCATCACTTTATTACAGGTGACCCGAAGGTTGGTTTCTGCAGAGACCAACATGGCAAATTACACACAATGTTCTAAAACACTTTGGCCACCAACAGTGCACATTTTTAGGGTCTCTGATTTGTAATTGTGAGCTTCACTCATCTCAAATAAAATGAGTGTAAATCTACAGAACAATTCTTCAGTTATGTTTTAATTCCACATTTATTCCCATTCATTTGCCATAATCACCAATGCTGTATCTCCGGTATGTACACACCTCAAATTTTGGCTCATGAGACGTAATGAGTGGGTGTTATATTCCAACCATGACTGCAATAATCATTAAATTGATAAGAACTACTAATTGTGCTTTCATACCAAGAACCATTAGGTCAAAGCATATCTAATTTTATGTCATGTCACAACTTTATCAAAATAGTTGCTTAGCGACGCTGACAAACAGTTTGCTGGGCTCCTTTCCCCTCTTCTCTTTAAAGGTATGCCCCGCCCATTTTACACCTTTAGACCAATCAAATCACCGACCGTCTGGCGTTAGCTTATCAGTTTTAATATTCAGCTATCAGATTTTCAAATAATTTTATAGCCATCATCTCGTTGAAGTGGTCACATTTATGATGCACTCTTACATGCACATCACCATCCATCACCCAAAATTGTTTTTTTTTTTTAATTAAAGAAATTAATAAATAAAAACAAAAACAGAGGAGTTCCGTTTACCTGTAGGTTTACGGTTGTACTTCAGGACTTCACACAGCACCAGCTTGTTGGGGTCTTTGCGGAATGGATCGCGGAACATGGCTCCGGGGATCAGATACATGTCGCTGTTGGACCCTTCGGACTGGTAGGTACTGGATCCGTCAAAGTTCCATTCAGGAAGATCTACAAGAGGAGCAGAGCAGTGTGATAGCCTGCAGAACATCTCTGGCTTTCTGAGACTGCGTCAGGAAGATGCTGCTTACCTTCGATGCTTTTGGGCTCAGAATCAAGCGTCCGGGTTTTGCATCGGAGCCCCTCTCCGGTTCCGTCGATCCAGATGTACATGGCCTGGACTTTGTCCCCCTGAGGGAGCTTCATGTACTGCTGCTTGACAGCTTTACTCAAACTGGCGCTGGCGGACGTAGCCATCTTATTTGCTACTATAATACACCTGAGGATGAAGAGAGGGAGATGAGAGCAGGTATGAGACTGCGCTGCGCTCTGGATCACATGTTGCATAACCAGGTTCGGGGGCGCAAAAAAAACAAACCCCACACACACAAAAGCAGCCCCATTGTTTTGTTTTTTCTTCCAGAAAGGGGGGGGGGGGGGGAGCGAAAAAAAAAACACACCGAGGATGTGTTTTCTAAAAAAAAAAAAAACATTTCCAGCGTTTTCCTAGAAAAGGCGACTTTACACCATCCGAGTTTACTGATATGATTACATTTAACGCCACCTCACACCGTGGAAAACACAAGGAAACAAACGGCTTCCGCTAAACACACCGCATCCATCCACGCAGTAGCTGATCGCCGAAAACAGGTGAGGCAATGTTACATCATTTGCTTCCTGTTTCATACACATTACCTTCTGATCTACACCTAAATCCGACAAACACACCTAGGAAAAATAAACTGAAGCATCCATACAAAGCAATCAAAGAAAGGCAGAAACTCGGGTTAAGAAAGAAGTTACTGCACAAAGTCTGGAACAATGGCAAGTCTCACGCAAAGAGCTGCCTGACCTGCAGGTAAACTAATACAAAGGTAGGAAAAATAAAGACAAATTACCTGGAGAAACGAGAAAATTGAAATAAAAACTAAAGGACTGGCAGGTCCAATGTGTTGTTGAATGATGTCTCACTAGTGGCTCTCTCATTCTCCGGTACTGAGATCCCGGATCCAGGAGAATTTATAAGAGCGGGATCTGGCCTTTGATTGGTCGGAGGGGGAGGGCTGAAAGAAGAGCCGCAACGCCCTCTACCCGGAGCTGAGCCGCGTGTTACTATGCGTGAGTCTCCCCCTCGTGAGGGCATCCTCATCTACGCGCTTAATCTGAAGCTGAAGCGAGACAAAAAGAAAGAAGGAGCCTGACATGGAGGCTGGCAAACTCTTTGAAAACACGCTGCAGTGACGGTCAGAATGTGCAGTTCAGCTCCGCTCACACCGCCAGGTGCGTCTCCGGTCCAAGACGCCACCGAGTGGTGGAAATCAGTGCCATGAACGAACTGGTTTTAGTGGGAGGTTATGCAATCCCGCAACCAGACATCTGATGGTGCAGCGAGGTTTTCAGCTGGATTTTCAAGTTTCTTCATGATACACTCATGTGCAGATGTATATCATGCGCCTCTTTACCAGTTGTTTTTATTAGTTTAGTTTTCATTCTACAGTTGGATAAAACAGCCACAGCTGGCAAAGCATCAGATAGAAGCTGTATATTAAAAGCCCCTCTGGGCAGATTATTTTAAAAGATCTTAATGCCACAGTTACTGCAAATACTCTCTGACCTCCTGGCAGCCATGTCCTGAGGCTGTAGTTGCATACATTTTCATAGTCATCACACCATTCAGTGGTCCCTCGGCTCCTTTGAAAAGGAGGTATTGTCCAGACGGAGACTGCTCCCAACAGGATAGAAATGTTTCATCACAAGATAAAGGTGATCGCTCAGAGCAACCTTGTATTGATTTGCAGTGACCTTTCCCTCCAAGGGGGACGATCAGGACTGAACCAATGCATGCAAACTGCTTCCTGCAGCATAACAAAGTCACCTCACTGTAGGTGTTAACAGCCGGTGTTTCATTTTAATTTCTCACCCATCTGAATTTGCAGTGCCTTTGTCAGCAGTATTATGCAGAAACTACCAAAGAGGTAACCTGTTTACCTTTACATTCTCTTGAATTAGAAGATGAACGACTGGCCTTGGCATGCCTTTCTAACTGAATGCATGTTTTGGCTCAGGAGGGAAGCTGCTAAAAACAAGCTCTTTGACGTGTAAATTCTACTTCAAAGCACTTTTCACAAAAGATTTTTGCACATTTGGTGATTTCTGTGGTGGTCTACGTGATCAGTGGTGAGAAATCTAGTTAATTTTTTGACATTTTAAGTCATTTTGATAGTGAAAATAATGGAAAAGTTGGGACATTTGCATCATGTCCAAATATCTAATAATATATCATATCAGTAAATGATTATATCAGCAAATCATCACATTCAAAGAAGCTGCAGACTTTTCTTTATCAAAATACTTTATTTTCTCTTGGCCACTATTTAAACAGCGAATAATTTCATCTTTAATTATTTTTTGAGGTGAATAATGTATCATTCAACGCTCTAATAAGATGCCAATCCTGTGATAGCAAAAGAGTCACCAACAATCAAAAAAAATAACCATTCTCCCTTAAGGGGAAAAAACACGAAGATGTAACCTTAGAACTAAATCCTTGAGAGACCCTTCCGCCTCGCGGCATTAAGCTCACTTTGAACTTTTAAGTAAAGGTGGCGCTGTATGAATAGGTCAGCTGTTGTGGTTAATGTGGGTGAGCACAAGGATACTGTGTACAGCCAAAGAGCGCAAAAATTGTTATCAGGAAATTGATGTTTTTTCATCTGTTGTCCATCATTGTCCATCCCTTCTGCCTCTGTGCCCAGACCAGACTTTGTCCTGGCAGATGATGAAAGTTCTTATGAGAACTTCCTGAGAACCTGGGGCTGAAATACCAACCTGCACCACCTGGGACTGTGGACTGAGAGGAGGAAATGCCCCGCAGCTATTTCTGACACCAGAAATCCTGCTAACCTCTTGGGAACGTTGTGTCCCTTATCCAAAGTGTTGAATTGACCACATTAACCACCAGACATCTTTACCCTTTCGTACACCCTTCAGACTTTTGTTCTGGTTCAAAAGCGTCTAGCTCCTTAAACAAGAACAACAGTTTTCTTACATAACTACAATTTAAAATCTTCATCAGAAGCAGATTCTCTTGTTCTGCTCCATTTAGTTGGTGTACAGCACCACCTGCTGGAGCTTCAGAGGAGTGAAGATGATGAGTGAGACTGATGGAGGCTTCCTGAAGCCTGACTTACTCTGACTCTCCTGAGACCTGCAATGTTGAAGATTGCTGAACCTGACAAGAAGAAGTTCTCCTTACCTTTGCTCGACCAGAAGGTTGCTGGAAAACTTCGGTTTTCCTTTGGAGTCTCTAAAGTTTCTGAAGCATCTTTGTGATTTTTATGAATACACCTGATGCACAAGTTGAAAATCATTAACGTTAGACTGATGAGAATATTTTACACAATCCCGTCTGCAATGATAAACAAAGTCATAGCAAAAACACCTGTGAATACTGTGAGATGGAAGCGAAAGCTCAGGAATATAATATTTTTGGTCAAGTGTACTGTGTCAAAGGAAAAAAGCTTCATTCTGTATTTTTTTAAAAGTCTCAGTTATTATTTTGGTTAAAAGACTTCTGCAAAACATTGGCACAGTGTGTTTGAAATACAAAGTCACAGCGTGAGTCCTCAGTTCTGAATCGAATTTTTCTTAATAGTATCAGCTCATTTTGGAAACTAGGTCAGAAGTACTCCAACAGTGCTGTAAAGCTTGCAGCCCATGTTCAGCAGATCTCAGCACCCAAACAGACAGAACACTTTGAGTTTTCACAGATTCATCGTTGTCACATTTGCCCGGAGGCACAATGCAAGCTGCTCCACCAGTCTGTTGTGAGTTTTCTGTGAACTCAGCTCTAATATTTAAAGAGGATAACCCTCATGAACAGAGACACATTATTCCCCATGTAGAATAAATTCAGTTTTACTTAACGAGAAAAGATTGATTAAAAATGGACCTTTGCTGTCACTAAAGCCTTTTTAGGGGATCAATTAACTGTAGACTGCTCAAAAAATGAAGAAACAGTTAATCATTACAGGATAACACAATTGAGACTGAGGCATATTAGTCTGTCCGGTTAGGAAGGATAACCCAGTGAATCCATCATCTCTCCTCTTCATCCCTCCTGATGGATTTTTCTCTAGTTCTCCTTTTTGCTACTGCCCTTGTTACTAGTGGTACAGGTAAACCAGCTCCTCCAGCATGGCACATTCATATGTGCAGACACAAGGTCTGCAGACTTCAAGCACACCTCAGGAGTGCAGAGGAGGTAGCAGGAGATGGCCCAGGCATCAGGAGAAGGGCATCGGACCAGCAGCAGGAACGTTATGTGGACAGGAGGAGCAATGCCAGTGCATTACATAATAACATCCAGTGCCCTGAGGGTGGCAGGGGAGTATAACATCATTTAGAGGAATCTCTGGTCACAGTACAGCAAAATGCAGCTCATTTGGCGGTCACCGGACAACACCATAATTAGCAGGTCCACCACCTTCACCCTGTTTTCCTCACAGATGAGAGCAGGTTCGTGTGATTAAAAGGAGTCTGGAGCATGAATCCCACATGAGTGATTCAGCAGAGGGTCAGCGATGGTCCGGGGTGGCATATCTTTGGAACGTCGCACAGAACTCCATGTGTTAGCCAACAGTATCCTGACTGCTTTTGGTGCAAAACAATGCCTGGCCCTGTGTGTGCAGAGAGTTCCTGGATGATGGAGATACTGATGTCGCTGACTGGCCCTCAGGTCCCCCAGACCTGACTCCAACTCTGAGAACCTCTGGGTAGTATTTTAGTATCAGCAGAACCACAGACTATCCAGCAGGTCATCTCTGCCTTGAACCAGGTCTGTGAGATCTCCTGGGAACATGCCCACCCGGACATGTCAGGAGTACATTACCGATACATGGGGGCCACATTATAATGCATGTTGGATCATCTTGTGATCTAAAAACTTTACTTTGAGTTTTGAATCCAGCCCTCAAAGGGTTCATGATTTTACTCCAGTGGCTGCTGTTACATCATGTTGTTTTCAACACATTACACGATGTATATCAGTAAACAATATCCAGCTTTAATATTTCATTCTTCGAGCCTCAGTGTGTGATGTAAGAGCTTCCTTAATCCCTTGGAGAATGTATTTGGTGGTGTATATGACTTTTTAAAATAAATATTGAAAAAACAAGCCAGCTGCACTAAAATGGTGAGGGAGTGAGGATGATTAGATAAGAGGAGAGAAGAAGAACGTAGCAGTAGTACTATCCCTATGACACAGTTCTTTTCCTCATTTTCCCAACTGGTTTTCTCATGCTAACTTATAGGATGTGATACAACACAACACAAGAAAATATTACTTTATTACCTCCCAAAGGAGGAAAATCATTCTGCAACAGGCAATCCCAAAAAACAGACAACAAAAACCATAAATGGGCTACATTTAGTAAATAGAAACCTCAGAATAAATAATCAGTAGATAATAATTTAATAGAAAAGAGCATTTTTTTTAAGTTAATAGATGTATTATTGGTGACCATTTTTCTCTTTTTGTCTGTTTTGGGGAAGGAGGTGGGGCTAAAACTTTAACTGTCTCTGCGTCATAACAGAAAGCAGATCTATAGAAAATCAAATATGGCATATGGTATAAATTATAAATTGAATAACAAAATTAGGCAGCTAATGCAATTTTTAGAAAACAGAACACAGATAGAAGCTCTCCCCAAAATCCCCCTTGATCCTCAGAGCAAAGTGTGGATTTAAATAGAGCGCTATATGCTTAGTGGTATTATTTCTTGTGCCAAAGTTTTTGTTTTTAATGGTGAGATCATTTGTTTTTTTAGAGTTTTAGTTATTTATTGGGAGGGGGGGCACAGAAGTCTCTCTTCTAATTTGTTTTAAGGGAAAAAAATATGATGTATTCTATTATTTGAAAGTGTCTGTTTAACACGTTTCATAAAAGTGCCTAAATACCAAATTTCACATAATAAAAATGAATTCTTTGCAATAAATACTTTCAGTCACTTAGCTACACCTGTTCAAATGTGTGTTAACAGAAATATCTAATCATCCAATCACATGGCAGCAAATTAATACATTTATGGATAGACACGTGGTTAAGTGAATGTGGACAAAAGGTGATATTAGTGACTTATTAGGGACTTTTAACATGGTGTGTTTGTTGGTGACAAGCAGGCTCGACTGAGAATTTCAGAAACTGCTAATGTACTGGGATTTTCCCACGCAGCCATCTCTAGAGTTTACAAAGAAAATATCCAGTTCTCTAAGTGAAAAAGTCTTGTTGTTCTCAGAGTAGAATGGCCAGACCGCTTTGGGCTGATAGGAATGCAACTGTAACCCAAATAACCTCTCGTTACAACCACAGTATCCAAAACATCTTGAATCTTGAGCAGCAGGAGCAGAAGGCCAGACTGGGTGCCATTACTGTCAGCTAAGAACCATCCATGTCAATTATGATTCATATGGTTATGGTTCAGGCTGCAGTTGGTGTATAATGGTGCTGGAAATATTTTTTTTCACACACACTGGGCCCCTTAGCTTTGTTTAAACATCAGAGCCTACCTGAATATTGTTGTTAACGTTCAATTTTTGACCTCCAATGGAGCACTTTTGGGATATGATGAGATGGGAGATTCACATCATGGGTGTATGATGCTAAAATATAATTATGGACCTCAAATTCTGAGCTTTCCAGCACCTTACTGAATCTGAGTCATGAAGAATTAAGCAGCTTTGAATTCAAAGGGGAAGGGGGGTCCATATTAGCAAGGTGTACCTAATGAAGTGCCCAGTTAGTGTAACTGGCATTTCATAATGTTGGTACTAGTAATGTTTTTAATCTTTTTTTGTGTGTTGTGTTTATAAGATATCTCATGGTGTACAGCCACTTTTTTTCTCAGTAACAGTTTCCTGAATAATAATAATGCACTTGAACGCACCGCCCTTTGGTTGGTCCGTTCAAGTGCAAAGAATTACTCAGTTCCCGCCAGCATCAAAATAGATTTCAAATTATAAAAAGTAATCCTTAAAAAGGTTGATGGTTAAAAGTTTTACCAAAAAGTTTTACCTCATTTACCTTAACTGGATTAGTAGCAGTACAATAAGACCGGCCCTGATTATTCAAGACCTTGTATGTGTGGAGAAGGGTTTTAAATTTGATGTGTCAATGCACACCTCTCATACTACAGTCTTTTCTAAACCAAGACTTTACCTTCAAAGTATTTAAATTCTCCTTTATATTTAACAAACAAATGGCAGTGACTGAAATGTGCATAGAAAGAATTAATGCTTGTTCACAAAATTCACCCGATATTCCAGCAGAGGGCAGTAGCTACCAGTCTAAAACGTCCTTTAGCAACTCTTGAGTCCAGAGCTGCTTATTTAAATCAGTCAGTAACTAAGATTGCACTTGATGCTAAATGTATTTAACAAGAAAACATACAAACCAAAGCACTTGCAATATCTTTTTACACAGTGCAATTCGCAATTCATTTGATGGACTGTATGTCAGATCTCGCATGATGAAATTCAGACTGGCCTGTTGCAATATAACCGAAGGACACCGAAGACTGAACTTACATTAGGTTCATTATAGCTAATAGAGTTTCTATACTGATAGTAAATGCAAGAAGATTTATGGACTAAAACAAGGTGTGTTCACCTTCTTGTTTGCAGCTCCGTCATTCAGCACTGAGGTTGATGAATAACTCCCCTCCACCCTCCTTGCACCTTCACCCCACTCAACCTTTTAACAATTAGGCCTAGCCCTCGCGCTCCCTCTATCGCCATATATCACCATGTCCTCCGCTAACCACAGGACAACACTCTACTTTAAAAATTAATAAGGCTCACAACATACTTGTCACTATTTCAATGCCCAGCGTGTCCTCTGTGACTCATCAGTTCAGCTGTAAATCAGGCCAGGAGTAGCCTCGAGGGATTGCGTTTCTCTAAAGCTTCTTCAAAACACTTTATATGGAACATCAATAACCAAACACTTTGCAATCGCAGTTATTGGCACGGCAGCACGGAGATCTTCTGACTGCTCAGGAGCACGGCTGCTGTTGGGATTTTTGCCTCCGCCAGATCTTTGTCCACGCTCTCTCTCCTCTGGTGAGGATGAAGGCAGAAATGTGAGCGGTATCATGGGTTATATTTAATCCACCCTTGCTGTTCTTTGGGATAATAACTTTTTTGCTCCATTCCAGCACTTGTCTGTCATTTTGACACGGCAATATCTCCCAACTCCACTGTTTCATAGTCAGTTTCATTTATTTCCAAATACCATTTCACACCCTGCTGGCTTTAACTAGGTATTATACAGCGTGTGGGGAGTGTGCTGCAGATTGAATCGTGACAGAGACAACAACATTTCTGGTGAAAAATAAGTGAATACTGTTCATGGCAGACTATATAAAATGATTTCTTTTGCTCCATTTTCATGCCTTTTTGTCATCTTCATTCCTCAAAATGACACGGCATGTTTGCTTTGTTCTGTTTTTTTAAATATTTTATAAAATATGCGACAGAGACTTGTAATGTTACTTGCTTTATTTCTAAGATGTCCACAGCACTTGGCTTTCATGTCAAATTCAGTTTTCTAACTTTGTACCGAATCAAGGCTAAAAGTTTAAATGCTTTATCTGATTAATTATTTTAGAAAAACTATATTTCTGTAAAGAGATACTTTAGATTCACTAGCTGTGATGATCATTTTTACTTGTAAGAACAAAACACAAAGTTAAATGTTGCCTTCAGTGGCAACAAAAAGTATTATTATTTGTGTAATACTGTAGAAAAAAACACGAAGGCATTATGTGTAAGCTCACCATGTAACATGTACTACATCTTTAATCTAATGTTAGAGAATTTCTTTGAATAAAAAGATGTTTGGTGGGTTCTGTGATCTGTAACCAGCTGCTACTTTATATTTCTATTTACAAAAGACATGTAATTGGTATAATATGTGGCATAATTTACATTTCAAAATGTACATTCTGTCACATGTAGATTTTTAAATTTCCAGAACGGTATATACAAAAGATTTCATTTACCTACATTGGTTTATTTTCTATAAATTCTTATATTGAATAAGTCAAACTCTGCGTAATCTTTGAATTACTGCCATTTAGTAATGATGCAGAAAACTAAAGGTTTAACTAAAGGTTCCCAGAAACCATTGGTTTCAAGCAGTGTTATGCACAGCCGGGATTCTCTGCCTTTTTCTTTCTTCAGCTTTTTCCCCATGCTGAGTCACATATATGTTAATCTTAATTGTTTAGTACTTAAGTCCTAGAAATCCCAGGGTAAAAACAAGCAGCACCAAATAGCTAGCATTCTTTATTCTGAGCTAAGCTAAACATTTCCATTGTCCGGTGATATTTTCTGATCTAATGATAGGAACAAAGTGTAAAGCACTTTGTGTTATCCCCTATTCGAATTAAATTCTTTGATACTCTGTAGTTCTTTAGCGTGAACATTTCAACATTGCATACATATATTAACTGGGATTAACGTAGATTTCAACTGCTTACGGATCATTTCAAGGTGCCTAGCAGCGCAAGAGCATCAGGAAGTTGCTGCATCGAGCTAATGCCCAGTTTCTTCTTGCCAGGAGTGAAGCAGTTGGCCTCTTACTTGTACCTGCTCTAAACAGAGAAAAACCTGTTGCTGTTTCCTATGCACGAAGCTTAAAACCGTCAACAAATACCACTCGTTCCAGTCTCCATGACACAACAATGATATTAATGTTTTGTCATTTATTTATTCTTCTCAACAAATTGCTCTGCTAATTCCCTCAGAGGCCTCCCATCTGGAGGTACCGCTACCGTCTCTCACCAGATCTGGAGTGAGAGTGCTGTGATGCCAGTGGGTGGTCCTGCCTCGTGGCTTGGTGGGTGAGCTTGGTATAGTCCCTGCTGCCACTGCCGCTGACATATCAGAGCTGTTTATTAAGAGGATGACAACTCTATCAAGCCCCATAAGCGGGCCCTCGTGCACAGGAGTTCTTTTGTTACTTTCGGGGAGGGTGTCATCAATCTTGCTGCCATGCTACTCTCTTGAGCTGTTGATGGCAAACACGATTCCTCCCTTTCTGCCTGGCCTCTCCCGCCTCGCAGTCTGGAATCAGGCGTGGCGAGGGGGATCGGGGAGATAGGAGGACTTTCCCCGAGAGTGCCTTTCCTTGACAGGCGACAGAGAGGACTGTTTGGACACCAGGGGTGGATATATGGGGCCGTGTAATGAAAAGACGTTGACAGGACCTGCTTGTTCTGTAATGAAGGTCTTCTGGAGCTGTGAATGGATGCGCACATCTTTCAAGCTTTTGTCTCCCCGCCTTTCCCACAGAATCTCTCTCATCCATTTTAACCAAAGAGGAAGGTGTAAGAGAAGCAACTGAGACAACAGCTCACAGTGTTTAACATTTACATGCAACAACGTGGTGTGAATTTGTAATGAAACAGCAACACGATTGATTTACACCCACGATTTGTAGCTAAACCTACCCCCCTGCTCCTTGCATTAGCCCATGAAGGTGCAGTTGAGTTTTCACCCTCTTTCTTCTTTCTGTCAGTGCTACTTGAGAGTCGGTGTAGCTCACAGAGATGGACTATGATGTATGTACTCCACTTTAGCATTGGCTGAGGTCATAGACTCTATAAATGTCTTAGACAAGTCTGATATTTTAATCTCTTTTTAGTGAGAGGATGTTGGGCCTTTGCCCAATCAATACACAGGGCAATAGCCTTGCCAAGATTTCTCATGGTAACTTTTCATTGTTCTGTCTGGAAGCTGAAATGTCAACCAGGATAGGACTGCTCAAAGTGAAGCTGAAATATGTCTGTCTGTAGTCAAAAACACTGTTGTTATGACCTGGAAGCTTCTGGCAATAATGAAAACACTGATCGCAGTCTAAAAAGCACTCTAATGTGAGGACGAGCAGGAGGGTTGACACCTGAAATTTCCTTTATTGCTCTCAAATCAAATCCACCCTGTTTAATTCATCAGTCAACAATAGCCCAGAATTGGTAGCACGCAGGGTGGGTGGGTGGGGGTGTCCTCTGCTTCTGCTTTTGTGCATGCACGCAGTCAAAAATATCAAGTCTCTCTCTCACATTAACATTGCTAATTTGTTTGCCGATGGTTTCCAGGGCGCTGAATAATTGGGTGTGAGATATTGTTTGTTCAGGTGTTCCACATAATTGAATTCTACATTGAAAATACTGCTGGATGAATGTTTAAAGATTGCGGAGAAGAAATTATGTACTCTGCCATACATTTTCTTTGAAATGGAGCGATTGCCGTCCATTAATTCTCGTCCCAATGGCGACTTGTGACGACCGCGTCACATTAATTATCTGGCTAATGTATAAAGCACACACGTTTTGAATTTTAAAACAACTCGTGTTCATCCGTTTTCAATTAATGTCCCGTTGTTGAGGCTCTTTTTGTGCAGATGATAGGGCTTCCTTTGCACATGATGACCTTTTGAAACTCGCAGATTGATTTCACGCATCCATTATTCCGCCAAAATGCTGCTTTTGTCAGCGCTCCGCTGTGAGCTGTGTGCTGATAAGCCTGTTACTGTGTGTTGCTGCGTAGCCGGGTCCATATGCACATGTGGAAGCAATATCGCGTCCAGCTGGACACATGTGTTGACAAAGCTGCATGATGTATTTGATCATAGTTAGTTGCGAGGAGGGTCTTGGTTGGGTTTCATTCAGCTGCCTGATGGTGACCTAACGCCTCGACTCAATCAGTCACCTTGTCCTCCCCTTGACTCCTCACCCTGTGATCCTCATCTCGCACCCCAAAAGCCTCAAGAAAAACAGTCCAAACGCTTAGGGTCCCCCCTTTGCTTGAACCATGTCTGGATAGAGAAATAAATTAGATATGAAGTCGGTGTTGGGGTCGGGTTACTAAAACACTTTCCAGATTTCAGTTACCGGCAGCTACTTAGCCTAATATGCCTGAATTAGCAGGAATTAGGGCTGGCGTTTTGACAAAAAAGAATAAAAATAAAAAGATTATATCTCTACTTCTGCTGCATTAGAGCTTTCTAAATCCGTCCATTCTTCACAGCCACTTAAGCCATCAAAATGCTCAAATTTACAACAGAAATAAAAAAGTTTAAAAACTAGTGCAAAAAAAAGCTTTTTAACTATTTCCCCCCATTCATAAGTAATTCACTTGTTTAAGGCCTCAGTCACACCAGTCAGAAACCCGCTGGCAACCTCTGGTTGCTGGGGGGAAAAAGCATATTTTCAGATCAGCTGGGGAGAGGTTGCTGGCTTTTAGTATGTGAAATCATTTGCAAAGAGGTTGCTGCACCAAAAACCTCCCTGTGGGGTGGGGTTGCCTCTAGTTTGCACAGAAGATACTGGCCTGTCTGCAAATAGCCGTCATTTACTCTCAGAGCAGTAGCAAAACTTGAAGAAGTTTGATGCAAATCAGAATGAGAATGTTTCTTTCATGCCGAAATTTGTGCTTTATTGCTGCAACTGCTTTGAAAGTGACTGGCCCGATTAGTTGACGAGCATTTGCAGAGAAGTCTGCATTTTCCGTTCAAACTACTGGTGACCATGGTAACCTGCTAGCTACCAAAGCAATAACAAGGATGTTTTCGAGGTGCAACACAGTATACCTCTTTTCAACCAATATTATCCTAGTGCCGTCAAGTAACCTCCAGCGACCATTCGTCAACCAGTTGTAGAATACACTTTTTTCTCTAGCAACCAGTAGTAACCAGGGCGTCACTGGCCTGTCACTGGTCATCTGTGTGAATTGGCCTTTAGCAATAAGTTTCACAAAAACTGCCAGCAACCACTCAGAGAGTACACTTTTTTTCTCATGATTGATGGTTGCCAGATTGTTGCCAACTGGTCTCTAGGCCCCTGGTGATGGGTTAGTTACCGTTACCAGGGGCGTGGTCACTTTGACTAACAGATGAATGCCTAAATGAGAAGCTGTAGCTGTTAGCTCCATGTTAGCATTCAGCTCAGCTAATTCCAATCACTGAGCTGAACTCTTGATCTGCATGTGAAGCATTTTTATTACAATTATCTAGCAAATAATTCAGGACCTCTGTGCTCTAGTTGTGTGAGTGAAATTATGGTCATTTTTTTTCTTTTTTCCATATGTTAGACTATAAATGCACAACACGTATAATAATTAGCAATTATCTGTAGCTGCACCCATACAGTCTATGGATGCATCTGCTAAGCAGTCTTGCTACAACTATTTACTCTGAGTTTTGGAGAGTGGGGCTTTGGCTGCTTATACTTCCTCTCCTCTTCCTCCTGTAATGCTGTGCGTTCCTTCCCTTTTTTTAGAGCTCATCATACGCTTCTGTTTACGAGGCCGGCATTTTGTGTGTGGGAGAGAGTGTGAGTTTGAATCTCCGGTCTGATAATCAGTGACAGAGATGTTACAGGAGTGTGACAGAGTTCTATTTGCCATAACTGACATCTTTATCCCATCACTTTCCTTGTTTTTTTTTTCTATGAAACTTACCAAATGCTGGCATCTGTGGTGTTTCCAGCCGGATACGCTGCAGTGGACTGGGAATTCAGAGGATTCAGACAAGGCCACAGCAGCTCAGGCAGGTGGAGAGAAGGAAGAGCTATTTACACAAGCAGCACAGGAGGAAAGGAGAGGAAAAGGCGCTGTTAGAAAGAAAGAGAGAAATGAGCTCCTTCTCCGAGCCTTATAGTAAAAGTGTTTAGTAGACATGCTGTCAGATTCGGAGGTTAGAGGGGATGATTGTATCGACAGGTTTTATTCGCTGGTTGTAAGTGAAAAAGAGTCAGAAAGCAGGCTTGAGCAGCTAGAGCTCGTGATGCAGAAATACACTATAAATCACCACATACGGTCTGCCCTGAATGAAAACTGAAAGCAAGAAACGTCGGCGGAATATGAGGCAAATTTCAAGCATGTTTGACTTCTCAGTGTAGCTTAATTAATTTGGCCTACACAGTTTTGAATATTCTAAACACAAAACCTCAACTCTTCATGCATGTTTGTAACAAACCAGCGAGAAAATATAATCACTCAAGGTACAAAGGACCTAAAATTCAGCAATTAGAAAAAATACATTGTCATGATCAATTATCCATTGATAGACTTTAATTATGTGTACTTTCGTTTGTTAAAACGTGAATGTGTAGTGCTCAAATCAACCTCCTCATTACAACTTTGTAAGTTAATACATACAGACTTTTTAATAGCACAAGTTTGAGCTACACTGTCTTCACCACACTCATTTGCAGTTTCACAGTTTATGCACACAAATAGAAACATTGTAGCAGTCTACGCTGAAATGAATGTGTGGTTTAACAAAGTCGGAGGAGTTGGAAACTTGAAGGATAGATGCTGCATCCAGGTCTGAAAAGCAAAGCCAATGCAAAAGTGCCCCAAACCTGCATTTTGCCCAACGACCAACAGGAGGCGACTCTTGTGGTGGTGAAAAAAACTCTGTAGAAATCCCACCCTCAGATCTCTTCCTCTGTGACCTCAGTAAACACCTCCCTGACGACGCTAGTTTTAAGTCATACTCAATACAACATCATGTTCGTGTAGTGAGTTATGTTCCTGTTAGTGTCTGAAAGGATGACAATGATTTCTGTACTTATTTTGACGCAGCTAAATAAGTTTACACACCGACCTCCACTGCTTATACTTAGCTTAATGTCTGAATAGTTCAGCAGAGAACTGGGGATCCGGTCACCTACGCTTTGCACCTCCAGGAGCTGGTCAGCCATGAAAACTCATAATACGAAGCTCCCAGTACACAGGTTTTGTGCTGATGTTAATACCAGAGGAGTTTTGCAGCTCTGCAGTTGACTGAGTCAGCAGACCATTAGGTATGCTCATGCACCATGCACCTTTACATAATCCGACACTTTGTGGCTGAGTTGCCAAGCTTTGCAATAATATCATTCACAGCTGATCACGGAATTTCACAAAGTGACAGTGTCATCCAGTTACTGCCCCGCTGTTCTTGTCAGTCCTCATCAGAGCGACTCAATGTTTTACCAATGTGTGTGAAGGTAGACTGCAGGTCAGTGGTATATATGGTTTTATATACCTGTGGCACCTGAGTTCAGAGGTTTAAAGGCGTGGTCCAACATTGTGTATAGTGACCCAATGTACATATAGTGTATCATTATATTCTAGTGGTCTATGTGACCAAAAGCTCAGACATTTTAAGCCCTTTTGTTGAAGAGAATAAAAAAAAAAACTTAGCAGGCTCTGGAAACGGCTGGCCGTGGCCCATTCTCCACACTCTGCCGCGCTGCCAACACGCACCACCTTCTGCAGCCACACTGAATTACTACCCTCACAACCTTTCACACATATAAAAGCACTCTTTCATGAGAATACTTTTCAACTTACTAGCTAACCTTTCAGTTTATGTGAAAATATAAAATATGGGCATTTTTAAAAAAATAAAATTTCCAGTGCGTTGTTCAGGTGTTTGAATGATACTCTGAGAGTCAAAATATGCACATATGTTTGGTTTTTACAAATAACTGCTAAAGTGTCTAAATCCCTTTGTCTGTCAGGTTCACAGCAGATCTGCAGTGCATTATGTGTTTTAACCTCCTGAGCATTGTCCCATGTTGATCTGAGGATTCACTGGCATTTTTGTGATATGGTGTAAAGACTGAAATGTGCACAATATCTACCTGCTCATGAAAACCAAGAGATCCCACTCTCATTACCAAACACCCTTCATTATAGCAGATAATTCTGCAGCTGACTTGTTGGCACAGTGATTCCTCAGAGTGTCGGTGAATGGAGCTTTCACAATGTTTGCGACCCAAAGTAAAAAAAAAAAAAAAAGGGTGTTGTGTTTCACTTTGCAGAGGCTTTTCAGCTGGCAGCGGCCCATCACGCCTGACCCCTCCTTCTCTTTGTCACCACTTGCACTGCACTCTGTTTTCTCGCATCTCCCTGGTAACCAGCGCTGTATGCTTTTGTGTTGATGTTTGTCCACAGCTAAGGTGTCGCCTCTGTGCTTAATGGACCTCACAGTCCGCTTCAGTGTCCGCTTCAGACTGAGTGCCCCGGCAAAGCTGGGCGGCTGGGCCCTGCTGCTGTTTGTCCCCGGGTGTCATTGAGTTGAGGCAGGGTGGAGATGAGATACAGCTGATAATGGCCTCTTTGTTCTTTTGCTAGATGTGTTGAAGCTGTGCTCCTGTGGACCAGGAGACGCCTGGTCAAACAGAGAGACACAAAGGCTCTGGAAACGGCTGGCCGTGGCCCATTCTCCACACTCTGCCGCGCTGCCAACACGCACCACCTTCTGCAGCCACACTGAATTACTACCCTCACAACCTTTCACACATATAAAAGCACTCTTTCACACAGTGGGAACACTGACATTTGCCTTTTGTTGGTTACAATGGATTTTTTTAATGCTAAGTTTTTTTCAGGTGATTACTCAGAGGTCACATACGCCATTAGGATCAGTATGGGGCCTTCTCTTTTGAGGGGCATTCGATTTATTCACTCGTAAAACGCTGCACAGGCATTACTTGATTCAGCCGAGCTTAAGTCAAGAGCGACGCTTTTGAGCGGTGTATTTTGCTTGCGAGTTATCTTTTTTACTTTTTTTTTTTTTTTGCTTGATTGATTGGCGAAGGAGGCGCAGAGCAGCCCTCAAATCCTATCTGGTGTTAGAAACCAGGGAGGAATCACTCTCAATTATTGCACTTTTTAACATTTACAGATAGGATACACGGCTGCACAGAGAATAGTCACGCTGTGCAATTCTGTGGAGATAATGGTGTATTTAACAATCAATAACTGTGTAAACCTTTGAAATGCCAGGAAATAATCTCTCGAGCAAATGCGCCACACATTCTCATCTACCGGCTCGTTGTTTTAACCTCTTTAGCATAGCCCCTCGAGGACACGGGGGATATGATTAGGAATTCGTTAGCGGGCTTCTATTTTTATGCTGATGACATACTTTCTTCTCCGGGGCTCTCGATGTTGCTGGCTCTTGACTTTCTCACTGTCTTTTTCGAAACTAGATCAGCTGTTTACCACCATGTAGGAGCGTGACATGAAGTTCACTGACTAAAGCAGCTGCGAGCGGAGAGGACCGATATCAGTCAGAGAGAAAACTCCCCTGTCATCTGAAATCCTGTCACATGCCCTGACACCATTCGCAAGCCCCTTTACATCCCTTCTTCTGTTTCAAAAAGAGGATCCTGCAGCTAAAAAAGATGCTTTAAAAAAAAATAGCTGCTTCAGTTATGTTCAACCAGTCGGACCTGAAGCTGCGCCAAAAGCCTCAACTATTGACTGTGAGATACAAAAAGGATGTAGACAACCAGTGAAGGATGCCACAGTTTTGTTGAAATCCACTGTTTTTGTTCATCCCATCATGTTTGGAGCAGATTACAGTGTGTCCGCACATCCGTGCTCCCCTGGGTGCCTCCTCTTGTGGTTCAGGTATTGTGACCAGGCGGGCGGGCTTGTGGCCCTGGGCCCTGGGCGCTTTTGCAGAAGAGAGGACAGTAGCTGCATTTGTTTCCCATTGAAAAGGATTACAGGTCCTGACGGCCATGATTAATCACCAGGAGGCAGACATCTGAATACAGCCAGGGAAAGGTTCAACTTTTTAATTCATCCCACACACAATCTATTCAAACCAGCTGTTTGGCGCTCCTCTCCCTCATCTCCTTGCTCTTTCTTCACAGTGACCATTGCCTTCTACTGTCTTTCTCTACCCCTCCATTTACAGCGCACATAATTATCTGGGGACGCAGTTGTTGTAATTGTGGGGGTGCCCGGACGACGCTGCACGCTCTATTTTTATTGGAGATGGGCTTCTTTCTTCTTTGTGGGAGAATAGTTAATTGACTTTGTTAATGCATTTGGGGATCAGTGATTTCTCCACAACAAATGACCTTTATGGAGCTCGGCGTCACATATTGTTTACTGTGTGTGCTCGTGCGTGCTCCGTTGGTGCGCGCGCGCATGCGTGTGAGCGTGCACTGATCCGTTGTGACCTTTTCTTGTGTCAGGTGTGTTTGTGCAGAAGCAGAGAAATATTTCCCTCAAAGCTTCTTTTTTTCCAAAACACTTCAGCTTCATAAACATTTCCGCGCCGCCTCTGCGCTGACAGACAGCTGAAATCCTGCGTTTTGAATAAATTTCACATCTCGCCATGTTCATATCCACTCATATGAGCAGGCCTTCTCATTAAGACTCAGCAGGTTATATGATGGTATTGCTGGAATCCCTGGAGCAAAATGAACAGGGACAGCTACACTGCTTAATGCAAGGTAGCCTAGCAACAGATAGTGGGATGGCAGTGGAAACATACCCTCATATTTATGTTTACATGAGAGAATGATTTGTCTGTCAGGCTGATGGATCCTAATGTTCTCCTCTCCCCGGGGCTTTTCTTGTGCCGCACACAGGCCTGACACTTACCCTGAAGGACAGGCACCACCTTCCCCAACACGCATGAATACTTAATACTGTTAGACTGCATTTATGCAAAGAATGGAAATGGCACCAGACTAGAGGAGAGGGGGGCTAAAATGCATCAAAACATGACACAGAATGCATGACGAACATAGAGGGGGGGCAGAGAGAGTGACAGCAGACATAAGGTAAGACAGTTTTAACACTGTTAGAGGAAGCGTGGGTTGATATATGTAAGAACAGTGGCAGAGCCAGGCAGTTTTTATCAGCGTGGTCAGGGTAGGGTTGTTATTTAACAGTGAGATGGCTCGCAAACACATGTCTCCCCTTTATTTTATGTTATTATTGTTGCTTTTTTATTTTATTTTTGCATGGCAAGCCTCCGCGGGCCAAACAGTTCATTTTTTTTGCTCACTCCCTTTTACAATCTACTCATAAAGCCACTCAAAAATATGACTCTCATGACCTCACGTGGATAAATCTAATAAGACAATTGCAATTTAAAAGTGCTGGTCCGCTGATAAATTGAATCCTTGTCGGAACAACAGCTGCAGAGAAAAAAAAAAAGAGTAGTTTCTGAATGTAAATACACTTCTGTGAGTGTGTTTGTAACTCTCTAGCAATGTTTACTATGCTTATGTGCGGTGGGTGGGTTTGCAGACTCTCTGGTGGTCTCTAGGCCTCCCCAGGACCACCTCTTCACTTGTGCCCTTGGCAAACAACCATCCCGAACCGAAGTGGAGAAAATCCTGCTGGAAAAGTTTTTCCTGTTGCACCAGCTCGGAAAAACAGCTAGTGTAATCATATAAATGCCTTTTGATATTATATTTTTGTGACAGCTATGTCATTAGTTACTTTTAACAGGACACATAAAAGGTTATAGAGAGTATTTCTTGTTACAGTTACAGTCCGTGTTGATGTGCTGCATCTTAGTCGGTTGCCTGTAAGGCCTGATTTAGACTTCTGCAGGGAACCTTTGGAGAGCCTATGATGTAACCTAAGGGGCTGATGCTGTTGCCCACATTTATGCTTGCGTGTGGTATATTACGAGTTAATTACTGTGTGGTGGTGTCCCAATGTTTCATATGCGACGCCAACCAGTTTAAAAAAATAAAATGCTTCAATTGTTTTCCTTCCTGGGCCCCAGCTCTTTGTTGTGGTCAGTTTTTTTTTTTCTCGTTTTTTTCTGGAGGCATGTATTCGTCCCTTGGGTTTTTCCACTTGTTTATAGATTCCCTCACATCCATTCAGATAGTTTCAGCAATCTCCCTCCAGGAATCTCCTGACATATGTGTCCTTATTTAGAAAATAAAAAATTTTGATACTTCTTACCCCTCTATACCCACCCAGCAAGTTGCCACTGCTATTAAGCTCTCAATAGGTTGCTAATGGAGGCATCTATAAAACATGGAGACTTTGTAAAACCTAAATGCAGCAACATGAACATAACACAAACAAAGCAGAAGGATTATGTGACAGCCATGGCAGATGAACTGTAAATCAGGATTATTTTAGGCTGTTTAGCGTTTCTCTTTCTCTCTTGTCCTCAGTGTCTTGTCTCCATTTGGGTCCACATTCAGTTCCACACAATCTGCAGCTTAGAGATCTTGACATAAACAGAGGATATCATGATTGCGATTAACTGTAGAGACATTAGCAGCCAAGCTTTGTGGTAAAAGACAGTTTTATTCTTATTTTTATTAAAAGAAGCTGCCTACATCTAGCATGAATTATAGTGGTGCAGAAATTGCTCATGCTAGTTAGGCCCAAGTCACACAGGTTTCAAGATTCAAGATTCTTTATTCGTCACAAGCATAGTTATACAAGTATAACACACAGTGAAATGTAGCCTGACACGCTCCTCAACTTGTGCAAAAGGGGGGAGAGTGGAAAGAACCTTATTGTGTATGTTAATATATGTATATTATATACATTAGGTGAATGTGCAGTAGTAGCATGTATGCAGCAAGCAGGTGAATTCTGTACATTAAGTGAATTAAATAAGAATAGACAATCTGAACATTTTACAAAATAGACAATATGAACATATTTAAAATTAAAAGAATTTAAAATGTACATTGTGCCTGTGAGTTTAGAGTGTCTAGAAGAGAGTCCTGTCCCAGTCACTTATGAATGATGTGAGAGGGCGGGTGTGTACAGATCACTCTCTGAAGAGCTTTTTGGTCCTTAACACAGCTTTTCCCAAACCAGGATGTGATGTTCTGTGTGAGGATGCTCTCCACGGCACCTGCATAAA
The DNA here is from genome assembly GCF_963576455.1 of Neolamprologus multifasciatus. Taxonomy (NCBI): domain Eukaryota; kingdom Metazoa; phylum Chordata; class Actinopteri; order Cichliformes; family Cichlidae; genus Neolamprologus; species Neolamprologus multifasciatus. The sequence goes on along the minus strand of NC_140456.1, from coordinate 19,071,590 downwards.
CCATAGGTCCTGAGGATCCCTGGCAAGAACCTGAACTTCCTCAGTTGTCAGAGGTAATACAGGCGTTGCCTAGCCTTTTTGGTCTGGACCTGAATTTGGGCAGACCATATCAGGTCTGAGGAGATGTGGACACCGAAATACTTGAAGGACTGCACCCTCTCCACTGGAGCTCCATTGATGGTAATGGGCTTGTAGTCTCTGTGCAGACTCCTTCTGAAGTCCAGCTACAGCTCCTTGGTCTTGCCAACGTTCAGCTGGAGATGGTTATCCTGGCACCATGATGCCAGATTCTTCACTTCATCCATGTAGGCCACCTCATCATTGTTGGAGATGGCGCCCAACACCACTGTGTCATCAGCAAACTTCACAATGGTGTTGGAACCGTGGGTGGCCACACAGTCTGAAGTGTAGAGGGAGTAGAGCAGTGGCGAGAGGACACATCCCTGTGGTGCTCCTGTGTTGATGGTGATGCTGTTAGAGACGCATCTACTCACCACCTGAGTTCTGCCAGCGAGGAAGTCCAACACCCATGCACACAGACAGCTGTTGAGTCCTAGATCCCTCAGCTTTGTGAACAGTCTGCTGGGCACTATTGTGTTAAACGTTGAACTGTAATCAACAGGTTTAGAGACTGCTCGGTGACTCTCCGGCAACCACTGGTTGTTAGGGAAAAATGAGCTCTCCTCCACTGGTTGCGAGTGTTTGCTTGAAGTTGCTGTCTTCAAACCAGCAAATTTTGATTTTGTTTTAGTCATAGTCAAATCAATTGCTTATCCTCAGTCACAAAGACCTAAAGGCACTCATGGTTCCACTGCTAGACCATAAACATTGCTAGAGAACAATGTATATACCAGACCTGTTGGCAAGTGGCTGTGGGAAGTTGCTTGCTGTTGCTAGGTAAAACTGGTCGGAAGTGCTATATTAATAATCTGCTTTCAGTGGCTTTGGTTACTCGCAGACAGCGCCTGTAGTTTATATAAAAGATAACAACTTGTTTGGAAGCACTTTCTGATTATTAGTCAAGCTGTTGTGAAACGAAAATTGTTCACTATGAAAGTAAAAGTTGTGCCTTTTGTGCACCACTGTTTCTCTGTCTCTGTAGCACTTTTTCAAGTTTCATTTTTCCCTGGTTAGTGGAGGTTGTCAGTGAATTGCCAAGTGGTCTCTAGGCCTGTGTGAGTGAGCCATGTGGAGATGCTTTATGTAACAATGAAATGAAAATACATGATAAAAAATATATTTTTTCCCCCTAAACAATGTCTAAAACCTCAAGGTGTGAACCAAACTGTTTGGATTTGGAGACTCGTGACACTCCTAGTGACAATATAAAAGCAAGACATGTCTAATAAGTACAATACGTGAACTATATGACTTGATAGAGTCTGTCTTTACAGTATGACCAGCTCCTAGAAGGACAGACTACATCAACTCAATTAGCCTGGCACAGCCTGAGTATCAGCACCATAGATTAGATTTCACGCAGCCTTGTTTACCAGAGAGCGGCCGCAGAATAATATCTAAACAATTTGTGCTTTCAGAAAAATGATGACAGTATCATAGTGAGGGAGCACCAGATATAAGCTTCTCTTGTGCTGTGGCATGGGGTAACTGGCTGGGAGAGACATAAAGAAGCCTTTTGTCAGTAGATAGACATATCCCTGTTCATCCTGAGAACTTGTTTCCATAGTTACATCAATGTTGTTGAAGTGAGAAGATCAGGTATTCCAGTGAGTGATCTTTTACATGAGCTCTGCTCCTTTACTATTGATTTTCATCCCACGTTGAAAAAAACCCAGCACACTGTCTCGGAGATATTGTGGAAGTAATGAAAGGGTGAAATGTGTCGGAAATGCACTGGACAAGAAAAGAAAGGAAAATGAAAGCCTCTCAAAAAGCATTGAGAGATTTTTGAGATGTCACGTCCAGCTCCTCCAGAGGGGGGGTCGATCAAGTAATGCTGTCAGAAACACAAACCACAGAACATAACAGGGGCTGAGACTAAAAACTAATTGCTGTCTCCAACAGGCGATGATCGCTGTGCTGTTAGCCGTGCGCCTATGTGTTCATGTGAAATCTCCCCAACAGTGTGCTGCTTGCTGTAATGGTAATGGCTCTGAAAAGAGAGTTAATCACTACTGCGCGGTTAGCCACATGCTTGCCTCTTGCAGTGTGCTTGGTGTGTTCCAGGGGTTAGCAAAACACTGGCGTAACACATGATTGCTCTTTATGAGGCTGGGGCCTGCAAGAGAGAGAGGGGGCCCACAGACGATGCTAAAAAGACGGTAATGACAGCCATTCACCGCAATCCAATTATGCAAAAGGGAGTCTAAACAATTCCATCATCCCCTAAATTAGATTGTCCTAACGAGATAAAGGCACCAATTAATCCTGAATTAATTTCTACAGCTCATTTTCCCCAGAAAACACTCTAATATGCAAATGCCAGTGAGAGACAGAGAGGCATCCTTCTGCAGGAGTTTACACCAGCCCTGCTTGTTGGCTTTTCTTTCTGAGTGAACTTATGAACCTGGACACATATTGTGAGGATTAAATGAAGGATTATAACATATGTTACAGCTCAGGTGTTGTGCTGAAGATAAACAGTTTAAGAGCAAATGCAAATTTCTCTGGATTTCATGTTTAGAGTTCAATGAATGCAATTGTTTTATTGACACGAGGCAGCACAGTTCAATAAGCTCCTTATACTGCTGCTACAAGTGTAGCAGAAAACGAACTGAGGCCTAAACGAAATCAATATATCTAAATTTGACAGCTAGCTCTGGGTTATTAGGTGTTAAGGAGCTCAAGAAATTCAACTATTTAAGATATGACCTTATGGTATGTACGGTTTCTGGACAGAGTAATAAAAACATGAGTATTTTTGGTCTCTTTTGTTTTTTCCTACAGCCCCGCTTTACAGTGTGTGATGATTGTGGCTGGTTTATAAGACAATGGGTCCGTAGCTGCAGGAGGCCAGCAATGCCTCCTACATACTAGGTGCAAGACACCCACACTGAAAGAGGCACAGAGCAGCCCTGTCTTTTGTAATCATTTTTGTTTCTGTTCATGGTTGTTTTGTCTCCCTGTGTAGGCATTTTGCGTCTCTTGGTGATCATTTTTGCATCATGTTGCAGTCTGTGCACAGCAAGCCTACTTGTGAATCCACCTTTAAATTTTTAAAGTTGACCTATTATTTCCAGTGCTATTTTTTATTCTTTTTGCTGAAGTTTGAGAGTAAAAATTCAAATATATCTTCTTTTTTTTTGTTTTGTACAGCCAATCAGTCCACTCTGCCTGAAAAATGCCATTTCAGCTCCTCTCCCTTTAACTCCTCAACCATCTGCAACCAGTCTGCAACCTCCTGGCAACCTCTGCTAGGGAAAAATATGTTTTCTCTGACTGGTTGCAAGTAGTTGCTGTGAAACTGATTGCTAAAGGCCCATACACAGAGGTCTAGAAACAGACCAGCAACCCTCAGCTAACAACCACCACTAGAGCAAATTGTGTACTCCAAAAATGTTGTGCAAATGGTTGCTGTTTGTCCCTAGATGAAATTAGTCTTAAAGAGGGGGGTACACCAACCTGCTTGTGAGTGTTTTGGTTGCTGGCTCGTGCTTTGCGTGTAAATGCCAACCTGTTTGCTTTACTGCCATTACCAACACATTTCAAAAGGTGCAGCTTGTAATTTGAAAGTGAGTAGTTGGGAAGTGTGTGCAGACAAGTCAGAATATTCCATGCAAACTAAACAAACTGTGGTATTCTGTCACTGACTTAAGCAACTGAAAAGAAGTTTCTGGTGCAGCACCTTATACCTCTTTGCAACCCATTTTATGCTAGCAACTACCACTCGCAATGGGTCAAGAAATACATACATTTTCCGCATGACTGGTGGTTACCAGATGGACCTTCACAGTCCTGTGTAACAAAAGGCCTACACACTCACTTTTTAAGGCAGCTTTCTTCTGATTGGCCGCCCCTCATAAATTTCTCGACTAGTAGATCTCTCCAAGACCTCTCCAAGCAGATCCAAGGGTTGAAAAAAAATGCCAGAAATGAAGAGTTTGAACTGAAGCCTCAGCTGACCTCATCAGTTGAAACTTTAAAGATGTTTAATGTTGACCACTTTAACGGTATATACACTTAGCACAAAAAGTGAGGAAAATTGAGTTTGAGTAACTATTTCTTGTATTTTTGTTGCAACAATGCTTCTTGGTAATAAATCTTAAACCACTGGAAAGCCTATTTATTTCCTCTTGGTGCCACATATGTGAGGAAAATGGATTTGTGGGTTGACCAGCAGAGTCGAGTAGTTGAGAGTTGGAATTTAATTTAATAATTTATTCATTTGACAAGCCGGAGGCCTCAGTAGCATGTGGAAGGATCACACACAGCCACAACAGCCTGGCATCTCCTCCTCATGCTGGTCACCAGCTTGGTCACATACTGCTGTGGGATGGCATCCCATTCTTCAAGTCAATGTGGTTGTGTTGGCTGACTTGCGACAAATGCTTGTTGGTTCCATGACAAATTATTTGGTTGGTAAATGTAACCTAATATGTTTCCCTCAGCCTTTAAAGGAACATGCTCTGTGATTATTTAGTAGAATAAAAGATTTAGAGATGTATAGTTTTTGGTGGAGAATAATAGGAGGGTAATTATTAGATTTACTTTAAGCCAACAGTTGAAGCAATGCTGAAATTCATATCAGTTGTAGCTACAAACTCAGGGTTGCACATAATGCCCGTAAAGCTCTTCCTGCTTTGAAAACAAAGCAATTTAAAAAAAAATCTCCATCATAATCATCATTATCATTTTCACACTCTTAATTGTCTTGCTGCCAGCTGTCTTGAGCAGTTATAATTGAGTGATCTGACACATTTTCTCAATAGTGCCTTGGATACAGAAATGTACGTTTGCAGAAACATTAATTTAAACCTGTAATTTTCATTGGTGTTATTTGTGTCTCATAACTAAATGTCTTTGACTCTTTGGCCATAAATCTGGACCCTCCTTTATATCGAAATGAAAATTTGGAACCGCCTCTAAACACCATATTTTATCACAGTAGATGTCTTTATGAAGCTGGTTTGGGCCTTGAAGCACAGTATTTTATTGATTGACTGTGAGCTGCCACCACCTGTGCACCCCCCAAGTGATGACAGAAACAACCAGGCTGTCAGTTGCCAGGCAATATTCACAACCACTGGCCCACATCGGCTAATTACCAGCAGAAATCACGTATTGACAGATGGGCCCATGCATATTGATCGGCCAGCGCTGCCACGTTCTAAATCACCAAACGCTAATGAATCATTTCCTGTTTGTGAGAAAGAAGGAAAAAAGCATTAGTCTCTAGCCTGACATCATACCTGTGCGGCACATAGCACATAACGCGTGTTATACGTGGGTGATCGTGGCTCAAGAGTTGGGAGTTTGCCTTGTAACTGGAAGGTTGCCGGTTCGAGCCCCGGCTTGGACAGTCTCGGTCGTTGTGTCCTTGGGCAAGACACTTCACCCGTTGCCTACTGGTGGTGGTCAGAGGGCCCGGTGGCGCCAGTGTCCGGCAGCCTCGCCTCTGTCAGTGCGCCCCAGGGTGGCTGTGGCTACAATGTAGCTTGCCATCACCAGTGTGTGAATGTGTGTGTGAATGGGTGGATGACTGGATATGTAAAGCGCTTTGGGGTCCTTAGGGACTAGTAAAGCGCTATATAAATACAGGCCATTTACCATTTATACATTTATTGCAGCTACCAACATTTAAGCTGCTTATACAAACACCACCAGGCTCCCTGCCTGTCTGTCTCCCTCTCTCACCTCAGCCATCCCTCTCTGTGCTGAGTGGCAGTTATTTTTCATAGCGGCGAGCTGGCCGAGGCAGTAAATACCTCTCTCCTCAGACTGCGGACCAAGAGTGACCCTGCAACCTTTGTGTCTCTGATGTCTCTCCCAAGGTCTCTCATTCCAAGGTCCCTGTGATGCAGCGCTGTGGTTGCAGCATAGACCCTGTAATTCACCAGCCTGCTAGATCGCCTGCCAGGAGCTATTGATTTTTGTTTCCCCAATCTCCAGGAGAGAGGGAAAGAAAAGATTAAAAACACTTTGTCAGTTTGGTAGGGAATAAGAATTCTGCGCAGAGGGATGCCTAGGAGGGCATGGGGTCAGGGCTGAGGTACTGTACGTCTTTATGGCTTTAACTATTTCCACACTGCGGACATCTTTTTCTGGCTCTCACCCTCTCTTTGTCTTTTCTTTCTGTGCCAGGAGAATTCAAGGGTAGAAGGGGAAGCAGAGATTCTGCAGGTGTTGTTACTCAGCGATGACCTCCACTGCTCCTCTCGGTATACACCGTGCACGCTCTGACATTTGTGTCAGCGACTGCGTCTAAATGCAAACACGCACTAAAAAATGATTGAAGGCAGGATGTTGGGCAAAGCGTCTGCATGCTCTTGTCGCTCTAAAACTCTGCTGCTCCTGTACCACACACTCCAACCTTCTATGTTAAGACGATGGTGACTACATGTCTTATTGTAGTTGGGGTTATCTCACATGTATGACTCATATGAATGTCTCATTTAGTGTGACACTGTCAGTCATTGTTGTTATTACATCAGTTTTTATTCTACTTTGCTGTCTATTAAATGTAACCAAAATGATGGATAGTGAATATATAACTGGTTATGATAATGAATCTAATTAGCATAGTAATTATTGTCTATTGTTTACTGTTTATTTAAGTCATATGTACATTATATTGCCAAAAGTATTCATCATTGGTCTTTACATGCATATAAACTTGAGTTCTTAATCCATAGGGTTTAATATGATGTCAGCCCACCTTTTGCAGCTATAATAGCTTCAGCTCTTCTGGGAAGTCTTTCCACAGGTTTAGGAGTGTTTATGGAAATTTTTGACTGTTCTTCCATAAGGACATTTGTGATGTCAGACCTTACTTTGTGCACTGGTGCACAGTCATGTTGCAACAGGAAGGAGTCATCTTCAAACTGTCCCCACAAAGTAGGAAGCATGAAATAATCCAAAGTATCTTCATATGTTAAAGAAGACCTTCCGAAAGTGTGGGGCCCGCCCCTTGGGGGGGGGGGGGGGGGGTATGAATGAAAAAAAAACAAAACAACAACAACGCTTGGACACTGCTAGCACGGGCACCCACACAAATGCAAAGCAGGAGATGAAGCATCGCTGAATATGTTTCCAAACCAACTTCATTCTAAGCCAAAGACTAGAAAATATGGTGAAGCATATCTTCCCTTTGGTTTCACCTGCACAAGTGCCAAAGTAGGTCTCCCCTGCATAATTGCTCTCCACGGCATCCCACATTCTTGATTTTTAGTTCACACACACACTTGTGGTAATGACTAACTACTCCTGACATTTTGGAGATGTTAGCTCTTTATACAGTAAAGTTACAGCGGGATACAAATAATATCAGGCTGATCCTGCCACAATTTGTTCCCCCTGTCTAAATCACGGACAAACGGTATCCCACAGTTTTCAAAGGAGCTTGAAAAGAAAAGCATCTGGACTTCTTTAAGTTGCTTGAAGACGTTTCACCTCTCATCCGAGAAGCTTCTTCAGTTCTAAGATCAAATGGTGGAGAGTCCCAGATTTAAACCCAGTGGGAGTATCCCCCCAAAGAGGGACAAAAGGACCCCCTGATGATCCTCTAATCACCTGGTCCCAATCAGCCAGGGTTTCAGGTGAGCTCATTGTGAAACCTGGCCCCACCTTATCATGCGATTTCCTGAGTGGACGTTATGGCATCTGGGGAGGGAACTCAAAACTGGATTATAGATGGCAGACAGTTTGTGTCGTAAACTACCACCTCTGTTCAAAGATGGTCGCTCACAGTGGACATAGATGGCTTCTTTCACTCCTCTTTCAAACCATCTGTCCTCTCTGTCCAAAATGTGAACATTGGCATCCTCTAAAGAGTGTCCTTTATCCTTAAGATGCAGATGGACTGCTGAGTCTTGTCCTGTTGAGGTGGCTCTTCTATGTTGTGCCATACGTATGTTGTGCCATACGTATGGCATTTTTGTTTACTAAATGTTTGAGGTGTGAAATAAACTGCAATGGAGAAAAATATGGGTGTGTGTGGTTGGAGGATGTGTGCGTGTGTGTGCGCGTGTGCGCGTGTGCGCATGTGCGCGCGCAAGGGGACAACATTTTCTTGTAAAACAAAGGGGGGCCTAGCGAAAAAAGTTTGGGAACCGCTGTGTTAAAGCATTAAGAGTTCTTTCCCTGTAACTAAGGGGCTGAGCCCAACTCCTGAGAAACATCCCCACACCATAATTCCCCTCCACCAAACTTTACACCAGGCTCAAAGCAGTCAGACAAGTACCATTCTCCTGGCTACTGCTAAATGCAGATTCATCATTACCAGACAGAGAAGAGGGACTTGTCCTTCCACAGATTATGGCTCCAATGCTTTAGAGTCCAGTGGCGGCATACTTTACACCACTGCATCCAACGCTTTGCATTCTACTTGGTGATGTAAGGCTTGGATCCAGCCGATCGGCCATGGAAGCCCATTCCATGAAGCTCTCTGCGAACTGTTCTTGAGCTAATCTGAAGGCCACATGACGTCTGGGGTTGTCTGCACACTCTGCTGACCCCTCTCTGTGATTTTGTGGCTGTGTTGCTGTTATTCCCAATCACTTCTACTTTTTTAGAACGCCACTAACAGCTGGCTTTGGAATATTGCACAGGTGACATCCTATCACAGTACCATGCTGAAAGTCACTAAGAGGAACACATACTTGCACAAATGTTTGTAATAGCAGTCTGCATGCCTAGGTGCTTAATTTTATACACCTGTGGCCATTGAAGTGCTTGGAACATCTTAATTCAATTATTTGGATGGGTGACTGAATATTTTTGGCAATGCAGTGTAGCTTGCTGTACACATGAAATATGTTTGTGATGAGTTGCTGTGTGACTTCCTAAAGGTTCTCTTTTTCCTCCAGTTTCCCTTCACTTAAATGTAGTCATAAAAGGGCAAAACAGTGTCCAGTTTTCCCTCACAATTGAATCCTACTGTATGCAGCTGCACCACCACTTAATTTCGATTCCGTCTGAGCACTGAACACTGGTTTGCTTAGGTAGTGTATTCCATTATAATGCATAATTTATAAGGTGATTGTTTGTTTTCTATGTAAACTTTAAACAACCCTCAGCCAAGGAGTTAGTAAATAATGCTGTTAAATAAATGTAATGGAAGAGAGTTAAGTGGTACGGGTAGCATCCAGTGGAAAGGAAATTCAAGCTCCTTCAGCAGGAGTGTGCAAACCTCTTTCCAAAATAAAGTATATGTAAAATATGTGTTAGAACAAAATGCAATTATTTGCTAATGATTTAAACCAAAGTGAAAGTGTCAAATACTGAAATTGAGAAATGATAGTTTAATAGCCCCACGTGATTTTATTGCAACCCACGTACACACGTTTATTCTTCTTTTTTTCTTTTCTTTTTTTTAGTTCAGATGGCGTACACAAAAGACGGGAAGACTTGTGAAGTTCTTAAAAACAGCACAGCTATACATGCTAACTGGGAACAGCTGGGTAACATGCTTGGTGGCATAGTGGTTAAAATGGTCACCTCACAGCAAGTTGCTTCCCGGTTTGAACCCCAGCTGAATCGCACAGGATCAGCTTCCTTCCCATAAACACGCATGTTAGACTAATTGGTGTTTGGTTGTGTGTGGTCACGGAAGGGATGCAAACAAAAGAATAATGTGCTGTATCTGTATGTTTAAAAATGTGACTCTGACGTTGTGAAAAGAATTACATAAATACAGTGCTATACATGAGGTGGTATAAATAGGTGGAAGTGGAAGGTGCATGGTCAAATACTTCAACAATTTCAGCACAACATTGCTTAAAAGAATGCTGCAGGACTTGTTATTAGTAAAAGATAGTGAATGTGGAGAATTGAACTGTGTACAATTAAAGAAGACCGACACAAACAAGCTGCAGGAATGCCACCGCTTTCTCCACACTTAAACTCAGCGAAGATGAATTGAAAGCAGAAAACATTCCTGTGGTCTCACCACTCAGGATTTAAAATTGTTTTTTAACTTCATGTCCTCGGAGAGAGGGCAGAGTGGACCTACAATCCAGCAAAAAGAAAAAAGATAAGATAAGATAAGATAAGACTTTATTGATCCCATAACGGGGAAATTTTTGCGTCAAAAAAGATCAGCATCCATTTGCATTTGCATAAGTGCACATAGAAAGCACAGCTATGAAGATAAATCAGTGCTGAATGATATGTACAGGGCTTAACAAATTTATTAGATAACCTGTCATAAAAACAAGGAAAACAAATAGTTTAGAAATCTGTCAAAAACAAGTTTATAACCAAATAGTTTAAAATGATATTTAACCAAATTCATGTTTTTATAACCAAATTTGAGCACACTGGACTTGTCTGAGAAGACATAAATTACTAAAGCTTAATATTTAACCAATAAAATTATTTTTTCGGTTCAGGAATGCAAGTAAAAAAAATTAATTTGGCATCTTAATCAAAAATAATTTTCTACAGTTAGTTTCTCCTTCTTTGTAAAACTGTGAATTAGAAAATTGATGGATAGTAATAATTATATTTTAGTATTAAAACTATCATCTTGATTAAATAGCTTGCACAGACTGTAACATAAAAAAATTATTTTGAAAATCAGCAAATTGCCAGTACTGTTAATTTAGGACATAAACCTCACACTGGGTGGTGGTTTATTAAATTTGTTAAGCACTGTCATCCTTACACCATCTTCTTCAGGTAGGATATTGCTTAATCCAACATGGCTTTGCTGAACCATACTCTGCACATATTACTCTAGGGGCAGTAGAGCCTGGAGCAGACACAGGGTGAAAGGCAGGGTACACCCTGGACAGGTCATCACAAGGCCAATCTTAAACCCGCTAACCTCTCCACAACTGTGCTGCCCATAGTTCAAACATATTGCATGCTTTTTTTCTTCAAAATTAGATTACTGCCCCAAAGTGTCAAACGACAGCTCTAACTGCATGTGAGGTGAGTTTTAAACATCTTTGACTTTTGTTTCTTCTTACTAAATGAGGAAGATGATAAATTGAAAAGCCATGTGATTTGAGTTCTCCAGTTTCTCATTTTAGTCATTTGGGAAAACCTACACACACACACACACACACGCACAAACACACACACACGCACACACACACACAGAGTCATTCAGTCAAATACAGTCATGCTAATGTGATGCCAATGCATTACCCCATCAGATTGTGTTATGCATGGACGGCTCTTATCATTTCACCCTAACTTTCAGCTAAACGTGGAGAATGTTTTCCCCTGACATTAGAGTTTGGTAATGGTGCCTCTCAGGGCCACTTTATTTTCTGAAATGAAATATTCATTCATTGGCAGGGACAGTCTTAGAGGAAGTCTGTCTGAAGTCTGTTCCAGCAGACATTTCTTCAATATTTGATGGGTCATCAGAGCTCTGTGTCTAATACTGTGCACTTCTTCCAAATATTCATTTTCTCTGTTTTGCTTCTCTGTCTGCAGCTGGTTGAATCTACTTACAGTTAACTGAATCAGACATAAAAAACTATGGCCAAAAAACATATGGGCAAAAGTATTTTTTTAACCACTTTTGGTGACATTTTAAGCACAAATCAACCTTTTTCTTGACATTTTTTTTTTCTTTCTCAACAGGTTATGTACTTTATAAGGCCAATCTGTTGTGTAAAGCCATCAGCAAGTGCACACTAAATCAGCTTGATTGCATGCCAACAAGAAGATAAAAGGCTTGGAGGTGGGTACAGTAATCCAAAGAGAGCGGGTGGTCTGCTTCAAGGCATATCATTTCATTCTCTCATGCATATTCACTTCTAAGCCTCTGAGTATGCAGATTAGTCTTGCCTGAACAGTGGACTCTCCAATCACATCCTACTTTTTTTCTTTCGCTCTAACTGCACCCTGCTGTGCATGAGTGCTGGCACAATGAAGGTGTATGGGTGTGTATGTGTGTGTGTGTGTCTGTGTGTGGGGGGGATTTTTTATTATTTTTTTGCTTGTTTGCAAGTTCGGGGGCAGGCAGATTTGAGTGTGCATGCATGAATGAATGTTTGGGTCTGTGTGCATGTGTGTTTGTGTTCCCTGTGTGTGTGTAGGTATATGATTGCCAGACACATGGCTTTGTCTTGTCCTGGCACCGTGCTCTGCTCACCAGATGTTCTCCTTTTTTATCATCCTCCACTTGCACCGTGTTCTTTGAGGGTTTTTGAGAATCTGTGCTGCTCACATTCAACTTGCTCTGTTGTTTTCGGCTGTTTTGTGGGTAAAAACAAAATGCTCTTCAAAGCCTTTTTATTTTCTGTCGTTGAAGGAGGAAGGTTATTACAAACAACAACTCGGCAAATTACATTTAGACAGTAAATTATGTGCTAATAATTGAGACCTTTAAATCACAATTACAGCAAATTCTATTTAGTTTTATATTTAGAAAAAACCTAAACAGTAAAAATATTAATAAAAAATGTACAATTAAGCACTTGTGGTATTGTGGCTTCGGAAAAACTGACTAATATAAACTGCTGGTCTTTGATCACTGAGGTCCAAACACATGACATCAGCAGGGCTGTCTGTAGTCTTCAGGTTTACTGGCTGATCATGTCCTTTTGTCCAACTCATACTTTCACAAGCAGAAGAGATTTACAGTATTAATCTTCCAAGATTAATGCATACGTTTTGGCAGGGAAACAACAAACCACACTTCTTAATCCATGTTTTAAGAACTTTGAACTGGCCTAACATAACATAGACCCATAGCTCCAGCTCATGTTGACTGAATATTCACTTTGAGTTGGATCCAAACTAACTTACGACACGTTGAACAGTATAATTAAGGGTAATCCTTGCAGGAGTTTGCAGCTGAACAAGCTATGTGGCATATAATCTAAAAGCAGCAAGCTAGCTCGCCCGTATTCAAACTGTAAAGCAGGTCCTCTTCATTACCTATGCAAACAGCACATATTTACACACATGTGTATAAAAGAATACACTCAAACAAAGAGCTTTGTGATGTTTTAAAGGCTGGTGTTTTCTTTAGGTGTTGCCTTGGTGATACTGGTGAAAGTCTGTCCTTTGGTTAGGCCAACAGAAAATAAGACTGTGTAGGAAAACAAGTTCATATCCTAATAAGTGTTTTCTCCCCAAGGGTGTTCAGGCCAAAAGAGCCCCCCCCCCCCAGGCATCTTGAGTGCCCTTTAGAGGCCCCTGGTAGCACTGAGTGCAATTGAGGAAGAGTCAGATTATGGGTAATAGGCCAAGTGGACCACCTGCCACCTGTGGGCAACATCATTTTATTTTGTTTTCCTATGTTTTCTGTACTCCTAAATGTTGGTCTGGTTGGTCTGCACCTTATCGCTGTCTCAATGGGCGGATCGATCCAAATATTGATAGTATCGATACCAACGTTGGCACTGCTATTGTGTCAACACTAGCATGATATGATCGATGCTTCTACCCTCGAAGTTCAGAATGTAGCTCACTGAATTGTGTGTAAATTAATTATGTTTTTGGAAATGAAAAAATACACCACAGACATGCACTATGAAAAATGTCTGACCCTTTTTGTGGTTATATCTTTATATCCTATAACACATTTAAACAACAGAGGTTGACCCAAAGTGCTTAAGAAACAGGCACATTTATATCCCAGGTATCCATAAAACCCAGATTCACCAAACATAAAAAGCCAAAAGGTGTGTTAACTCATTATTGTGCATAGTAAAAATCACAGTAATTCAGTGGTCAATAAAATGTGTTGACCACATTTTATTGACCACATCGTCAACTTACAGAATTTGTAAGTTGACGATGATTTATCTCATAAGTCATGACACACTGCTCTTCCCTTCCCTACATAAGCTGCCTTAATAAGTTGAAACTGTCAGAAATACTGGCCCTGTATTTATTTGGTATTTGATCGATATAACAATTTGCATATTTCAAAAAATATGCACCAATCAGCTACAATCAGCAGGTGAAGCCATCTGGTAACAGTACACCTCGAGTCCTTGTGTTCATGTGGAAGATGTAGATGTCGACCACCCATCTAAATGCTGTAGCAGATTAAGACCTCAAAGAACTCCTTGATGGCAGCCTCCCCTATTCTTTTTTGTCTGCCTCAACATGGCGTGAAAAGAAACATGGCAAGGCCTACTCACTAATTAGATGATCATGCACCTCATTCTGATTGTGACTTTTCTCTTTGATTGACCCCAACTTAAGTGCTCGATGCTGGTGATGTCAATGGTGGTGATGGCTTTATGAAACAGCTGGAAACACACAAAAGGTCCACCAGGATTCATTTATCAAAGAACGGGGAAACCAGGCCTGAGAATTCCTTATGAGGATCCTGCCCTTTGTCCACAAGAGGTCAGAGTGCAGGGTTGCATACAGAACAACTTTTCAAACGGTGCAACATTTTGCTCACGGCAGAGCAGGTGAGGGGAGGGAAATGCTGCGATGACTAGCATGTTTACACCCAGCTGCAGTTCTAGGTGACTGGTGCTAAACACAGGAAAGCAAGAGTCACACTACACAATGCAATGCAGTCGTGTCCATGTAAAAATGAGATCAAGCTGTCACCTGGTCGGTGCCACCACCCACCAAACGCACAAACAAGCACACTCCCATCAGCAAACGCATAGAGCTGTCAAATAAAGCAACGCTTGTAATTACGGGAGGGGCCGAAATTCAGATTTATTCATTATAAAATGAAGCCTGCCAATCGACGGAAGGACAGCTCTCCTCCATCTGTCATCGTCGAAGCCGCACGCGTCTGACAGAGGGATTCATTCGTCTTGTCGTCTTTGACAGTCGGATTTTCCCGGTGCACTCCCACCAAGAGTCGCACGGGATTTTTTGGAGGCATTCTAAAAAAGAAAACACTCTGTGACAAGGAGTAGGCTCTTTATGAATGCAAATGAGTCTGGGAAAATTCACAGAGTAGCTAGCGGGCTCCGAGGCTCCGGCATCCGTCACATCTCCCCCCACCAGGCACAACCCACGCTTTGCCAAGAGGTCTAAGGGCTTACAGGGGCCCTACAGCAAGAACAGACACACTCAGGGAAAAAAAAAGGGCATGGAAATCCTGTGGCTGACATGTACTGCGAGCGCCACCGGTGACTATTATTTTCATGAAAATGATAATCTTACTGTTTTTACATGTCATCCACAGAATCACTGATGGGTTTTGGGGCTTTTTTATTATAAACCATTCATCTCCAAATCCCTCTCTGTGTGCAGATATGTGCGTTTGAGGATGCGTCACTTGTATCACTTGACATTTGGCTCCCCTTTTATCTTGTTCCAAGGATAGTAAGTCAAATGCTATGTGACAGGTCAACCCCTTCATATCAGTCATTCTTCACCCTGACCCAGCCTCAGCTGCACAAAAACACATCCGGCTTTTTCCACAGTAAAAATGATCACTGACTCAAAGATGCAAGAGATTGCTGCAGGGTTCAAAAGCATCTCCATCCTTACGCATCTAGTTTTTTTTTTTTCTTCTTCTTCGTCTGCAGTGGAAATCCAAGAAACAGAAGCTGTTTATTCAGAGGATTTATGTATAATATTACATTAACCATGCGCAGCTTTTGTTGTCGACTCCTGGTTTAAGTATTTAATTTCCTTAATCGTTAATCTGAGGTGCAAAGAAACTGGAACGGGTGGGTATTTAATTTAGTAGGAGTTCAGAGGAGGATGGTCAACTGAAGCAGAGCAGGGGCTTGGAAATGCTGACTCGGCTCCTGTCGCTTAATCTATTTGAGGCGTGATTAAAGTTTAATTCGTGCCCATCTCCTAATGCTAGCCGAGTGTGTGTGTGTGCTCCTCAGCAGTGGGTCGGTGAGTAGTTTCAAGCTGAGCCCAGGTCTTTTCTCTCTGTCTGGGCCTCACTTTATTCATGCCTGAGGGACGCCAGGAGCAGCAAACAACTGAATTTTTCATCAAGGTTACTTCCTGTGCCATGCAGTTGCTGCTTTCCCGCGCTGTGTTCCTACCTCATACATAACTTACCCTGCCCTGACCCGCAGCTCTCTCTCCAGGAGGAGCTGTTTGACCCTCGTCCAGATAAGAGAATATGTGCTGTGGAGTCAGCATTGGTTTGTTATGAAGCTCAAAATATTGTGATTTGGTTCACCTGGTTTGGTAAACCAGGCGAATATATCTGGAAGCGTGTAATCCACTAAATTACCCATGTTATACATGGTTTATTACACATTATCAGGCTTTTAAAGTACATAAAGTTTTGTGGGGGGGTTTGGACGCTTCAAGAGGTAACGGGAGTTTCTAAAATGTTACGCCACTGTTTATTTTTATTTATAGTTCATGCCGTAGTTAAGTTCCAGTCCCGGATGCATTATAATCTTTGGTACAATCTGTCTTCTTCCATTCATCAGAGCAGCTTCGCCAACAAATTCAACTAGTTTACATTTCTGTTGGGAATATCGAACTCCTTAGCATTTTTAGTCTCCGAAAAACAACTCTGCAACTTCTGCAGAAAAACATCGACTGTTTATAAGAACATTTTTACATCAAAATTCATCTGCAATTATAATCAAACTCTACTTTTTATGAGAATATTAATGCTGCAACAACACATTTGGTTTTAATGGAGGGAAAATATGCAGTGTCAGATGATTTTTTTCCCCCTTCTTCTTCTCTTTCATTAAGGCTGAAAATGCTGCTTTATCTCAATACAGCAATCAGAGCCACAAATGAGGTCTTATTTATTCTATTCAGAGTTTACTTTCCTAACGGCATCCGAGCAGTAAGGTCATTTTTGTCTATTGGCTTACAGTGGAATAAATTTGAATTTAGAGTGAACAGAATGAGCTCTTTCGATCATATTTCACGCTAATCAATGCTGCCTTGATTTGTAAATCAGAACTTAGGAGACTGATGAGTGGGGGGTTGACACAGATTGGGATTTGAAGAACCAACCTGACACTGTGGTTTTATATTAGCTGAATGATGGAGTAAAAAATATAAGGAAAAGAAAATTAATTGTCTTGACTCCTAAATGTTTTTTTTCTCTCACTTTAAAGCATGCAGCTTTAAAGTGAGCGCAGTGAGTGCAGCTGAACCACCATCTCCCTTCAGAAGATTTACAAGATAAATATGAGGCCCTCTCCAACGTTATGACACAGTTAAATAGGGAATAAAATAAAGCCGAATGGCTGCTGGACTGGAGACTTCCATTTCAAGGCTGTGCTGTGCAGTCTTTGCAGCTCCTGAGTGTCAGACATTATCACCACCACTACCCTCAACCTCACCCTGCCCCTTGTGACAATTACTACTCTACCTCCCTATTCAGCACGTAATGAGAAAACTGACTGATCGATTTCTGTCCGGCCAGTAAAAAAAAGAAGAAGAACAGACCACACTCCGAGGCACAGAACTGCAGTTTATCCACGTTACAATTTCAATTTTTCAGCCGTTAATGGGAGAAATACTATTGCAAGGCAGCAACTAAATTATTTTGATGATGTATTAATCATCTGATTCATTTTTTGATGAATCATTTGGTCTATGACATGTCAGAAAATAGCTGTCACAGTCAAAAAGTAAATACGACAAAGTAGATACAGTGCCCTTTTTTAATTGCATCTGCTCTTCTTCATTCTTACTGTACCGGCTCCCAATGTTGAGCTTGTTACTCAAGAAAAGTATGTATTACACATTAAATTACTCACCAGAGTAATTTGTTACACTACTCATTACATTACTTTCTCGTCACTCCGTAAAATTACTTGAAATAATGTCTCATTTAGGTATGGACACAAAGCTGACAACACAAAACAAAGATGAAAAAGCCAAGTTGATTCTACTTTAGAAGCATGCTCGGATAGAAATGGAGGCTTACAAACATGACTGCTCTTTACTGCTTTTGTTACCTGTTGAAGTTCAGGCTCTGGCTGCGGGGCTGGAGTCGGCATACACTCAGCTTTAAAATCCCTCTCGGTTCTTGACTACTTTAGTGTTAGCATGCTATCTATGCAGTAGCCTTGCAAAGAGCCAAAGTTCTCTCAGCAGCAGATATTCGTCTTAAATTTTGCGAGGTTTCGTGTGTGATGCCGCTAAAAACAAAATGAAGCCAATGCGTTGGTGCCAAAAAAAAGTGCAGTTCACCAAATGGCCACTTGAGGCTCACTTCAAAGGTGAATCTATCCACACAGGCTTCAAATGGCAAAGCTGAACTGGAAGAGGTACAAAAAAAATTATATTGATAGTTTCCTTTGCTGTGTCAACTTCATAGTGATTTTTTAAACCCTCTTCTTTAATTGCTAAATAAAAAAATAATAAATAACAAACTATCAGTAATTTTCCACCTGAGACCAGGAATGTCAGTTAAGTTTAGTAACAAATACAGATGGCAGGCAAAATAATAGTAATAGTTTTGCAACACATTTACCACAAGAAGTGCTGCAAAAGTCAAAGTGTGCAAATTTGTGAATTTGTGACTTGAGGGGGCACGTTTGAGTAGCTGAGTTGTGGTTGTAAACAGTAAATAAATAAATAGGAGTAAAATGATAGGTTTTCAGCTCTCAGTGCATTTGTGTAAGTATTAGTCTACATATTTGTATTTTTTCCCACGTGTAAAACATTTTATTCTACATTTTGACATTTTATTCAACAAGC